>NC_092720.1:59411389-59711389 GCF_047496885.1 Scyliorhinus torazame | reverse complement strand
AAGTCAATGTTCCGTTTCTTGAGGTAAGCCTACAAGGTGTCTTTGAAGAGCTTCTTTTGTCCTCCTCTTGTTCGGGAACCTTCCTTGACCTGGGTGAAGAAGATTTGCTTCGGCAGTCTGGATTCTGACATTGAAGCATATGGGCGGCCCAGGGGAGTTGGCTTTGAATGATCATGGCCTTGATGCTGGTGCTATTGACTCCTTCAAGGACACTAATGTTAGTAAGCCTGTCTTCCCAGCTGATTCAGAGCTAAAGTACATTTGGATTTTGCAATGTATTTTAAGCTGGTCGTTTACGAGTCTCCCTGATGTAATGCTCATCCTTAGAAACCTCCGTGATTACTTCAAATGCTTTAACAAAGTTTAATGCCTTAGTTGATGGATGCAAACCTCATGTAAGCTCTGTGAACCATCTGTCTGACAGGTATTGCAGCGAACCAATCACCCAACCCTAAGAGTGCACTGCCAAAGGACATCTGAAAATGATGTCAGAGGAGATGTGTGCCAGGACACTGCATTTCAGCAGCTGCTGCTTTCCGACGTTGAGCTAGTCAATCAACAATTGTCAAAACTCTCCCTTGCCCCCTTTTTCCCTCCCTCCACTTTACAAATAGAAGGGACCATTGTGCTTGGGACCATTGTGTTTAAGTGAGAAAATATCTTTTATTGCAAGAAATTTGTAAAAGTTGAGGCAGTTTATGTCACAGTTCAGCTGATAAAGTTAAATGTTAAATTAAATGTTTACTGGTTTCAAAGTTTTGTATTTATAAAATAATTTTTGTTACTAAATGGTTTACATTAAACTTAACAAGCTCCTACAAATGTCTTACAGAAACATCGCAATACAACATTTAATTGAGACAATTATAAACAAATGAAAGGGGATAAAGTAAGTAAGACACAAGTCATACATAACCCAGCATACACCTTTATACTTGGATTGCTCAATAAACAAGACCAACAGGATCAGTAGCAAACAAACATAAACCAAGTAACAGACAACACACTTCAGCGTATGGGCACCAAGGACAGTGAAGTGTGCACTAAAAATGATGGGCTATAAACCAACCAGACTTGACCACATTCCTAGGAAGGTCAGACACATACAGAATGCAGGCTGTTCAGCTCAGCAGGAATATTCCTTATCCTCAGCTCCAAACAGCCTTGGCTAATTAGACAATGGCACAAGTCAGAGACAGTGGGAAGAAGAGGGTTATTTGTGTAAGGCATCGAGGACGAAGAATAACAGGGGCTTGACAAACACCAGCTGGCCGTGGTATTGATCACGCAGTACTAAAATGTACAAGAGTTAATTTTTCTGCTCAATGTAGGTACTCTGAAGCAAATGATTGGATTATGTCCAAAAGAGAGGAGTGGTAGCCATTTTCGCAAATTTATGATAATGAACACATAAACGATGTGAAGTTAGAGTGATTTGCAAACTGCCCCGCATCACTCTCCATCGTACGTTGAATAAGCTTGGAGAATAAAATTGTCTTTACAGAACTGCTGTCTCCACGAATCTTTGTATAAACTAAGCTCTGAAAAAGGCTTCAACAATGAATAACACAATTGAAGTAAACAAGGCAAAAACATATTGAACACGATGGCGTACTAGTTAGCACTGCTGCCTCACAACACCAGAGACCCGTGTTCAATTCAGACCATCGGTGACTGTGGTGTTTGTACATTCTCCCCGGTCTGCATGGGTTTTCCAAACCAATGGAATAGAACCATAGAATTCCTACAGTGCAGAAGAAAGGTGTTCAGCCCATCAAGTCTGCACCGACCCTCTGAAAGAGTACCCTACCTGGGTCCACTCCTCGCCCTATCCTCAAAATCTAACCTGTACATCTCTGGACACTAAGGGACAACTTAAAATGGCCAATTCACCTAACCTGCACATCTTTGGACTGTGGGAGGAAACTAGAGCACCCTGAGGAAACCCACGCATACATTGGGAGAAATTACAACGTCCACACAGCCAGTCACCCTAGGCCGGAATTGAACATGGGTCCCTGGCGCTGTGAGGTAGCAGTGCTAACCACTGTGCCATCGTGCCACACCCATTTCCTTTGAGTGTTTCAGTTTCCTCCCACCGTCCAAAGGTGAGCAGGTTAATCGGATTAGCCTTGCTAAATTGTCCCTCAGTGTCCAACGGTTCGGTGGGGTGATGGGGATTGGGCAGGGGTGTGGGCCTGGGTCGGGTACTCTTTCTGAGTGTCAGTGCAGAATTTATGGGCCGAATGGCTTTCTTCTGAACTGCAGTGATTCTATAAACACTAATCAAAAAAAGAATCAGATGTCACAAGGATAGTGCCAGCAAAAAGCCTGGGGTGCTTTGCAAATCCGATGACCTAATAATCTAAATTAAAACATACGAACATTTTTAAGCATGCCACACGTAAAATTATATAATAATACAATAATAATCTAGTGTAGGTTTAAATAGTTTCACTGATTTAAAACAAATAATGAAACCTGTTTTCACTTGTAAATAATCACCTTTAATTATAAAAATATAAAATGAAAAATTACTTGAAAAGAATCAACAACAATAGTAACGACTATTTAAAAGAAAGAGCAAAACAAAGTTACAAAACGTCTACATACATGTAGAACACTAGTCAAAATAGTTGCCTGTTGTTTTCTATCTAAATCTACTGTTTAAATGCCTATCCTCAATGGGTGTTCCAAGCTGGCCATGTCATTAGGGGGCGGGGCTGCACTCCTTCTGTGCCACTCTGGAGCCTGCAAGCAGGAAGTTTTGGGCAATTGTTGATTGTTGTAAAAACCCATCTGGTTCACTAATGTCCTTCAGGGAAGGTAATCTGCTGTCCTCACTGTTGTGATATCATGGTTGTGTTGTAATTCAGCCACTGACCAGTAGGAGTCTCATTAGTGTGTAAATGAATGTTAGAGTCAGGTGACCTCAGACTGACTAGGGAGCTGGGAGAGAGGTTGCTTGTGCATGTTCACGCTATTATTCATCTGTTGATTGTATATATTTGGCCCAGAGTTAATGTTAACAAATTGTGTATAGCTTTAGCTACAAGTGTTCTTGTAATATAAATCAGGCCATCCGACAAGAACATCATACTCGAGGCCCTCAGCAATTTGGTTCACTCTCAGCCATCCACTGAAATGGCCCAGCTAGGCACTCAGTTCAAGGGCAATTAGGGATGGGCAACAAATGCTGGCCTTGCCAAAGATACCCACATCCAATGAAAAGGGTGAAAAACGGACTAATCAGGGATTCAAGGGTGGAATGGAATTAAAATTAAATTGTTGCTTTACTCAGAAGAAATTATTTGTTTTTACAACCTGTTCTGGAAAAAAAAGTCCCTCTGAAAGGGAAGGTCACTTTGAAAGCAGCATAATCGGGGGATTGTGCTAGTGATAATTTTTGACGGTCACAATCTCTGTTGCGTGCTGGGGTAATTTATAGGAATGTGAGACTGAGTGTGTGAGGTATTCACGCATTCTCCATTCAAGTTCCTCTATCTCTTTGGGGAGGTACACCCCAACTCCTTGAATGTGACTGAATACCAACTTCAACTCCAAAGTTCTCCACCTTCTCTGCAGTTATTTACAAGCTACACAGCTGCTCATCTCACCTCAATTTATCATGTTCCCTCACAGTGCCTCATCACTTCACTACCCCCCTCATCTTTCCCTCTCTGTCTCGCTTTCTCTTCTGACCCAAGACCTCATATTGATTAACCCCAGAAATTCATATGAGGTATCCCCAAAGGCTCCATGATGTATCCCCAGTAACTCCTCAGTAAGAGCCACAGTAACTCCCATAGATTATCCTCAGTAACTCCCAGCCCCAGCCAAAATTAGCCAATGTGATGTGAAAAAGTTTGCCACACACAAACGCTCACAGTCTCTTTCTCTCCTTTGCATACACAGCCTCACGGTTCTATAAATTACTCCAGCACCCACCAAATAATTAGCCCCTGCGACCATTAAAAATTACCACTTCAGAAGGCCAAAGAGTCCAAAGATGTGCAGGTTAGGTGGAGTGGCCATGCAAAAATTGCTCCTTAGTGCTCAGGGATGTGGAGGTTAGGTGGACTTACAGGGATAGGGCAGGGGCCTAGGTAGCATGGTCTTTCAGAGATTTGGTGCCGACCCGATGGACCAAATGGCCTCCTTCTGCATCAAAGGGATTCTATGTATTTTGTGGATTCTATGGCTTTTTTTCTGGTACAGTTTGGAAAAGCGAGTGATTTCTTTCGAGTATAGTGAGTCTTAACTACATTCTGCTGCGCATGCTGAAACATTTTCAAACTGAGCATGTCCCTGGAGCCCTGATAACCTAATCACAGCATTCTGATCGAATGACCGATCAGGTCACTGAAAGCTGTGCCAATCAGGGCAGCAAAAAGCTGTCAATATCGAAATCTTTTGCGAATAAAAGATTTGCGAGTCAACCTGACATGGAACCCCAATCATGCAGGTTATGTGGATTGGCCATACTAAATTGCCCCTTAGTGTCCAAAGATGTGCAGGTTAGGTGGGCTTACGGGGAAAGGGTGGGGGGTGGGCCTAGGTAGCATGCTCTTTGAGGGGGTCGGTGCAGATTCGATGGGCCGAATGGCCTCCTCGTGCACTGTAGGGATTCAATGGATTCTATGGGTTCAATTCCACTGCCACTAGGCCATGTAAAAATCTGCCTTTTAACTCAGAATTAAACAAATAAAACTAGTTTGAAAATTTCAGAACCAAAAGTTTCCGAAAAGGAGCTGAATGGTTTTAAGCAGTCGAGGAAAACATGGATCCTTTGCATAACAACTAGGTGCGTTGAATGAAATGGAAAATCCCTCTTAATTTCTCACAACATTGCTCACAACAAACCAGTGTGTACTCTGTGTACTTCCTCCAGTTTGTTTTGAGAGGAAGGCTCCACATGCAAAAGTTTTATTTACACATTGCTTGGTGCCCAAAACAGGTTAGTATATGTAAACGGAGAAAACACATCATAGATTATCATAGAATTTACAGTGCAGAAGGAGGCCATTCGGCCCGTCGAGTCTGCACCTGCTCTTGGAAAGAGCACCCTACCCAAGGTCAACACCTCCACCCTATCCCGGTAACCCAGTAACCCCATCCAACACTAAGGGCAATTTTGGACACTATGGGCAATTTATCATGGCCAATCCACCTAACCTGCACATCTTTGGACTGTGGGAGGAAACCGGAGCACCCGGAGGAAACCCACGCACACACGGGGAGGATGTGCAGACTCCGCACAGACCGTGACCTAAGCCGGAATCGAACCTGGGACCCTGGAGCTGTGAAGCAATTGTGCTATCCACAATGTTACCGTGAACAAAAATCTTGGAAGTTTACTGTCAAAACATAAATGTGTTTGTGGAGTTGAATATCTTGGACATTGCAAAGCCTGTAACGTGAAACAATTATCTGTCAAGCTCTCGCAACAACAAGAGCAAAACGTTACCAAATTCAATGTGGCAAATAGGATTTAAGCTTATTTTCGTCATTTGTTATGCAGAAGGTGGCTGTTCAACTAGTACATGAGACAAAAACAGAAAATGCTGGAAAAACTCAGCACGCCTGCCAGCAGCTATGGGCGGCAAGGTAGCACAGTGGTTAGCACTGTTGCTTCATAGCACCAGAGACCCAGGTTCAATTCCCGGCTTGGGTCACGGTCTGTGCGGAGTCTGCATGTTCTCCCCGTGCCTGGGTGGGTTTCCTCCGGGTGCTCCAGTTTTCATCCACAAAACCTGAAAGACGTGCTGTTAGGTGAATTGGACATTCTGAATTCTCCCTCAGTGTACCCGCACAGGTGCCGGAATGTGGCGACTAGGGGCTTTTCACAATAACTTCATTGTAGTTAGCCTACTTGTGACACTAATAAAGATTATTATTATTACCTGAAGAAGAGTCACATGGACTGGAATCGTTATCTCTGTTTCCTCTCTCCACAGATGCTGTCAGCCATGCTGAGTTTTACCAGAATTTTCTGTTTTTCTCTCAGATTCCAGCAACTGCAGTGCTTTGCTTTGATACAAGAGTAAATTAGGCCGTATTGCTGCTGATAGTATGTTGTTTATGGCCACTGTTTCACCTGTGTTTTAGGCTTACCGCCATTCAGCTATAATGTGTCCCAGTAGTAAATTAAGATCCAAAAATCTTTGGCATCGCTAAAGCACTCTTAGCAGGACACATGCAACCCTCATGAACCAATTCCGGACCACACATTGTTAATTCTCTGGATAATGAATTACTAATCGTGACAATCAAATGAAAATATTGAAATAAAAACTTAAGTTCAACATTCATCTGAACTAACTAAGATATGAAATTAACTAATTCACCTCCATGATAAAAAACACTGGCCTGGATTCTCCGCCGCTCTCCACCGGTAACAGGGTCCCTGATGTGGCGGAGAATCGGAAAATTGGGATCGGCGCCGGTGGGTGCCAATCTGAACGCAATTCTCCCACGCCCTGCTGGTGGCGCGAACAAGGTTCACGCCCGCGTGCCAGCAGGAGGATGTGAATGAATGCAAATGGGTCTTAATGATCCATTTGCATCCATTTAGCAGACCAGGAACTCTATTCTCCCGCCCTTACCAAACATGAGCCTGACTTGGTGGACTTCGCAGTGGGCAAGGGGATAACCCCTGAAGGGTGTTGCCCCAAAGTCCATCTGAGAGCACCCCCCCCTCCCCCCCCCAACAATGCACTACCTGCCCACACCTCCTCAACCAGTCAACCCCCCCCCCACCCCCCATGCTGCTCGGAGACCCCCAAAATGTGAGAACCCTCCAAGAGACCCTCTTAATAGGGAGACCACTCCTGGGACCCCCTTAATAGGGAGACCTCACCAAGGCAACCCCTTAATAGGGAGACCCCCACTGGGACCCACAACTGGAGGAGCCCTCCACAGAGACCCCCGAACTAGAATGACCCCCACAGAGATCCCCCAACTAGAATGACCCCCACAGAGACCCCCGAAATAAAATAACCCCCACAGAGACCCCCTAACTAGAATGACCCCCACAGAGACCCCCTAATTAGAATGATCCCCACAGAGATCTCCTAACTAGAATGGCCACCACTAACTAAAGGAACCCCCCCACAGGGGCCCCTTAACTAAAGGAAGCTCCCAAAGAAACCTCCTTACTAATGTGACCCCCACAGAGATTCACTAACTAAAGGGACCCCCGCAGGAACCTCCTGACTAAAGGGACCCCCTCCCCACAGGCCTCCCCCCCCCCCCCCCAACCCCTCCAGAAAAGAGACCCTTGTCTGGAAGCTGGAGAGCAGTCCAGCAAGGGCAGTGAAAAAGCTTACAGCTGTGACACTTACCTGGAGGCTCCACATGTCCATTCCTCAAAGGAGAACAGCTATGACCTTTGTTTAAACCCCTCAGATCCATTAGCTGCAAGCCATCCATTCATTTCTAATTGTGGGTTGTGATTTACATCTTCCTCAAAACATCTCCAGCCTTGATTCTTCATCTCCCTTCATGGATGAGTGACTCTAAATGCTGAAACCCCAATGTTTACAAACATCAACCACACCAAAAAGAGGTGAGTACATTGCAATCACATGCTCGAATGGTTGGAATACACTTCCCTTTCCACGTGTCCATTCCTCAAAGGAGATCAGCTGTGAGCTGTGTTTAAATCCGTCAGATCCAGTGATTCCTGAAAGATCACCACCAATGCCTCCACAATTCCTCAGCTATCTCCTTCATGATGGCCACTACACTCAACTCTGCCCCCTGACTCTCTTGAAGTTCTGGAATGCCACTGGTGTTTTCCACTGTGAAGTCTGATTCAAATACCGATTTAGTTCCTTTGCCATTTCTTTGTTCCCTATTACTACTTCTCCAGCCTCATTTTCCAGTGGTCTAATGCCCATTTTTGCCTCTATCTTACCTTTTATATATTGAACAAATCTCTTGAAAGGGTGGCATGTGGCGCAGTGGTTAGCACTGGAACTGCGGCGCTGAGGACCTGGGTTCGAATCCCGGCCCTGGGTCACTGTCCTAAGGGAGTTTGCACATTCTCCCTGTGTCTGCGTGGGTTTCACCCCCACAACCCAAAGATGTGCAGGGTAGGTGGATTGGCCACGCTAAAATTGCCCCTTAATTGGGAAAAAAAATAATTGGGTACTCTTAAAAAAAATTTTTTTTAATCTCTTGAAATCTACTTTTATATTACTAGCTAGCTCACACTCATATTTCACCATCTCACCCCTTATTGCTTTTTTAGTTATCCTCTCTTTCTTATATGCGTTTTCTATCTCCTGATTTATTATCCGCTCTATATCCTGACTACTGCTAGGGGGTCTGTACATAACTCCAATCAAGATCTTTTTTCCTTTGTTATTCCTCAACTCTACCCCTAGAGATTCTATGTCTTCTACCCTATATTGCTTCTCACTATCGATTTAATTTAATTTCTTACTAATAAGGCCCCCTCTGCCCATCTGCCTGTCCTTTCAATAGGGCACATATTCTTGGATATTTCGATCCCAGTCCTGATCCGCTTGCAGGCACATCTGTGTGATGCCCACAACATCGTACCCGCCAATTTTGATGTGTGCTGCAAACTCATTTACCTTGTTTCATATCCTGCACACATTTAGGTACAATACCATCAGTCCTGCGTTGACTGCCCCTTCTCATAGTTGTCCCCTTATCTGCTGTTCCTAAAGTTAGATTCTTGCCACTTACCATATTCTCTGTTCTATTACTCGTTCTGGAAATTTTATGAACTTCTTTTGAATCTCCCCCCCTCCCCCCTTTTAACTAGTTTAAGGTCCTCATCATTAATCTGCACTCTTACCTTCCCAGGCCCGGTCCCTGGCATGGGCAACCTGGCACCCGGGCACATAATGGGTCATTTAAATATGCTAAATATGGATAATACTCAGTGATGGCGAGATCAGATCCCTCGAGATCTCGCAAGGCATTCCGAGTGTTGCTAACCTTCACGAGATTTAATGGCCGAGTTGGGCCAACGAGGCCATTAGAGTGCACCCATTGGTATTGGCCTTGGCTGCTCTGTACAGCTGCAAAGGCAATGTCATATGGCATTTTATGGGAATAGGAACTTCAGTGGATTGATACTCAATGGAAATTGTTTGAGAGGAAAGCAGGATGTACAACTTAAAAGAAACATCTTGTAAGGCAGAGCTAGATAGACTCTTGATTAACGCAGGTGTGAAAGGTTATGGGGGTTGTAATATTCTCTGTACGTACAGATGGCGAGGTCTTTGTAGTTGAAATGCTCAGACAGCATAAGGCTTTGTAAATGAACAAAACTGTTTATTAATTAACTAAATCACTGAAGGGTTTCTATGATGTAAATTTGCAGTTGTATATTACGGCTAAATACAAATAACTATGGTTAACTCTTATTAATAACTGTTGACTCAGGAGCTGCTTGATATGCGACTGTGCTCTGTGCTTGTTGTCCAGATTCTGTGTCCCTGCGCCGTTCAGGAGATTACCTCATATCTCCATGAGGCCTGTCTTCCAGTGACCTACTCCTGTCTGTCTCCACGCCACCTGTGATCAGATGCTAGAACCTCAGTCTATGCAAACGGCACCTATCCTAACTTACAGTTTGGTTATTAAATCATACACAAATGATATTCTACATATCATTATAGGGATAAGCAGGAATGTGGGGTTGAGATTACAATCAGATCGACAATATCATCTTATTGAATGGCTGGAGGGGCCGAATGGCCTACTCAGCTCCTAATTCATAATTATGTATGTTAAATTGTGCGTTAAATTGTATAATAAGGAAATAAGCATTATCATAGATCATAGAATTTACAGTGCAGAAGGAGGCCATTCGGCCCATCGAGTCTGCACCGGCTCTTGGAAAGAGCACCCTACCCAAGGTCAACACCTGCACCCTATCCCCATAACCCAGTAACCCCACCCAACACTACGGGCAATTTTGGACACTAAGGGCAATTTATCATGGCAAATCCACCTAACCTGCACATCTTTGGACTGTGGGAGGAAACCGGAGCACCCGGAGGAAACCCACGCACACACGGGGAGGATGTGCAGACTCCGCACAGACAGTGACCCAAGCCGGAGTCGAACCTGGGACCCTGGAGCTGTGAAGCAATTGTGCTATCCACAATGCTACCGTGCTGCCCAAATCTTTGGGTTGTGGGGGCGAAACCCACTCAAACACAGGGAGAATGTGCAAACTCCACACGGACAGTGACCCAGAGCCGGGATCGAACCTGGGACCTTGGCGCCGTGAGGCAGCAGGGCTAACCCACTGTGCCACCGTGCTGCCCTCAGCACGAATGTACACATTCGTTGTCAAAACCTCCCAACCATGATATTTGTCTTCATTTGTTGCCCTTCTGCACTTAGTATTGAAGTAAGACAGTGCGATATTTTGTCCAGATCATTGCTAATTAACGTAAGTGTACTGCATATACTCAACGTTTTCTAACAATGGAAATCTGATAATATTGCGTTGCTGGAACTGGTGAATTTTAGATTAAAATCATTTTGATGTGACCCCCGTGTACAGCTAGCATGATGAGGATAGAATCAGGTTTTAAACTTTGTTATAGTATGCGATAGTATTTCTAACCAAATAAATTTCATCAGACTGTAACTGGAACATACCGGCAAAGCCTGAATATGATGGGATGAAAGTTTGCAGAAGTTCTGGAGTGCCATCTGCTGGAGGAATAGTATTTGACAATCAAAGTGTGTGGTTCACTCAGCCATTGCAATACGTGATTCAAAATGCATTTCAAAATCCCTTCACTTTTTCTTCGTATCATTTCTTGTGCACCAAGAAATAACACAATGGAATGAAGTATTCCCCTTCTACTGGAGTGCTGCACTCCTCTCTTCAGTTGACTGTCTTGAGCTCCCTCGCAACCAGGAAAATACACACACATTTCATTATGTTTATGTAAAAAGCACATGTCATGAAAGCAGAAAGGAGGATATTTTCTACTTTAATTTGGATTTTGAGATCCTTTTGGATCCTTGACTTCCCTCACCAACAGACCGCAATCTGTCAGGATAGGTAACAGTACTTCCTCCACAATAGTCCTCAACACCAGGGCCCAGCAAGGATGTGTGCTCAGTCCTCTACTGCACTCCCTATACACACACGACTGTGTGGCAAGACTAACTCCAATTCGATCCATAAGTTTGCAGGTGATACGACTGTGGTGGGCCGTATCTCAAACAACAACGAATCAGACTACAGAAAGGAGATGGATCACTTGGTTGCGTGGTGTACCGAAAACAACCTCCCTAAATGTCGGCAAAACCAAGGAACTGACCATTGACTTCAGGGAGCGTAGCGCGAGACCAAAGGAATTTCTCTGGGCTACTGTCAATTACCGAATAAGCCCACAAGGTGTCCTTGGTTTCTTGTAAAAGCATCATACTGAGCTTGCCTCTGATTCTGTGGATCAAAGCAATGGAGGTAATTAAAAAAGACTGATGGAATATGTTGTGGATAGAAGGTATTAATGAACAAGCTGGATGGAAAGAAGTGGACTCTATTCTGTGCCACCTAGCTAATGCCAGGCAGGACTTATTGGCAATCTTTATGTCAATTTCTAAAAACTGACCTTGGTGAAAACAACACTTGGAACCATCAACTCATCTTGGGAGTTACCTATATCAGGTTGATGAATTATTTTTAAAAAAAATAATTTTTATTCAAAATTTTCCACAGATTATCACAACAGAAAAATAGAAACCAAGGAACACAAATAATACACAAATAATAAAACAACAAGAACAAAAGTGCATAAATAAACAAATAAATGTTAAACAGTAAACAATAGTGCATCCCCTACCAAACACAACCCCCCCCCCCCCGGGGTTGCTGCTGCTGACCATCTCCTAACGCTCCGCCAGGAAGTCTAGGAATGGCTGCCACCGCCTGAAGAACCCTTGCACAGATCCCATTAAGGCAAATTTCACCTTCTCCAATTTAATGAACCCTGCCATGTCGTTAATGCAGGATTCCACGCTTGGGGGCCTCGCATCCTTCCACTGAAGCAGAATCCTTCGCTGGGCTACCAGGGACGCAAAGGCCAGAATACTGGCCTCTTTCGCCTCCTGCACTCCCGGCTCGTGCCACACCCCAAATATTGCGAGCCCCCAGCTAGGCCTAACCCTGGAATTCACTACACTTGACACCGTCCTCGCTACACCCCTCCAGAACTCCTCCAACGCTGGACATGCCCAGAACATGGGGTGTGGTTTGCTGGGCTCCCCGAACACCTCGCAAATCTGTCCTCACTCCCCAAAAACCGGCTTAGCCTTGCCCCGGTCATGTGCGCCCTGTGCAGCACCTTAAATTGTATCAGGCTGAGCCTCGCGCAAGAGGAGGAAGAGTTTACCCTTCCCAGGGCATCAACCCACATACCCTCGTTGAATTCCTCCCCAGCTCCTCCTCCCACTTACCTTTTAACTCCTTCGCCGAGGCCTCCTTCTCTTCCTGCATCACCTGATAAGTTACCGAGATCCTACCCTCTCCAACCCACACCCCCGAAAGCACCCTGTCCTGGACCCTGCGCGCCGGCAGCAGCGGAAACTCCACCACCTGTCGCCTAATGAACGCCCTTACCTGCATATATCTGAAAGCACTTCCAGCGGGGAGCCCGAATTTCTACTCCAGCTCCCCAAGGCTCGCAAACATCCTGTCTATGAACAGGTCCCCCATCCTTCTAATACCTGCCCTGTGCCAACTCCCGAACCCCCCATCCATTTTCCCCGGGACAAACCGATGGTTCTCCCATATCGGGGACCACACCGAAGCCCCCACTTCCCCCCAGTGGCATCTCCACCTGAACCCCCAGGTATTTAAAACTTGTTTCTGCCCTTTTTAGCGGAAGCTCATCAATCCCCCTTTCCTGGTCTCCCGGGTGCACCACGAACAGCTCGCTCTTCCCCATGTTGAGCTTATACCCAGAGAAATCCCCAAACTCCCTAAGGATCCGCATCACCTCTGGTATTCCTCCCACCGGGTCCGCCGCATACAATAGCAAATCATCCGCATACAACGATACCCGGTGTTCCTCCCCCTCCCGCACCAACCCCCTCCAGTTCCTAGACGCCCTCAAAGCCATGGCCAGGGGCTCAATCGCCAGCGCAAAGAGCAGGGGGGATAGAGGACACCCCTGCCTCGTCCCTCGGTATAGCCGGAAATATTCCGACCTCCTCCTGTCCGTGGCCACACACGCCACCGGGGCCTCGTTCAGCAACCTCACCCAGCTGACGAAACCCTCCCCAAACCCAAACCTCCTGAACACCTCCCACCGGTACCCCCACTCCACCCTATCAAAGGCCTTCTCCACGTCTATAGCCGCCACTATCTCCGCCTCCACCGCCGGCATCATAATTACATTCAGGAGCCTACGCACGTTGGTATTCAACTGCCTCCCTTTCACAAAACTCGTCTGAGCCTCGTGTATGACCCCCGGAACACAGTCCTCAATCCTCATGGCCAATACCTTTGCTAGCAGTTTCGCATCCACATTAAGGAGTGAAATCGGCCTATACGATCCGCACTGTACAGGGTCCTTGTCCCGCTTCAGAATTAGAGAAATCAGTGCCCTAGACATCGTTGGGGGCAGGACCCTCCCCCTCCCTTGCCTCGTTCAAAGTCCTTACCAGCAACGGGCCCAACAGGTCCATGTACTTCCTAAAGAATTCCACCGGGAACCCATCTGGCCCCAGTGCCTTCCCCGCCTGCATACTCCCGAGTCCCTTGACCAGTTCCTCCAACCCAAACGGCGCCCCCAGCCCCACCACCTGCCCCTCCTCTACCCTCGGGAACCTCAGCCGGTCCAGAAAGCGACCCATCCGATAGGGGCTCAGACCGATACAGTCCCTCGTAAAAGTCCCTGAAGACCCTATTAATACCCACCGCACTTCGCACCGTGCTCCCCCCTCCACCCCTAACTCCCCCGATCTCCCTCGCTGCCTCCCGCTTCCGAAGCTAGTGTGCCAGCATCCGGCTAGCCTTCTCTCCGTACTCGTACACCGCCCCTTGTGCCTTCCTCCACTGCACCTCCGCCTTCCTGGTGGTCAACAGGTTGAACTCGGCCTGGAGGCTCCGTCGCTCCTTGAGTAGTCCCTCCTCGGGGGCCTCTGAATACCTCCTATCCACCCTTACCATCTCCCCCACTAGCCTCTCCCTCTCTCTCCTCTCCTTCCCCTCTCTGTGGGCCCTAATGGAGATCAACTCACCCCTGATCACCGCCTTCAGCGCCTCCCAGACCACCCCTACCTGCACCTCCCCATTATCATTGGCCTCCAGGTATCTTTCTATACACCCCCGGACCCGCCTGCTCACCTCCTCATCCGCCAACAACCCCACCTCCAGGCGCCACAGTGGGCGCTAGTCCCTCTCCTCCCCAGCTCGAGGTCCACCCAATGCGGAGCATGGTCAGAGATGGCTATCGCCAAATACTCCGTGTCCTCCACCCTCGGAATCAGCGCCCTGCTCATTACAAAAAAGTCAATCCGAGAGTAGGCCTTACGAACATGGGAGAAGAATGAGAATTCCTTGGCCCCCGGCCTTGCAAACCTCCACGGATTCACTCCTCCCACCTGGTCCATAAACCCCCTCAGCACCTTGGCCGCCGCCGGCCTCCTGCCCGTCCTAGACCTAGAGCGATCCAATGCCGGATACAGCACCGTGTTGAAGCACCCCCCCCATTATCAAGCCCCCTGTCTCCAAGTCCGGCCCAACATGCGCCGCATGGACCCCGTATCGTCCCAATTCGGGGCGTATACATTTACCAAGACCACCCGCACCCCCTGCAGCTTACCAGTCACCATCACATACCTACCTCCATTGTCTGCCACGATGCTCAACGCCTCAAACAACACCCGCTTCCCCACCAAAATCGCCACCCCCCGATTTTTTGCATCCAACCCCGAATCCAACCTGCCCTACCCACCCCTTTCTTAGCCTTACCTGATCCGCCACCCACAGATGCTTTTCCTGGAGCATGACCATATCTGCCTTCAGCCCCTTCAGGTGCGCGAACACACGGGCCCATTTGACCGGCCCGTTCAGGCCTCTTACATTCCAGGTTATCAGCCGGATCAGCCCCCCCGCTGATTAGCCATAACCCTTTTTAGGCCAGCCACGTGTCCGCGCCCCCCACACTTCCCGTTCCCCCCAGCGACAGACCCCCGTCCCGACCTCCTCTACAGACTCCAGCTCCCACTTGGCCATTCCAGCAGCAACCCGGTACCCCCCCCCCCCCCCCACCCCCCGCCCCAGCTAGGTCTCCCCCTAGCAGCATTGCTCCCCCACTGCACTCCTGTGAGTCAGCCGACTCCTGCTGACCACGGCCGCCGCTCCATCGACCCCCCCCCCCGCAGTGTGGGAGCCTCCCCTCCCCCTCCTGTCTGTCAACGTGCTCTCCCCTCCCCCCCCGACCCCACCCCCTTCTTCTCTCAGCGCGGGAAAAGCCCGTGCATTCCAGCACCGGCCCTACCCCTTTCCACCCTTACCGCGGGAAAAAGCCCGCGCTTTCCACTCACCCGACCCTGCCTCCTCTGGCGAAGCTCCCTTTCCAGGCCCAGTCCCAATTTCCCCCGCCTCCCCCCCGCAGGGCCCCAACTCCATTTCCAGCCACCGACGCCCACAGGCTTTTACCTGCCCCCCTACGAACCCACCCGACAGACAGAGAAGAAACATTGCCCAACCAACCGCACAATCCCCCCAAAACACGACACAACAATGCCCTCTCAGCATCGCCTCGTCCCCAGCCCTCAATCCAAGTCCTGCTTTTCGGCCTGAATAAAGGTCCACGCCTGCTCCGGCGTCTCGAACTAATGGTGAAGGTCCCTGTAGGCGCCGGCTGCAACATGCCGAACTTCACCCCTCTCCGATGCAGCACCGCCTTAGCTTGATTGTATCCAGCACTCTTCTTAGCTACCTCCGCGCTCCAGTCCTGATAAATCCAGACCTCTGCGTTCTCCCACCCGCTGCTCCGCTCTTTCCTGGCCCACCTTAAGACACATTCTCTGTCCACGAAATGGTGGAACTGCACCAGCACCGCCCGCGGTGGCTTGCTGGTCTTGGACCTCCTCACCAGCACTCGATGGGCCCCCTCCAGCTCCAGGGGCCACTGGAAGGCGCCCGCGCCCATCAGCGTGTTCAACATGGTGACCACGTAGGTTCCGACATCTGATCCTTCTAGCCCCTCCGGGAGACCCAGAATCCGCAGACTCTTTCTTCTCAACCGGTTCTCCATGTCCTCGAACATCCCCTGCCATTTCTTATGGAACGCCTCGTGCACCTCCACCTTCACCGCCAGGCCCAAGATCTTGTCCTCATTCTCCGAGACCTTTTGCCGGACCTCCCGGATCGCCGCCCCTTGGGCCGTCTGAGTCTCAAGCAGCTTGTCAATTGACGCCTTCATCTGCTCCAGCAGCTCTGCCTTCAGCTCCGTGAAGCAGCGCTGGAGAAACTCCTGCTGCTTCTGTGACCACTGCGCCCACGCTGCCTGCTCTCCACCCGCCGCCAACTTGGTCTTCCTCCCTCGCACCTTTCTCTGCTCCAATTCCACTTTTTTCACCGCTCCACTCCTGGTCCAATCCATACAGTGCTGGGGGTATATTGCTGTCTCCTTCCCCCACTGGGAATCATCGAAAAAGGCCCGAAAAGAGCCCAAAAGTCAGTTTCTAGCGGGAGCTGCCGAACGTGCGACTTAGCTCCGCATAGCCGCAACCGGAAGTTCCATCAGGTTGATGATTAAACCTTTATTACCTAATCTTGGAGTTGGAGTAAACATCACAGGTATAAGCTATGATATGTCCATATGGCCCCACAAAGGCACCGCTCCAAATATCTTACAGAATTAGATGAAAACAATTGTCAATGGGGGTTTTCCCCATTCTAGACTTGTCACTAAGGTGGGATGAAATCTGTTCCTTTTCATTGTATAGTGAATCGCCAGGGCATCTGAGCTACCACAGCAAATAAAAAAATGACCTAACCTGCCATTGTTGTCAGCAAGGTTCAAGTAGTTTTTGAGACACAAGCTTATTCTCCACTCCCACGCCGAAGTAGCCGCGCCGTCGTGAACGCCGTCGAGGTTCACGACGGCGCAGAACGGCCCCGGTCACGACCGATTCAGGCCCTGACAATGGGCCAGGATCGGGGCTGCGTCATCTACACGCCCCAGGCCTTGCCGCCCGCGTAAAAGCAGCACCGCATAGATGACGCGGCCGGCGCCGCATAACGGGCGCATCCGCGCATGCGCGGGTTAAGTCCGCCCCGCAAGAAGATGGGGGACGGATCTTGCGGGGCCGCGGAAGGAAGGAGGTCCTCCTTCAGAGAGGACGGCCCGACGATCGGTGGGCACCGATCGCGGGCCACCCCACATTCCAGGTAAAGCCCGGTGCAGGATCCCCCCTCGCCCCCCCACAGGCCGCCCCCCCCAGCGTTCACGCACCGCCCACGACTGCAGCGACCAGGTGTGGACGGCGCCGGGGGGAACCCGCCGTTTTGGCCTGGCCGCTCGGCCCATCCGGGTCTCAGAATAGCTGGGGTGCCGGAGAATCGCCATTTTCGGTGTCTCCGGCGATTCCCCGGCCTGCGGCCCGCGAAACTCGACCGGGCCATTCCCGCCACTTGGGAGAATCGCGGGAGGGCGTCAGACCGGCGTCCCCGGAAATTTTGGCGGCCGAGGCGATTCTCCCAACCGGCGTGGGAGTAGAGAATCGCGCCCTCAAGGTGCCCCTTGTTCCTGGGCTTAGATCATTAATAATATAGTGGCGGGTGCAGCATTCTTACTTTGGTGCCTATTAATCTTTCATCTTTGATCATTCCTGAAACATGATTTACAAATTTTGTAATTAATCAGATATTTAATGATAAATTGTCTTGACAACTGGCATGGGACTCTAAAGCACTTAACTGACTTGTCGTTCCCTTAGCTGGAACAATAGTTTGTACTGTAAGTGCCCCTAATCATGTCCACCCTTCTTTTACTGTTTTCCACCCATCTTCCACCTGTCAATCCTGTATCATTGATTTATGTTGGCTCTCATTCCAACAAAGCCTTGATTTTAAAATTCACATCCTCAAGTTCAAATCAATCTGTGGTCAGACTCTTTCCTACCTCTGTAACGTCCTCCAACCTCAGAATCGTCCAAGAACATTGCGTTCCTCCAATTCTTTCAGTTCCTTTGTCACAAGATTGGCAACTTGTGCCTCCAGTGATTTGTACCTTAAGGTATTGAGTTCCCACCCTATACACCTCAGTGCATGCCCACTCAGTCCTATGCACACATAAACCTCAATTTATACTGCTCGTTGTCTGAGTAAAACTAACTAAACTATAAAAGACCAGGATATTTTCAAAATAATGAATGAATACACATGCATTGAATTATTTAGTAATCTATTGCACATGATAAAGAATGGCTTGGAGTTATTCACAATGAGGTCATTACAGGAGAAGTCAAACTGGTAGCATTGTATTATTCTTTGAGCCTGGTTTGAAGGAAAACATAGCTCAGAACTAGTCTTAATGAAGTATAGTGAAGGTATTAATCATAGTGTCGAGTTGGGTGTTCTGATGCACAAATGATCCAACACGGCTGTAGATGGTACAACTCTGTTTTATTGTCTAATCAACGGTAACATCTAACTACTGGCTTGGGTACGTGCTTCACCAGCTAACCTGTGGACCCAGCCCTGTCACTATCTTAGTGAGGCACTTAGCACATGGTCTATGTCTGAGTGGCACGCTGTGAGCTCTGTGCTCTGAGCTATCTCCTGGTAGAATGAGTGGGAACTGTGGTGTTCCCTGTTTTATCGTGCGTGTGCTCTCACTGGTGATTGGCTGCGATGTTATGTGTGTGCTGGTTGGTCCAATTGCCTGTCCATCAGTGTGTGTGTGATTGCACCATGATATGCTGATGTGGATATCATGACATCCCCCCTTTCACAAAGGATATGTGCCTACATAATAATAAATAGAAATGTGCACTGAGTGCATCTGAGTATGTGTGTGCAATAGTTACAACATGTACATGAGGCTAAACTACATACAGAGGAAGGTGTCAGGTGCAACAGAACAACGACGTTGTACCAATAACAGAACAAATGCAATCAACAAACAATGAGATAAAACTTCTGCAACAATGAACGACAAGAAAGAAACTCGTTAACAGTACTGTAAAACAAGTCAGTGAGTCCAATGTGCTAACAGGGTCATAAGTCAAGTCTCTCAGGTGGGCGACGAATTTGGGTTGACTGCCTCAAGGGGTGGGTCAGGATCCATGGGCTGAGGAATGGGCCTGGCCACGGGCGATAGAGGAAGAGGCAGAGTGGCAGGAAGTTCAACAAAGTCGACATCAGGGACAACAGGAGGGCGTGGCATCGGTGCATGATCTCGTAGCGAGTGCGGAACCAGATGAAGGGCCCGCCGATTACGGCGGCGAATGGAGCCATCAGGCATACGAACCAGGAATGAGCGGGGAGCCACATGGCGGAGAACCTCGGCGGCATCAGCAGCCTTGCAGAGGAGCCGCTTCGCAATGTGGACGCCCTTTTCCGCCTTGCCATTCGACTGAGGATGCAAGGGACTGGACGTCACGTGTGTGAAGTTGTATGAAGTGGCAAAGGAAGACCATTCTTGACTCGCAAAGCAAGGCCCGTTGTCAGACATGACGGTGAGCGGAATTCCATGGTGAGCAAAGGTTTCTTTGCATGACCGGATGACAGCTGATGACGTCATGTCGTGCAGGCATATGACCTCCGGGTAACTTGAGAAGTAGTCAATAAGAATAATGTAGTCCCTGCCGAGCGCATGAAAGAGGTCCACGCCCACCTTCGCCCTGGGGGACGTGACCAACTCATGGGGCTGAAGGGTCTCAGGGGGTTGCGCCGGCTGAAACCTCTGGCAGGTGGGGCAGTTGAGCACCATGTTGGCGATGTCTTCGCTGATGCCCGGCCAGTACACAGCCTCTCAGGCCCTCCACCTGCACTTTTCAACTCCGAGATGGCCTTCGTGCAGTTGTCGGAGGACAAGCCGGTGCATGCTGTGTGGGATCACGATCCGGTCCAACTTCAAGAGGACACATCAATGACGGCCAAGTCATCACGGACATTGTAAAATTGTGGGCACTGCCCCTTGAGCCACCCTTCCGTCATGTGGTGCATCACACGTTGTAGAAGGGGGTCAGCCGCAGTCTCACGGCGAATGTGGGCCAGACGTGCATCAGTGGCCGGCAGATTGGCTGATGTGAAGGCTACCTGTGCGTCGACCTGATAAACGAACCCCTCCAAGTCGGGCGATGTGTTGACCGCCCTGGACAGAGCATCTGCGATGATGAGATCATTCCCCGGGGTGTAGACAAGTTGGAAGTCGTACCTCCGGAGCTTGAGCAGAATGCGCTGGAGGTGAGGGGTCATGTCGTTCAGGTCCTTCTGAATGATGCCGACCAGGGGGCGCTGGTCGGTCTCCACAGTGAACTGCGGAAGACCATTTGCATAGTCGTGAAACTTGTCGATGCCAGTCAACAGGCCTAGGCACTCCGTCTCAATCTGCGCATGGCACTGTTCTGTGGGGGTCATGGCCCGCGACGCATAGGCGACCGGAGCCCATGATGCGGTGTCGTCCCGTTGCAGGAGTACCGCCCCAATTCCAGACTGGCTGGCGTCAGTTGAGATCTTTGTTTCCCGTGTGGTATCGAAAAACGCCAGTACCGGGGTGGTGGTAAGCTTGACCTTGAGCTCCTCCCATTCACTCTGGTGTGTGGGCAGCCACTGGAATTCCGTTGTCTTTTTGACCAGGTGGCGAAGAGCAGTCGTGTGCGAAGCAAGGTTAGGAATGAACTTCCCCAGGAAGTTGACCATCCCAAGAAAGCACGCCTGCGATGGCTGCCACTTTGTCGGCATCCGGCCACACACCCGACCGGGAGATGTGGTCCCCCAAAAACTTTAGCCCAGTCTGGCCAAAAGAGCATTTGGCTCGGTTAAGGCGCAGGCCTTGATCCCGTATCCGTGCAAAGACACGCTGGAGACGACTGATGTGCTCCTGTGGTGTGGTGGACCAGATGATAACGTCGTCTACGTAGACGCGTACCCCTTCGATGCCCTCCATCATCTGTTCCATGATGCGATGGAACACTTCGGAGGTCGAAATGATGCCGAATGGCATCCTATTGTAGCAGTATCTGCCAAAGGGAGTGTTGAAAGTGCTCAGCTTCCTGCTGGACTGATCCAATTGAATCTGCCAGAAGCCCTATGAGGCATCAAGCTTGGTGAATATTTTTGCCCGAGCCATTTCGCTCGTGATTTATTCTCGTTTGGGTATGTGGTAGTGTTCCATCATAATGTTGTGATTTAAATCTTTTGGGCCAATACAGATCCGGAGCTCGCCGGAGGGCTTCTTGACGCACACCATGGAGCTGACCCATGGCGTTGGCTCCGTGACCCGGGAAAGCACTCCTTGGTCCTGCAGCTGCTGCTTGAGGCGGTACTTGAGTGGTGCTGGGACTCTACGAGGTGTGTGAATGACTGGGGTGGCGTCCGGTTTGTGTCGTAATTTGTATGTGTAGGGCAGTGTGCCCATGCCCTCGAAAACCTCCTGGTTGTGCGCGAGGAGTGATTGGAGCTGCGCCCTAAAGTCTGCATCTGGGAAATCGGACGTGCCTTCTGGAGACAGTGTGTGTACCCGCTGAACGAGGTGGAGGATCTTGCACGCCTGTGCGCCTAACAGAGAGTCCTTCGAGGATCCTACAATTTCAAATGATAATGTGGCTTTGTGTGAGTTGTGTGTAACATCGAGCTGGCAGGACCCCGTGGCCGGGATGACGTTTCCATTGAAGTCAACCAGCTGACAGTGGGATGGCAGAATCGGTGGTTTAACCTTCAAGTTCTGGAAGGCTGACCATGCGAGGAGATTGGCGGAGGCACCAGTGTCCAGGCGAAATGTGATCTGGGATCGGTTGACCGTTAGGGTGGCACACCACTCATCACCCGGATCAAAGCTGTGCACTGGCAGCGGCTGGTGGTTCCGACTTTGGGACATCTGGAGCGAAATTCTCCATCCCGCCCCGCCACATTTCTGCCCCGACCCGCCGGCGGGATGCTCCGTTACACCGGCCGGTCAATGGGGTTTCCCATTGTGGGGCAGCCTCACGCCGTCGGGAAACCCCCGGGCGCCGGCAAAACGGAGACTCCCGCCGGCGGAGAATGACGCCCCAGGTTCTTGTGGATTACCGCAACGCGGAAGGGCTCCCTGTGTTCGGTATCGCTGGTCTGCATACTATCTGGATATGACTCAGTGTAGCGGGGCTGAATCGCCTGCACGTCCCTGCGAGGCTGGCGGAATTGCAGAGAGTTGGCAGGCTGAGCTGCTCGACAGCAGGCAGCATAGTGGCCCATCCTGCCACATCGAAGGCATTGTTGCGCTTTGGCCGGACATTGCCGCTTTAAGTGGGTGGAACCACAGTTGCCGCACGTCGTGACGTCATGGCATTCGTTGCGTTCATTGTGCCACTACGCATGCGCGGTGCAGTCCTGCGTAGAGCACGCCTGCGCATCACGTTCCTCTGCGACAACGTCCCCTCTGTAGGCGCGTACAATCGCGGGAGGCCTCGGAAAGTGCGCGAAATGGCTGCCCTCGTCCAGGCCGCGGGCTGGGAGGAACTCGATCGACTGGACCCGCTCCGCCTCGTGGGACCCGTGCCGTGTCGTTTCGGCCATCTGGATTTGGGAGTACCGGCTGGTCCAGTTCTCATGGAGGACGCAGGTCTCGATGGCAGTCGCTAGGGTGAGGCGCTTTATTTTAAGGAGCTGTTGGCGGAGGGTGTCCGAGATGACCCCAAAAACTATCTGATCTCGTATCATGGAGTCGGAGGTGGCCCCATAGCCGCAGGACTGTGCGAGGATACGGAGATGTGTTAGGTAAGATTGGAAAGGCTCATCCTTACCCTGCAGGCGCTGCTGGAAGAGGTGCCTCTCGAAGCTCTCATTGACTTCCACGCTGAAGTGTTCATCGAACTTCAGAAGCACCATCTTATATTTTGTTTTGTCCTCGCCCTCCGCGAATGCCAGGGAGTTATAGATGTGGATGGCGTGTTGCCCCGCCGTGGAGAGGAGGAGGGAGATCTTCCTGGTGCCCGATGCATTCTCCCTGTCTGTGGCTTCGAGGAATAGCTGGAAGCGCTGTTTAAACAGCTTCCAGTTTACGCCGAGATTACCAGCGATTCGGAGTGGCTGCGGCGGGCTGATGTTTACTATGGAGCAGGATGGCGGATTTCTGAAAGGGTGCAGGTAGGTCTCACAGTCACTGGTTTGCATCCACTACATGTCGTGTTGGGTGTTCTGATGCACAAATGATCCAACACGGCTGTAGATGGTACAATTCTGTTTTATTGTCTAATCAACGGTAACAACTAACTACAGGCTTGGGTACGTGCTTCACCAGCTAACCTGTGGACCCAACCCTATCACTATCTTAGTGAGGCACTCAGCACATGGTCTATGTCTGAGTGGCACGCTGTGAGCTCTGTGCTCTGAGCTAGCTCCTGGTAGAATGAGCGGGAACTGTGGTGTTCCCTGTTTAATAGTGCGTGTGCTCTCACTGGTGATTGGCTGCGATGTTATGTGTGTGCTGGTTGGGCCAACTGCCTGTCCATCAGTGTGTGTGTGATTGCACCATGATATGCTGATGTGGATATCATGACACATAGGTCCTCATTTTATCCAGAAATTCAATGTAGTTGATGTGGTCTGGATTCTTCTGCACAGATAAGGGGCGTCATTCTCCGACCCCCCGCTGGGTCGGAGAATGGCCGTTGGCCGCCGTGAATCCCGCCCCTGCCCCCACCGAAGTCTCCGGTACCGGAGATTGGCGGGGGCAGGAATCGGGCCGCGCCGGTTGGCGGGACCCCCCGCTCAATTCTCCGGCCCGGATGGGCCGAAGTCCCGCCCAGAAATTGCCTGTCCCGCCGGCGCAAATCAAACCTGGTATTTACCGGTGGGACCAGGCGGCGTGGGCGGGCTCCGGGGTCCTGGGGGGGGGGGGCGCGGGGCGATCTGACCCCGGGGGGTATCCCCACGGTGGCCTGGCCCGCGATCGGGGCCCATCGATCCGCGGGCGGGCCTGTGCCGTGGGGGCACTCTTTCCCTTCCGCCTCCGCCACGGCCTCCACCATGGCGGAGGCGGAAGCGACTCTCCCCACTGCGCATGCGCGGGAAACTGTCAGCGGCCGCTGACGCTCCCGCGCATGCGCCGCATTTCCGCGCCAGCTGGCGGGGCAACAAACGCCATTTCCGCCAGCTGGCGGGGCGGAAATCCCTCCGGCGTCGGCCTAGCCCCTCAATGTTGGGGCTAGGCCGCCAAAGATGCGGAGCATTCCGCACCTTTGGGCCGGCGCGATGCCAGTTTGATTGACGCCGTTTTTGGCGCCAGTCGGCGGACATCGCGCCGTTGGGGGAGAATTTCGCCCAGAATGTGTGCCTTTTTTAAAAACACTTGATATGCCATTAGGTTATGTCAGCTATAACTCTCATCTCCTATTCTACTACCACTTCAAAAAGAAGCACAGACATGATGCATCTTCGACAGAAAGCTGTGGTGAGGCTAAATCCATCTGTTTTCCTGGTGGCATTCTCCATGCAGCACATTATAACAGAACAGGAATCTTCCAAAGTCATATAATCTGGCCCAGGAAATCATAAACTCTTCAAGGCTAATCTGTAAAATGCTATGAAAACACTCACAAATCTAGCTCTGCAGCACATTGTTTTAACACACCAATGCACTACTTCATGGACTTTCATTATTAGTTTTGCACCAGCAAACAGTGAGTTTTCAGTCTAAGCCTAGCTGGATGTTGCGAAAAGCAAATGAGGACAGCAAAGGGAAGGAAATTTCAGAAAGTGAGGATCATATATATTATAGCTCAGGAGGAATCCATTCAGCCCATTGTATCTGTGCTAATCCTTTGTTAGATCAATCCAAAAGCAACCGGCTGCCACAATCTATCCCGTCAGCTTGGCATTCTTCAAATATTAAAAGATGCGATGGCATCGGCCTTAACCAAACCATTGCTTAAATATCCCATGCATCAACAATACGCTGCATAAAATAAATTCCTTTGAACCTCTCTCCTCACTCCCTTTCTGAGTGTTTTGAACTGGTGGCCGAAATTCTCCGCCACGCGATGGCGCAAACGGGAACCGCACTTGGGCGGAGAATCAGTCGTCGATCTAAAATCGAGGTCCGTGCCCGCTGCCGATTCTGGCGCCATGCTCTGGTCTCTCGCTGGCAGCGATAACGAAGTTTGCGCCCGGCGACGACGGCATGCAAAACCGGCATTTGGATGTACTTAAATGTCATTAGCAGCTTTGACATACTCTGCTCCGGGCCTCCGCGATGCTCCTCCCCTCGCAGGTGGAAGTCATGTGGGCACGTTTTATGTCAGATATTTACAAATGGGGGCTGGGGCTATGTCTACTGAGGGAGAGAGAGAAGGTAAGCAAAGTTTGAAAAACTGTTAAAAATTGGACCGCTGGGCAATGTAGCAGGGAGCGGATTCGTGACAGGTCTGTGGATTTGGGGTGTCCCCCGCGGGATCGGGACGGCCTGGCTTAGGCTGTCTTTGCTGCAGTATTTGTTTTAAACACACCCATTTGGTACAAGTTACAGGCCCCTGGCTGCTCACTCTGCTGTCTGCTTGCTGTGCCCTGTAAATGTTCACAGAGCCTCTGGTCATCTGAGAGACCACCCAGGCCCCCCTCTGGAAACTCTCAGACCCCAGCTGATCCAAGTTCAATCATTGACACACCAGGTGTTGCCACTCCTCAGCCACTCATCAGAAGCACTGCCCCACTGCAGGGGAAGCAGGGGAATAGCAGAGCTCAACCCAATCAAAGGACACATGCACCGTGGCCTTTGGCACCCTCCCTGGCACACTACCTCTCTCAGGGCAGAGGCCTCACCGATAACATTACCAGATACCCCAGTCCACAGGACCACAAGCTGTCTCCAAGTCCTGCCTGCTTACTGCGCCCCGGCTTCCATCCATCATGCCCGTATCAGGTTGTCACTACCTGAGGGCCACACCCTGGACCCATATCACACTGTAGTTAATCTTCCAGCAGACGTACACTTCCCCCGCCCTCCCCCATGTGTAGGACTTGCCAACACACAAGCCTCTAAACATGGAGGCGATTGGTGGCACACTGTGACCCTCTCCACCGCACAACAGAGGTGCCACCCTGCTGAAGGGATAACAGACATGCCCACCCAGACACCACTGCTGAGACAGGCCATGGGCCGCAGAGCCTATCGCTGACACAGGTTGTGGCAGCCACCGGCACCCAGTGCCACACACTGTTGGGGCCAGGGTGCAGCCTGGAAGGCAACATATCGGGTGGGCAACGGCTGAGGGGCGGGATTGGGAGTGTCATGTGGTGGGTAAAGCTGAATGTAACTCAGGGTCACCATTTAGCCTGTTGGAGGTGGATGGTGAAAGGGTCCTTCTTGTTTATTCCCTGCCGATTCCATTATTTCCCCTTTCTTTTATTTTTGCCGTTGCATTTTTGATTCGTGGATGATTAATGGACATGTGTCTTTGAGGCAAGTGGCCTGTGCCTTCAATTCAAGCAGAGGTTTTCAGCAGCAGGAGTGATCACTGTGTTAGTCTGTGCTGGTTCAAACTGGAGACTGACCGGCACCAATGGCAGAGATTGGCTGGGACCCGGTTTGATTGATTTGGCTGAGAAGAACCAGGTAACCTGCCTCAACAACTACCAACTGGTGGCCCTGACATCTATTATTATGAAGTGCTTTGAGAGCTTAGTCATGAGATACATCAACTCCAACTTTCCAGAATGCCTTGATCCATTGCAAGTCGCATACCGCCACAACCGATCCACAGCAGACAGTATCTCCCTGGCCTACACTCATCCCTGGAGCATCTCAGCAACAAGAACTCCTACATCAGACTCCTATTATTGATTACAGCTCCACCTTCAACATCATCAATTCCAGTCATCTCTAAATTCCAAAACCTAGGCTTGGCCCTTCGCTCTGCAACTGGATCCTTGACCTCCTGACCCATAGGCCACAACCAGTAAGGATAAACAACGACACCTCCTCTGCGATAGTCCTCAGTATCGGAGCCTGCAACGCTGTGTACGCAGCCGCTAATATACTCCTTATATACACAGGACTCTGTGGCAAAATTCGGCTCCAACTCCACCTACAATTGTCCTGGGGCCTTGCCCCATTCCATTCCCCAACACCCACACCCCACACCACCAAACTCCCACACCCCCACCCGGCACACCCTCGACACACCCTCTACACCCAGCACAGCCCATCCCTCACACCCTTCAGACAGGATTGAGGCAGGTCAGACCGTTGATGAAAAGCTGTTTAACAGTGACTATATACATTATTGTGCCCTGGCCCCTACCTCTAACCTATGTGTTGTACCCATGCCACCTTAACTGGTGTCTAATCACCTTATTTTTCATGGCCTACCACTCCTTCTGTGTGTGACCCCAGAGAGCCATCTCAGACATGAAGGTGGCCTGCTGCGTATCTCACCCTCTGAGCTGTCTTTCATGGCCTCTTCTGGATGGCCTGGACCTGGATAGGCCTGGCTGACTTTTGGGTGTCGCAGGTGGAGAGGTGCCAGCCTGCTCCTCCCGCTGCCCATGAGATGTACCAGTGTCAGGTGGGGGAGGGGGGAGGGGGGGAATTCAGAAGCAATGAGGTGTTCCAGTACCTCCCCTGTGGGAGGCACCAGTGTGGACCCCATCACTTCCTCCTACCTCGTGGAGTCGTTGGCCCCCAGGCTACTCGATGGGACCGAGGTGAGGCCGGAGTAAGCTCCGGAGGCTTCACCGTCACCTGGCGCTATCGGTCCTGGAGGCCCGCTCTCATCTCAACCAGGGTCTCGCTGTCCTCAACTATGGAGAAGAGAGTCTAGGCCACATCTCTCAGCAAGTGAGTCATGTCTCTTGTGCCTGGCCCTGGTCAGTCGGTGGCTAGCCAATTCTCTTGATGAACTCAACCAAGAGCCTTTGTGACTGGGCCAATCTCGGGAGCGCCGCAGCAATGTACATGTGGGCCTGGTACATGTCTGCCTGTTTCTGGGCTTCCTTGTCCTGAGCCTCAGCCTTCGACCACACAGAATGCCCCAAGACTTGGACTTTTTCACCCAAGGCTTCCACCGCGGACAGCACTCGTTCAGTGTTGGATTGGGTACCACTCGCTGTCGGCACCATCTCCTGCACCTGAAGGCTGTTGGACTCCAACTGCCCTAAGGAGGTCATTCACCTTATTGCAGCACCTCGTGCCAGTCCGCCTACTGAGGCTGGCAGCACTCACCGTCTCTGCCACCTCCGCCAGGCCTGGTTGACAACCGTGGGCTGCAGCCTCCTGCCCACCCTGGAGAAGAGGGTGTCCCACTTCTCCTCCACCGCATCCAAAATTCGGTCAAGCTCCACATTCACAAATCGGGGAGTGGGGTGGGGGGGGGGCGCTCTTCACTGGGCCATCTGCTTGGCTGGAATGAGGGTGTGTGGGGGTGGAGTGCTTATAAGCAGCTCCAGCTTAGTGTGGCACGGTGGCACAGTGGTTAGCACTGCTGCCTCATGGCACTGAGGACCCAGGTTCGATCCTGACCCTGAGCCACGGTTCCCCAGCTGTGTTTCTCAGCGGTGGGCCAGCTGGCAGTGAGATATTCTCTTCCCACCGCTTGTCATTGGAATTTCGCATTGAATCCATCACACACCTCCAGGAAACTGCCGGGCGGGGATGCGTTGCCAGCGAAAACAGCGAATCCCAAGGCTGGAGAATTCTGACCTTGGTCACCCAAATGGAGAATTTTGCCTGATGACTGCTTATCACTCGTTCCCCAAGCACAGGAAATTATCTTCCCCTATTGACTCAGTCAAAACCCTTCTTAAATCCTAATACTATTATTAAATTTCCACAGTCCTCTTTAATGTAGTGGAGATAGTTTCATTGGCCAGGATGTTCCCCTTCACGGCGGGGCGGGGGGACCCGGCGGGATGGAGTGGCGTGAACCACACCTTTAGGGGCCAAGCCCTCACCTTGAGGGGCTAGGCCCGCACTGGAGTGGTTTGCGCGCCAACGGGCCGGCAGGGCCGAAGGGACTACGCCGGTCGGCGGAAGTCCGTTCATGCGCAGGGGGCGTGTCACTTCCGCATCGGCCATCGCAGAGGCTATGGCCGAGGTGGAAGGAAAAGAGTGTCCCCACGGCACAGGCCCGCCCGCGGATCGGTGGGCCCCGATCGCGGGCCAGGCCACCGTGGGGGCACCCCCCGGGGCCAGACCCCCCCAGGACCCCAGAGCCCACCCGTGCCGCCAGTCCCGCCAGTAAGGTAGGTGGTTTGATTCATGCTGGTGGGACTGGCATTCCAACAGCGGGACTTCGGCCCATCACGGGCCGGAGAATTGCCGGCCCGGCGCGATTCCCACCCCCGCCGAATTTTCGGTGCCGGAGAATTCGGCGGCCAACGGGGACAGGATTCATGCCGCCCCCCGGCGATTCTCCGACCCGGAGAGGGTTGGAGAATCCCGCCCATTATCTCAAATATCTTGGGTGCGATCTGCTAAATAGGAACAGAATCCCATAGCGTGTGATTAGCCAGGTGTTTCCAGGCACTTGGAGCGCCGCAAAATACCATGCTATTGACCGGCTATTCGGGTAGGCCGGGGGCCATTCAAAATCGCCTGGCAGCTGCTGCTTTCGGACATTGAGCTTATAAAATTGACAGTTGATATGAAAAAAACTCCCTCCCTCTTCCCTCACTCCCCTTTCTCCCTTCTTCCCCCCTCTACCCCCCTCCCCTTTACAAACAGTCAGAACCATCGTGTTAGTGTGGAAAATATATTTTATTGACTGTTGTGTTTAAGTGAGAAAATATATCTTATTGAAAGAAATTTGTAATAGTTGAGGTAGTTTTATATCATTGTTCAGCTGAAAACGTTAAGTTAAATGTTAACTGGTTTCAAAGTTTGGTATTTATAAAATTATTTTTGTTAATAAATGTTTTCCATTAAACTTTACAAGCTTCTACAAATGTCTTACTAAAACATCAAAACACATCATTTAATTATGAGATAATTATAAATGAATAAGTTAATTGCAGTAAACAAGCAGAAACATAATAACAAAGGTGACACGGTGGCACACTGGATAGCACAGCTGCCTCACAACACCAGGGACCCGAGTACAATTTGGAACTTGGGTTACTGTGTGGTGTTTGCATGTTCTCCCCTTTCCTGCTTCCGTTTCCTCCCACCGTCCAAAGACGTACAGGTTAGCTGGATTGGCCTTGCTAAATTGTCCCCTAGTGTCCAAAGTTTATGTGGGGTTACGGGAATAGGGCAGGGGAGTGGGCCTGGGTGGGGTGCTCTTTCTGAGCTTCGGTGCAGACTCGATGGGCTGAATGGCCTCCTGCACTATAGTGATTCTATGATTCTATAAACACAAATCAAAAAAAATCAGATGTTACAAGGACAGTGACAGCAAAAAGCCCTGTGGCACATTAAAACCTTATGACGTAACCTAAATTAAAACATACAAACACTTTTGAGCATGCCAAACGTAAAGTTATATAATAATAATTAAATAGTTTCAGAAATAACAAAACCTGTGTTCATTTACAAATAAAAATTACCTTTCATCATAAAAAGTAAAATCAAAAATTAATTTAAAAGAACCAATAACAAACAGCAATGCCTGTATAAAAGAAAAAGCAACAAAAACTGTTAAAAAAACCTTCTACATACTTTTAAACCACTTGTAAGACTTGTTGCCTGTTGTCTTCAATATAAACCTGCAGGTTAAATGCCTGCCCTTAATGGGCGTTCCTGTAAATGCTGCATCACAAGGGGGCGTGGCTACATCAAAACTGCGCCAAGCTGGAGCTTGCGCAGACTGTCCCGCTCGAGGCCTGAGGCTGCCGGTGGAACCAGAAGGTCTGCCACGATTTCTGATCGCAGGTCAGTGTGCAGTTTTCTCCGCCAGTATTGGCGGACTGAAGCTTTCTGATGATATTTGGAAGTTATGGGACAATAAATTTCAATGGTTGACTGAATAAATACTTGAAGTGGAAACATTTGCAGGGCTACGGGAAAGGGACAGGGAATCCAGAAAGCCAGTGGTGAAGGACATACCAGAACCAATCTTTACGAAGGGCATGGTCTAGCGGCTCCATTAGCAAATCCCGTAATGACTGCTAAACCAGAGCGGCATGGTGGTACAGTAGTTAGCACTGTTACTTCACAGTGCCAGGGTCCCAGGTTCGATTCCCGGCTTGGGTCACTGTCTGTGCAGAGTCTGCAAGTTCTCCCCGTGTCTGCGGGTTTCCTCCGGGTGCTCCGGTTTCCTCCTACAAGTCCCGAAAGATGTCCTTGTTAGGTGAATTGGACATTATGAATTCTCCCTCCGTATACCCGAACAGGCGCCGGACTGTGGTGACTAGGGGACACTAATAAAGATTATTATTATAAACGCCATGAGTGACCAGAAATTGAATTTGCGCGGCGAGATCGCAGTTTGAAATCTCCCCCCCTGGGGAATGGTATGAACATGATTTCCATGTATTTTAATAAATTAATATGTAATTACTGAGCTTGACTCCCTAACGTCCACCCATCTTCTGAAGGTCAAGTAAGGATGGGCAGCGTGATGTCATGCTGGCGGGAATCTCTACTGGTTTTCAAAAGTGAAAAACAGTCACGATGACCACACCAGGGGTGTGGAGATGCCTGTAGTCCCCGGGTGGTGAGGGAGCCTGGTGTCATGTGAGGGTACCTTTAAGACATGGATGTTTAAGCAATGTACCTTTAAGAAAACAGTGATGTCATAGAGTGGGCGGAGCTCAGCTCAGTTCAGCCAGTCTGCAGTTTGGTTTTGCAATTTAAAAAGTGCCTGGCTGGTTTTGCTGAGAGCAGTTTAAAAGTGCCTTGCTGTTTTGCTGTAAGCAGTTTAAAAGTAGAAAGCCAGTTTGAGACAGCAGCTTGAGAAGTTCTGGTTTGCTGTGAGTGCTTGAAGGGAGAAAGCCAGGTTTGAGAAAGCAGCTTGGGGTGTGTCTTATGTGTTTCCAGAGAGTTTGCAGGAAGAAAGCAAGGTGCTGGAGCTGAAGTCACCCAAGCTAATATATCTCTGCCTATCTACAGAAAAAATATATATCCTTTAACCTGATGTGATACTGTTTAAAGGTGCTATGTCTCTTGGAAGTTTGAAGGAACATTTTAAAGAGTTATTTACTGTTGCAATATTTTCCGAGTTATCTTTGAAGTAAGGGGTGTTAAGAGGTCCAATGTTTATTTAAGATGTTAAGTTGAGTTCATGGAATAAACAGTGTTTTGTGTTTAAAAACCCACGTGTCCATAATTGTAATCCCACATCTCGGGGAAAAGCAACAAATCCATTAAAGGGAGAGGTTGGTTGAACTCCATGATACCTTTTGGGGTTCTGAAAATGCCTCGCTCGTAACACTGGGCATTGTTCCCTGGCCACTTCGCAGTGCTCCCGCCAGTGCAAGGTGTACTTCCAGAAGCACTGTACAGGAACACTGGCAAGGAAGCACTGGCAGAGGGCAATCCCTTGGGAGGTCCCCTTCTGTATGTGGAGGTTGGTGGGTGTTTCCATTATCCGCCGGTGGGGTCCTGATGTCCATTTGGTGGGAGCCTTTATCTGTAACTTTGAGATAGGGGCACTGTTTAAAAAAAAATACATCCTATCTTAGAATTCCGGCGTTGCTGGCGTGTTTAAGTCGCACTGCACCAGCTGGCTGTGTGATCCTCACCAGCACGTGAAATTGCACAGAATTCAGTTAAATCAAGCAAGAAAAGGCGTCTGTGAAGCCAACGAGTTTCACTCAGCTTTTCTTGCCTGATCCAACACATCCAGCAATTTTGGGGAGATTGCATCCTCAGTGCTACATTTATTTACAGAGTGAAACATTACAAGCATACACCTCCTATCTCAACAACCACACAGTTTCAATCATTTTCTCTTTATATGTGCTCAAGTGAAACCCCAATTGATCCCCACCACCTGCATGCAAATAAACACATTTAATATACAATTAACAAGTGGGACTAATTGGATAGCTCTTTCAGACAGCTGCCACACAAACAATGAGTAATTCTGCAGCATTCCATGAGCTCTCATTTGTGCCTTTTGGCATCTCCAGGCTCAACTGCTCCAACACCTTGTTGCCCTCTCATTCTTCTCCCCTCTGTAAATTCCAATTTGGACAAAACTCTGGCACAGTTTTAAAATATTTGTTTACATGATTTGGGCAACACTGGCTGTGCCAGAAATGATTACCCATCCCTACTTGCTCTTGAGAAGACAGTGGTGAGCAGCCTTCCTCATTTGTTGTAGTCCGCGTGTATCATTTTCCACAGGAGGTTTCAATTGCTCATCACCTCTGTCCTTGTCAGCCTGAATTAGATTCCCATTCCACAATTCATTAAAATCAAAGGTCTTACACTCCTCTTTATATTCCTCTGTGTTGGGCTCCAGGCTAGCAGTACAATACCTTCCAACTTAGCAGCCTGGATACCACTCATTCGAATTACTGGCATGATCTGTGGGTCGCATTGTGCCCAGAAGGCAGTGCGACCACTAGATGCCGGGAGATCCCTCTTCCGGGATCTGGCCAGTTTGCGACGCCTAGCGGGATCTAACTTGATCACGTGAGATGTCGCGATCTGAATCCCACCCATTGATGGCAGGATCAGTATTTTGCAAATCAGCATATTAGAGCGAGACAGCTAGTCTCACTCTAATATGCACTGGCCTGATCTTCCGAACTCCTGAGATCTAACCCTTTCACCTCAGGGACCTCAGGCGATCGCCGTTCAGTACTGGTCCCAACAAGTGGCGACCAGATGGGACTGCACTTGTGGGGTCTCCCAGGGGATTGGAGGCCACCAGGTGGTTGCCATCTGGGTATGGTGGCACCCTGGAACTGCTGGTGCCACCTGGGTACCTTGACACTGTCAGGCTGGCACCTTGGAAGTCTCCCTGCCAGTACTCCTGGGCACCTTGGCAGTGCCAGGTTGGCACACTGGCAGTGCCACCTGGGTGCCAGCCTTGAACTGCCAATGTGCCCAGAGGGACTACCAGTGTGCCAAGTTGGTAGGGTGATAGGCTGGAAGTGTCAAGGTGCCAGGTTGGCATTTTTCCTGAGGTGGGGATTGGGCCCGTGTGTGCCCTGTGCATGTGAGGTGGGTTCCGGGGGTGGGGTCCGGGGGGGGGCGGGGTAGCATAGTAGCAGTTTCTTCACAGCTCCAGGGTCTCAGTTTCGATTCCTGTCACTGTCTGTGCGGAGTCTGCACGTTCTCCTCGTGTCTGCGTGTGTTTCCTCCGGGTGCTCCGGTTTCCTCCCACAGTCCAAAGATGTGCGGGTTAGGTGGATTGGCCATGATAAATTGCCTTTAGTTTCCAAAAGTGTGTGTTGGGTTGGGTCGGGTTACTGGGTTATGGGAATAGGGTAGAGCTGTGGGCTTGGGTAGGGTGCTCTTTCCATGGGCCGGTGCAGACAGGATGGGCCAAATGGCCTCCTTCTTCACTGTAAATTCAATGATATCTATGATGATATCTGTGATAGTGGGGGGCAGCACGGTAGCACGGTGGTTAGCACAGTTGCTTCACAGCTCCGAGGTCCCTGGTGCGATTCCCGGCTTGGGTCACTGTCTGTGCGGAGTCTGCACGTTCTCCTTGTGTCCATGTGGGTTTCCTCCGGGTACTCCGGTTTCCTCCCACATTCCAAAGATGTGCAGGTTAGGTGGATTGGCCATGCTAAATTGCCCTTAGTATCCAATAAAGGTTAGGTGGGGTTACTGGGATAGGGTGGAGATGTGAGGATAGGGTGGAGGCGTGGGCCTAGGTAGAGTGCATTTTTCAGGGGCCGGTGCAGTCTTGATAGGCCGAATGGCCTCCTTCTGCACTGTAAATTCTATGATTCTATGGCACGCAAGCTGAAAATCGTGGCTAGTGCCGGGTGCCCGGCAGAACCCCATGCTCCCGCGCCTTGACAGTGGTATCAATGTATTCTAGTCCACATGCACAATAAATGCCATTGGCATATCATTAACGGGCCTGACCTGATATTCTTCGGGGCTCCCGTATGCTCGGCCTCCGCCAGGAGGAATTACTGACGGCGAGTATCACTTGTGGCTTTAAAATTCGGGAAACAGGAGGGAGAGAGAGGAGGTAAGACCTGCAGAGGCGCGACTGTGGGCTGCCAGACCTGCCGCTGGCAGGGCTGACTGGGGGAAGGGGAGAGGAGGGGCGGGGCTGCGTCTGTTAGGGCCGAAGGGAGGGAGTAGGAGGTGACGGAAGAGAAGTAGGAGGTGTCAGTGGAGACCGGGGAATAGGCTGTAGAGTCGGGGCGGACTCTAGGGTATCCAGGCAAGGACCGCCAATGGTCCTGGCAAGGCAACCATCTTGCTGCGCATTCCATTGACTGACCATCATAGCCCGTGGTTGCGCAGAGTGATGACACCACACGTATGGGTGCCCCCACCTCCCCACCCCCGCACTCCCCACCCTACCACAAACACTCTCCACCCCCACCCCTGCATTCCACCTCTCCCCACCTTCTGCCCCAACACCCCCCTCCCCCCACCACCCGGGTGCCACCCGCTGGCGTGCAGCGCATTGGACCTGGTTAGGCACGGGGGTAAGCTCTGTCATAATATTCACCTATGCACAACATGAGGTAAAAGCAGGCAGTGACAGACACCCAGGTGAGCCAATCAATGTACAGAACAGAACACGACCAATCACAGGACAGGACACCAGAGGGGGACTGACACCTGTAAAACACACGAGGCATCAGCACTCTGCCTCTTTCCACTGGTGATAGCTATAGTGATAGTCAGGGTGTACAAATCATTCAACATCTCCAACACGTGGATCAGAGCTAGCCTGGTCTAGATAGTTAGCTTTAGTTTACTTAGGTTAGTAGAGAGTCAACCCACAGGCAGCTGTGTGTTTTGTTGCTAGAGTTCAATAAATCTCATATTGAAACAACGCCTTCGTTTGGTGGATACTTGATCAGTTAATTGTATCGTGTGCAATCCGTGTTACCCCAGGGTGAACAACACGACAAGCACCTTGCTAACGTGCCAGCTTTTCATCCCCTGCAGGCAATGGCTGTGGGATTACAACCAGGAATGGTGGCCTTCAGCCTGGCCGCCACAGCCTGGGGCAGGAGCTGCTCAAAGGGACCCTTCAGTGGCGAAGCCTGACCCAGAGGCACAGGAGGCAGCCGGTGAGGATGGAGAGCCGGCCGCCCGACAGGCCGAGGATCTCACAGACCTTGGTGCACAGGTGCATTTGTGCCGTCATGGAAGCCCTATATGCCCAGTCAGCACAATCTATTAAATTCAATGTGGACCGAGACCACCAGGATGCCCGGGCAGCGGGGTTCGCCGCCATCGCCCCAGGTCCAAGGGGTGATCGTCGGGATGCATGCCACCCTACGAGCACCGCCGCATGACGGGCTGGTCTTCACAAACTGAAAGGGGTTCCACTTGATGATCATGCAGCTGGTGTGTGACTATGAGCTGCACATCATGCACGTCTGCGCCCGATACCCGGGTAGTGTGCATGGGCCTTCGTCCTGACACACGTGACGGTTCCTGAGGTGCACCCCAGGTCAGGGGTTGGCTTTTGGGTGACAGTTATTCGCTGCAGTCTTGGCTGATGACGCTTATCCGGACACCACAGACTGACGTGGAGACCGCTACAACGATGCCCATGCAGTGACCAGGGCTGTTATCGAGCGGTGCTTTGGCATTCTGAAGTTGTGGTTCAGGTATCTGGATCGTTCTGGAGGAACCCCTCCAGCATAGCGCTATAAGAGTCTCCCACATCGTGGTGGCCTGCTGCGTCCTACACAGGAGGGCAGGCCATGGGGCCTGGGTATATACATGAGGCCGCATAAGGTGTGCACCTGGGTTGGAATGCATGGGACGCCCTAACCCCCTCTAAGTCCACTGACTAGGGGGCCTGGCAGGCAGCACTGACACTCCGTCCCACCCACACACCCCCTCCCATGACCACCCTACCTGTGCCACATTACCCTTGCAACCCCTTCCGTGATTCCTACCTGCCTCACTATGGTGCACGGGCCTTGGGTTGGCAGTAACAGCGGGTCTGGTCCATGGAATGGAGGATCATGATGACCTGCTCTGGGATGAGCTCTGGTGCTTTGCATCGTCTGACAATATCTGACTCCTGCCCACAGCGGCACTTCCCACCATCAACCTGGGGATCCCTGCATTCCTCCACACAATCCCATCAAACCCTTGGAGTGGTGGTGGCGGGGACGGTGGGGAGGGTGGCGGGTGGAGGGATAGAGGGTGAGGTTGGACGGGGTACCAGGGCGATGCGAGGGTGCTGATCTGGAGTCCCTGTCCCGGGCCTACCCCAACATTCGCCCATCTCCCCCTCTGCAGCCAACCCAGCCCATCCCATCCCTCACACCCTCTGCTCCATCCCATGAGCATTGAGACCCTGATCGAGACAGGAATGGACCTCTAGGACTGGCCGCTAGTTCCTGGGTTGGGCCCTCCGACTATCTGCCCCCTCGGGGGTTCCCACCCCACCAAATGAACAACCCTCTAGTTTATACTATGGCGGGATTCTCCGTGCCAACGGCAAAATCAGGTTCAGCGATCGGGCGGAGAATGGCTCCCGAAGCCTAAATCACGGCAGGCAATGGCTTGACGCCAGGTCGCAATGCTCCGCCCTCTCCAAATCAGCGTCATCGAGATGTGCGCCGTGCACAGTCGCAACCACGTTTGCATATCATTATCGGACGCACCCGCGATGCTCAGCCTCCAATGGGCCGAGTTCCTGATGGGGCCGGCCAGGTGTGGTCTGAACAGTCGTGAGCCTGGCGGGGAGGCTGCGGAGAGAGAGGGTGTGCGAACAGTGCCCAGCACCGCCATACTTTGCTGACAGCCGGGAGGTGGGATGTGGGTTAGGGGTGGACAGGTACGCAGTCCAACACAACTGGCACCGTCTTTTCAGGCACAATAGGTGCGTGTGTGGGGGGGGTGTAAGTGTACGCGCGGCTACAGCTTGTCAGCCCTGCGCATGTCCAGCACGGACCCGCCGATTCTCCCACCGTTTTTCACGCGTTGCACGGGTGTTTCACGCGGTGCCAGTGCGAGCCCCTCACCGGCCCCTCATCAGGGCAGGTGTGGCGCCGATCTTTCCGTCTTGGAACCCCCCGGAATCTGTGTTGGCATCAGCACTTAGACGCAGGAACGGAGCCATATAAATCTATGGTAATTTATCCACACTCCGAGAAGAACTCAGCAATTCCAAACATTAAGCTCCCATCAGGAACACATCTGGAAAATTACACTCACATTTCTAAACTTTTAATGTAGGACATCATGAATCAATTGACAGACACGGAACTGCCCAGTCTGCAGTCACAGCACTAAGTAGTGGAATACATTTTCATTATTGGCATCAAACATTCCCAGCTGAAGCATAGTTTTCCCAGGTCGAGAGTAAAGCACTCTTTAATCTTTTCCCACAAAATATATTAATCCCACTTTAGAAAATGTGAAGATATGCATAGAGACCAATATTTTTTTAAAGGAGAGATTTGAATTCCCACTGACCAATGCAAAGGATCACAATACAACATTTCACATTTTAAGACTTTGACTAAATATTACGTAGTAGACAACTAGTACTCTGTATTGCAGCAAAGTTATCCTTTATTGGTTTCTTAACGTAGAAACATAGAAGACAAGAGCAGGAGGAGGCCATTCAGCCTATCAAGCCTGCTCCGCCATTCATTATGATCACGGTTGATCATCCAATAGAGGTAAGTGCAGTGAAATTGCACGCTTGAATAATTGGAATGCACTTAGTGCTTGGAATACACTTTCATCTCTTTGATGTAGTCAATGTTTACAAACATTGGGGTTTCACCACTGAAGCATGAAGAGATATGAATGGATCAAAACTCCAAATGGTTTTTACGAGATGTCAATTACAAACCACTAATGGAAAGGCCTCAATGGGTTGCAGTCAGTGGATCTGTGAGGACCAGACACAGGCACAGCTGCTCTCCATTGAGAAATATGCATACATGTGGAGCTGCAAGGAAATTATTAAAGCTATGGGGCTAGATTCTCCACAATCCGACGCTGAAATCGTGTTTGGCGACGGGTTGACGAATCCGGTTTCCCACACGAAATCGGGGCTGGCACCAGTTCCGCGATTCACCGCCTCTCCAAAGAGCGGAGTACTCAGGCCGTCCCCTGTATCTACCGCCTCAGGCCATTGCCTGAGGCCTGCCCCGCTATTCTCCATCGCCGACCGGCTGAATTCCCAACGGCGTGGACCAGTCATGGTCCCACTGTCTGTGATACCCGCGTGGTGGCTGCGGGCTCAGTCCAGGGCTGCCACAGTCAGGGGAGGGTTGATCGGAGGGCAGGGGGTGGCCACATTTGGGACTGGCGGGTTTGTGTGTGGGCAGTCCGGGTCAGGTGAGCAGCCGATGCGGGGCACTATTTCAGCGGTCCAGTTCCGTGGGCTAAGTCCACCATGGAGCATGGCGCGGCCACTGGCATGTGCGCATGTGTGGCCTCTGACCTGGAAGTGCAAGGGGCTGGAGCTGCGAGCTCCATGACAGCTGCCGGATAGCCCCCTGCAGTACTGTGAATCTGTGGCCTTTTGATGCCAGTTTTCCGGGCGTAAAAGACCTCAGTTTTCACGACGGCATGGGGACATAGTTTCAGAAACGGAGAATCCAGCCCATGATGTTTCTCACATCCCCTGTCTGGACTGCTCTCTAGCTTCTCCTGGGGAGGGGGGGGGGGGGCGGGTAGGGGTCTCCGTATGTGGGGGGTGGGGTGTGGAAGGGGTTCTTTGAGGCAGGGGCCCTGAGAGGGTGTCTCCTGGGGAGGGTCCCTGGGGGGGCCGATTGGGTCACCCCATACTTGGGGATAAAGTGGCAACCAGGTAATTTGTGGGTGAATGGCTGCCCTACGGTTGAGAAAGGGTCAGGCTGATGTCTGGTGCGGTGGGGGGGTCAGAGCCGAGTTGTGGTGTGGGTGGGTCGGAGCTGAGGTGCGGTGTGGGTGGGTCGGAGCCGAGTAGCAGTGCGGGTGGGTCGGAGCCGAGTTGTGGTGTGGGTGGGTCGGAGCCGAGGTGCGATGTGGGTGGGTCGGAGCCGAGTTGCAGTGTGGGTGGGTCGGAGCCGAGTTGCAGTGTGGGTGGGTCGGTGCCGAGTTGCGGTGTGGGTGGGTCGGAGCCGAGGTGCGATGTGGGTGGGTCGGAGCCGAGTTGCAGTGTGGGTGGGTCGGAGCCGAGTTGCAGTGTGGGTGGGTCGGTGCCGAGTTGCGGTGTGGGTGGGTCGGAGCCGAGTTGCGGTGTGGGTGGGTCGGAGCCGAGTTGCAGTGCGGGTGGGTCGGAGCCGAGTTGCAGTGTGGGTGGGTCGGTGCCGAGTTGCGGTGTGGGTGGGTCGGAGCCGAGTTGCGGTGTGGGTGGGTCGGAGCCGAGTTGCAGTGCGGGTGGGTCGGAGTCGAGTTGCGGTGTGTGTGGGTCGGAGCCGAGTTTGCGTTGTGGGTGGGTTGGAGCCAGGTTGCAGTGTGGGTGGGTCGGAACTGAGTTGCAGTGCGGGTGGGTCAGAGCCGAGTTGCGGTGTGGGTGGGTCAGAGCCGAGTTGCAGTGCGGGTGGGTCAGAGCCGAGTTGCGGTGTGGGTGGGTCGGAGCCGAGTTGCAGTGCGGTTGGGTCGGAGCCGAGTTGCGGTGTGGGTGGGTCGGAGCCGAGTTTGCGGTGTGGGTGGGTTGGAGCCGAGTTGCAGTGTGGGTGGGTCGGAATTGAGTTGCAGTGCGGGTGGGTCGGAGCCGAGTTGCGGTGTGGGTGGGTCGGAGCCGAGTTGCGGTGTGGGTGGGTCGGAGCCGAGTTTGCGTTGCGGGTGGGTTGGAGCCAAGTTGCAGTGTGGGTGGGTTGGAGCCGAGTTGCGGTGTGGGTGGGTCGGAGCCGAGTTTACGTTGCGGGTGGGTTGGAGCCAAGTTGCAGTGTGGGTGGGTTGGAGCCGAGTTGCGGTGTGGGTGGGTTGGAGCCGAGTTGCAGTGCGGGTGGGTCGGAGCCGAGTTGCGGTGTGGGTGGGTTGGAGCCGAGTTGTAGTGTGGGTGGGTCGGAATTGAGTTGCAGTGCGGGTGGGTCAGAGCCGAGTTGCGGTGTGGGTGGGTCGGAGCCGAGTTGCAGTGCGGGTGGGTCGGAGCTGAGTTGCGGTGTGGGTGGGTCGGAGCCGAGTTGCGGTGTGGGTGGGTCGGAGCCGAGTTGCCGTGTGGGTGGGTTGGAGCCGAGTTGTAGTGTGGGTGGGTCGGAATTGAGTTGCAGTGCGGGTGGGTCAGAGCCAAGTTGCGGTGTGGGTGGGTCGGAGCCGAGTTGCGGTGTGGGTGGGTTGGAGCTGAGTTGCAGTGCGGGTGGGTCAGAGCTGAGTTGCGTTGCGGGTGGGTTGGAGCCGAGTTGCGGTGCGGGTGGGACAGAGCTGAGTTGCGGTGTGGGTGGGTCGGAGCCGAGTTGCGATGTGGGTGGGTTGGAGCTGCGCTGCAGTGCGGGTGGGTCGGAGCCGAGTTGCAGTGCAGGTGGGTCGGAGCCGAGTTGCAGTGCGGGTGGGTCGGGGCTGATGTGCTGTGCATGGGGGAGGTGCTGGCCGTGGCCCCTGCCCATTCGAGATGGCAGCCGAATATCGGGATTCGTCCGGGAGTCCCTCATATTCCATGGCATGCATAAATTTGCCCGGCGTGGAACTCTGAATTGCATCCCGTTTTACAACCACTAGAGGATCAAGATGCTCGTAAAATTCAGTTCCGGCAGGGGAACAAATGCGGGATTCTCCGTTGCCTGACGCCAATATCGTAATCGGCGATCATGTGGAGAATCCCTTCCAACGCCCAAATTGGGGGCATCTGTTTTCTAGTCTGACTCCGGTTTTCTAGTCTCAGCCCATTCCGAAGTGATGTCATCGCGTTGCGCACCGTTGGAACGCTGTTGGCGCGTCATCGGAAAGCCCTCCGCCCCGATGGGCCGAGTTCCCGACTGCGCTCTTGACGTGTGGTCTCAGCGGTTGGGATTCCGACGTGGCGGCCCCTGACCATGTCCGCCGCTGCCACCGTGGGCCGGGAGCTGTGCTGCTGGCTGGGGGTCTTCCGCAAGGGCTGAGGGAACTGGTGGGGGTGGCCAGGTGGCCTGTGGGTCAGTATTTGGCAGGTCGGGTCCATGCATGGCGTACACATGTGTGGCCACGGACCCGGCCATTCTCTGGCCGCTTTTGGTGCGGGAGCAGGAGTTTAACCCGGCATGACTGCTAGCCCCTTACCAGTCCTGGAATCGGTGAGGGTTCGGTGCCAATTTTAGTGTCACAAAACTCCACAATTCCCAAGCCGGCGTCGGCACTTACCCGCAGAATCGGAGAATCCTGCCCTAGGTCTCCCAAATGGAGAATCCTGCTCACAATGTTTTGGCCTCAACTTCTTTCTGTGGTAGCGAGTTCTACAGGCTTACCACTCCCTGGGTGAAGAAAGTTCTTCTCATCTCAGTCCTAGTAGGGGTTAGTTTAGCACAATGGGCTAAACAGTTGGCTTGTACTGCAGAACAAGACCAGCAGATGATTCCCCTTCTTTCTTCAGAACTCCAGTGAGAACAATCCTAACCCAGTCAATCCCTCCTCATACGTTAGTCCCGCCAACCCAGGAATCAGTCTGGTAAACCTTTGGTGCACCCCCTTGATGGCAAGAACATTTTTCCTTCGATATGGAGACAAAAACTACACACAATGGGCTCGATTCTCTGATTTTGAGAGTGCTGACGCCGGCGTGGAAACAGTGGCGTTTTGCGACAGGAGAAACGGTGCAACAGGTGCTCTGATTCAGCAACTCTAAATAGGCTCGCACCATCGGCACGTGGAACGCAACCAGTTCCATGCAGAATGGCAGCAGATTTGTCAGGTCAGTTATTGGCGCACGTGAGGCCCACACGCCACAGCTGCACTTAAACGATCTTTCCCCCACACGCTCCCGGCGGTTGTGGGTGGCCTTTTCCTGGGGTTTGGTGGGGATGACAAATGGAAAATGACAGTGTTAGACAGTCCAACGCATGCAGCACAGGGGGTGGGTAGCCAGTGGCCTCAGTGCCCAGGGTACCTGGCCATGGTGGCTGGTATAGCTTTCGGCATGTGGTTCAGGGAGGGGGTTCTGCTGCCCTGCGGGTTGGGGGAGGGGGGGGGGGATAGGGTCATGGGTGTGTGGGACGGGGTTATTGCCAGGGGCACAATGCTGCTTACTCACCCTGGCCACCATTAGGAGGTTGTGCAGTCACTGATGGACAGTCCAGATGGTGTTGCCCCCGGCGCTCACCGTCTCTGCCAGCTGCACCCAGCCACGGCGAATGGCGGTGGCTGGCAGACTCCTTCCCAGGTCGAGGTACAGGGTCAGCCAGCTCTCCTCCAGTGCGTCCAGGAGGGTCTCCAACTCGGCGGTCCATGAAGCATGGTACTGCTCTCCTTGCTGCCATCTTGCTGGCTGGGTTGGTATGTGTGGGGAGTGAAGTGTGTACACGGCTGCAGCTTGTCAGCCTCCTAATTGTCAATCGTGAAACCGGGCAAATCCCACACCGTTTTTCATTGGAATTGATTGTGTTGCATACGGCACTGGTGTTAGTTCCTTAACAGTAGCTGAATCGGCCCCGGTGCGGTGCTCCATGAATCCTGCACCGGCGTCAACACCTAGAGCGGGATTCAACGTTCCCCGACACCGATTTCGTAATCAGCGATCGGGCGGAGAATCCTTTCTGATACTGAAATTGGGGGCAATGCCTGTTTGATGCAGATTTTGTATCCTCTGCCCCCTCCATAATGGCATCATCGCATTGCGCCACACGCCATTCGGATGGCGTTAGCGGGTCACCCGAAGACCCTTCCCCCATGCTCTGCCCCCGATGAGGCCGAGTTCCCGACCGCGCAGTTGAAATCTGGGGCGAAATTCTCCTACCCGCCCCGCCACATTTCTGCCCCGACCGGCCGGCGGGAGTCTCCGTAACACCGGCCGGTCAATGGGGTTTCCCATTGTGGGGCAGCCCCACGCCGTTGGGAAACCCCCGGGCGCCGGCAAAACGGAGACTCCCGCCGGAGGAGAATGACGCCCGTGGTCTCAGCGGTCGGGAACCTGGGGCGAAATTCTCCCCCAACGGCGCGATGTCCGCCGACTGGCGCCCAAATCGGCGTCAATCAGATGGGCATCGCGCGGCCCCGAAGGTGCGGAATGCTCCGCATCTTTGGGGGCCGAGCCCCAACATTGAGGGGCTAGGCCGGAGCCGGAGGGATTTCCGCCCCGCCAGCTGGCGGAAATGGCGTTTGTTGCCCCGCCAGCCGGCGTGGAAATGCGGCGCATGCGCGGGGGCGTCAGCAGCCGCTGACAGTTTTCCGCGCATGCGCAGTGGGGAGAGTCATTTCCGCCTCCGCCATGGTGGAGACCGTGGCGGAGGCGGAAGGGAAAGAGTGCTCCCACGGCACAGGCCCGCCCGCGGATCGGCGGGCCCCGATCGCGGGCCAGGCCACCGTGGGGGCACCCCCCGGGGTCAGATCGCCCCGCGCAACCCCCCCCCCCCCAGGACCCCGGAGCCCACCCACGCCGCCTGGTCCCGCCGGTAAATACCAGCTTTAATTTACGCCGGCGGGTCAGGCAATTTCTGGGCGGGACTTCGATCCATCCGGGCCGGAAAATTGAGCAGGGGGTCCCGCCAACCGGCCCGGCCCGATTCCCGCCCCCGCCCAATCTCTGGTACCGGAGACTTCGGCGGGGGCGGGGGCAGGATTCACGGCGGCCAACGGCCATTCTCCGACCCGGCGGGGGGTCGGAGAATGACGCCCCTGGTGTGGCCGCTGCAGACTGTGTCCAGCGCTGCCACAGTCGGGCAGGAGCCATTCTGCTGGTCGGGGGGCTTCCGCACGGGCTGGGGGGACTGGTGGAGGGTGGCCAGGGGATGGCAGGGGGCACTATCTGGCAGGCCGGGTCCACTCATGGCCAGCGCCATGTTTTACGGTGCGATCGCTGCAGATCGTTGCCGTGTGCATGCGTGGCCACGGACACGGCCATTCCTCAGCTGTTTTTATCGTGGGTGCCGGGGGGTTTACGCGGCATGCTGCTAGCCCCTCACTGGTCGCAGGATCGGTGAGGAGTCTGCTACAATTCTTTTGATGTGAAACACCAGAGTTCCTCCGCAGTTGTCTCAGAAACGGAGAATCCGGATCGTGGTGTGAGCAAGGAAATCTTTTTTCAGGTCTTTAAGTTTATTTCAAAGAAAGGCCTCCCAGTCTGATCTCAATCCAAACCTCGGTCCAGCGATGCTGTCACTGCACTATCCAGTCCCTCTATAACATGGCAGAACATTTCAGGAGCACACAGACAGGAGGTGTCTTTTTAGTCATAACGAACAATAAAATCAATTCCGCAGTTTTTGTCTTTACTTATTCAGGGATGCAACAGTTTTAACAGGGCAACTGATTAACAATTCTTCAATATACTCTCATAAAATATATTCTTACCTATGAATTCCTTTAAATAAAAATAAGAAAATTACAGAGATCTGAAACAATTTGACATGTACTGCCCACAGATTATGATAATTACTTAACTGTGAATTGTTTCTGCTCCAACTGCAGAGGGAGCTGTTGATGTACATTCTTGGAAAGAATCCTCATCAAACTCTTTTCTTCATCAAAACCTGGGGCGAAATTCTCCGACCCCCCTGTCGGGTCGGAGAATCGCCGGGGGTTGGCGTGAATCCTGCCTCCGCCGGTTGCCGAATTCTCCACCACTGGATATTCGGCGGGGGCGGGAATCACGCTGCGCCGGTTGGCGGCCCTCCCCCCCCCACGATTCTCCGGCCCGGATGGGCCGAAGTCCCGCCGCTAAAATGCCTGTCCCGCCGGCGTAGATTAAACCACCTACCCTACTGGCGGGACAAGGTGGCGCGGGCGGGCTCCGGGGTCCTGGGGGGGCGCGGGGCGATCTGGCCCCGGGGGGTGCCCCCACGGTGGCCTGGCCCGCGATCGGGGCACACCGATCTGCGGGCGGGCCTGTGCCGTGGGGGCACTCTTTCCCTTCCGCCTCCGCCACGGTCTCCACCATGGCAGAGGCGGAAGAGACTCCCTCCACTGCGCATGCGCGGGAATGCCGTCAGCGTCCGCTGACGCTCTTGCGCATGCGCCGCCCGGGGATGACATTTCCGCGCCAGCTGGCGGGGCAACAAAGGCCTTTTCCGCCAGCTGGTGGGGCGGAAATTCGTCCGGCGCGGGCCTAGCCAAGGATGGGCTTGGCCCCCCCAAGGTGATGCCCGACTGATTTGCGACGTTTTGGCCGCCAGTCGGCGGACAACGCGCCGATACCGGAGAATTTCGTCCAAGGTTCTCAATTGCGATTCTGCCCCACCACGGGCTGCTAGCAAAGACAGAGAATTTGCTGTTCAGCCGAATCTCCCATTCACAGCAGCAGGACCGGAGAATCCCAGCCGTGAACAGACGGAGAATCCCGGCCGTGAACAGACGGAGAATCCCGGCCGTGAACAGACGGAGAATCCCGGTGCTGTGAACAGACGGAGAATCCCGGTGCCGTGAACAGACGGAGAATCCAGGCCGTGAACAGACGGAGAATCTCGGCCGTGAACAGACGGAGAATCCCGGCCGTGAACAGACGGAGAATCCCGGTGCCGTGAACAGACGGAGAATCCCGGCCGTGAACAGAGGGAGAATCCCGGTGCCGGGAACAGACGGAGAATCCCGGCCGTGAACAGACGGAGAATCCCGGCCGTGAACAGACGGAGAATCCCGGCCGTGAACAGACGGAGAATCCCGGTGCTGTGAACAGACGGAGAATCCCGGTGCCGTGAACAGACGGAGAATCCTGGCTGTGAACAGACGGAGAATCCCGGCCGTGAACAGACGGAGAATCCCGGCCGTGAACAGACGGAGAATCCCGGTGCCGTGAACAGACGGAGAATCCCGGCCGTGAACAGAGGGAGAATCCCGGTGCCGGGAACAGACGGAGAATCCCGGCCGTGAACAGACGGAGAATCCCGGCCGTGAACAGACGGAGAATCCCGGCCGTGAACAGACGGAGAATCCCGGTGCCGTGAACAGACGGAGAATCCCGGCCGTGAACAGACGGAGAATCCCGGCCGTGAACAGACGGAGAATCCCGGCCGTGAACTGACGGAGAATCCCGGCCGTGAACAGACGGAGAATCCCGGCCGTGAACAGAGGGAGAATCCCGGTGCCGTGAACAGACGGAGAATCCTGGCCGTGAACAGACGGAGAATCCCGGCCGTGAACCGACGGAGAATCCCGGCCGTGAACAGACGGAGAATCCCGGCCGTGAACAGACGGAGAATCCAGGTGCGTGAACAGTCGGAGAATCCCGGCCGTGAACAGACGGAGAATCCCGGCCGTGAACAGACGGAGAATCCCAGGTGCCGTGAACAGACGGAGAATCCCAGGTGCCGTGAACAGACGGAGAATCCCGGCCGTGAACAGACAGAGAATCCCGGCCGTGAACAGACAGAGAATCCCGGCCGTGAACAGACAGAGAATCCCGGTGCCGCGAACAGACGGAGAATCCCGGCCGTGAACAGACGGAAAATCCCGGCCGTGAACAGACGGAGAATCCCGGTGCCGTGAACAGACGGAGAATCCCGGTGCCGTGAACAGACGGAGAATCCCGGCCGTGAACAGAGGGAGAATCCCGGCCGTGAACAGGCGGAGAATCCCGGCCTTGAACAGACGGAGAATCCCGGTGCCGTGAACAGACGGAGAATCCCGGCATTGAACAGACGGAGAATCCCGGCCGTGAACAGACGGAGAGTCCCAGCCGTGAACGGACGGAGAATCCCGGCCGTGAACAGACGGAGAATCCCGGCCGTGAACAGACGGAGAATCCCGGCCGTGAACAGACGGAGAATCCCGGCCGTGAACAGACGGAAAATCCCGGCCGTGAACAGACGGAGAATCCCGGCCGTGAACAGACGGAGAATCCCGGCCTTGAACAGACGGAGAATCCCGGCCGTGAACAGACGGAGAATCCCGGCCGTGAACAGTCGGAGAATCCCGGTGCCGTGAACAGACGGAGAATCCCGGTGCCGTGAACAGACGGAGAATCCCGGTGCCGTGAACAGACGGAGAATCCCGGCCGTGAACAGACGGAGAATCCCGGCCGTGAACAGACGGAGAATCCCGGCCGTGAACAGACGGAGAATCCCGGTGCCGTGAACAGACGGAGAATCCCGGTGCCGTGAACAGACGGAGAATCCCGGCCGTGAACAGACGGAGAATCCCGGCCGTGAACAGATCGAGAATCCCGGCCGTGAACAGACGGAGAATCCCGGCCGTGAACAGAGGGAGAATCCCGGCCGTGAACAGACGGAGAATCCCGGCCGTGAACAGACGGAGAACCCCGGCCGTGAACAGACGGAGAATCCCGGCCGTGAATAGACGGAGAATCCCGGCCGTGAACAGAGGGAGAATCCCGGCCGTGAACAGACGGAGAATCCCGGCCGTGAACAGAGGGAGAATCCCGGCCGTGAACAGACGGAGAATCCCGGCCGTGAACAGAGGGAGAATCCCGGCCGTGAACAGACGGAGAATCCCGGCCGTGAACAGAGGGAGAATCCCGGCCGTGAACAGACGGAGAATCCCGGCCGTGAACAGAGGGAGAATCCCGGCCGTGAACAGTCGGAGAATCCCGGTGCCGTGAACAGACGGAGAATCCCGGTGCCGTGAACAGACGGAGAATCCCGGCCGTGAACAGAGGGAGAATCCCGGCCGTGAACAGGCGGAGAATCCCGGCCTTGAACAGACGGAGAATCCCGGTGCCGTGAACAGACGGAGAATCCCGGCATTGAACAGACGGAGAATCCCGGCCGTGAACAGACGGAGAGTCCCGGCCGTGAACGGACGGAGAATCCCGGCCGTGAACAGACGGAGAATCCCGGCCGTGAACAGACGGAGAATCCCGGCCGTGAACAGACGGAGAATCCCGGCCGTGAACAGACGGAAAATCCCGGCCGTGAACAGACGGAGAATCCCGGCCGTGAACAGACGGAGAATCCCGGCCTTGAACAGACGGAGAATCCCGGCCGTGAACAGACGGAGAATCCCGGCCGTGAACAGTCGGAGAATCCCGGTGCCGTGAACAGACGGAGAATCCCGGTGCCGTGAACAGACGGAGAATCCCGGTGCCGTGAACAGACGGAGAATCCCGGCCGTGAACAGACGGAGAATCCCGGCCGTGAACAGACGGAGAATCCCGGTGCCGTGAACAGACGGAGAATCCCGGTGCCGTGAACAGACGGAGAATCCCGGCCGTGAACAGACGGAGAATCCCGGCCGTGAACAGATCGAGAATCCCGGCCGTGAACAGACGGAGAATCCCGGCCGTGAACAGAGGGAGAATCCCGGCCGTGAACAGACGGAGAATCCCGGCCGTGAACAGACGGAGAACCCCGGCCGTGAACAGACGGAGAATCCCGGCCGTGAATAGACGGAGAATCCCGGCCGTGAACAGAGGGAGAATCCCGGCCGTGAACAGACGGAGAATCCCGGCCGTGAACAGAGGGAGAATCCTGGCCGTGAACAGACGGAGAATCCCGGCCGTGAACAGAGGGAGAATCCCGGCCGTGAACAGTCGGAGAATCCCGGTGCCGTGAACAGACGGAGAATCCCGGCCGTGAACAGACGGAGAATCCCGGCCGTGAACAGACGGAGTATCCCGGCCGTGGACAGACGGAAAATTCCTGCAGTGAACCGACGGAGACTCCCGGCCGTGAACAGACGGAGAATCCCGGCCGTGAACAGAGGGAGAATCCCGGCCGTGAACAGTCGGAGAATCCCGGTGCCGTGAACAGACGGAGAATCCCGGCCGTGAACAGACGGAGAATCCCGGCCGTGAACAGACGGAGAATCCCGGCCGTGGACAGACGGAAAATTCCTGCAGTGAACCGACGGAGACTCCCGGCCGTGAACAGACGGAGAATCCCAGCCGTGAACTGACGGAGAATCCCGGCCGTGAACAGACGGAGAATCCCGGCCGTGAACTGACGGAGAATCCCGGCCATGAACAGACGGAGAATCCCAGCCGTGAACTGACGGAGAATCCCGGCCGTGAACAGACGGAGAATCCCGGCCGTGAACAGACGGAGAATCCCGGCCTTGAACAGACGGAGAATCCCGGTGCCGTGAACAGACGGAGAATCCCGGCCTTGAACAGACGGAGAATCCCGGCCGTGAACAGACGGAGAGTCCCGGCCGTGAACAGACGGAGAATCCCGGCCGTGAACAGACGGAGAATCCCGGCCGTGAACAGACGGAAAATCCCGGCCGTGAACAGACGGAGAATCCCGGCCGTGAACAGACGGAGAATCCCGGCCGTGAACAGTCGGAGAATCCCGGCCGTGAACAGACGGAGAATCCCGGCCGTGAACAGACGGAGAATCCCGGCCGTGAACAGACGGAGAATCCCGGCCGTGAACAGATGGAGAATCCCGGCCGTGAACAGATGGAGAATCCCGGCTGTGAACAGACGGAGAATCCCGGCCGTGAACAGACGGAGAATCCCGGCCGTGAACTGATGGAGAATCCCGGCCGTGAACTGATGGAGAATCCCGGCTGTGAACAGACGGAGAATCCCGGCCGTGAACAGACGGTGGCCTGGATTTTTCAAAACGGTGGGTAAGTGTTGACACCGGAGTAAACACCTGAATGGTGGTCCTGGAGGCCCCCCCTTGGTGACGGATCCCCCACCCCGCCCCCCCCGCCAGGGTGGTCACCGCAGCGGCAACTCCGAGTGCCCGCTGGGTGAAACCATGTTAGAAGCATGTCAGCGGGAACCCGGCCAGTTGCAGGCACGGAATCGATTCGGGGGCCTCTTTCAACAGCACTGACCGGCGCCGCATCGACCGCACGCGACTGCTGCCGATTCTCCCGTCACCGGGGGTTCACGTCCCGGTATTGGACTGGCGTTGCGGGCCGTCTCGGCGTGAACAATGATTCTCCAAGCCCGCGCCGGCTCAGAAAATCCCAGCCGGAGAATTCCAGCCGTGAACAGATGGAGAATCCTGCTTCCGTGAACAGATGGATTCTCCGATTCTGCGGCTATGTGTATCCGTCTGGTCTGAGTGATTATCACACCCTACCCCCCTCCCCGCCACAGCGCACCCCACACTGCCCTAAACACCCCGCCTAACCGGCCGCCACTCACCGGGAGACCACCCAGGGCCACACCAAAGGCAGCCCCCAGTGTAGGGAGTGCCAGTCAACGGTACCCCTGGAAGCAGGGATGGGCGCTAGGACCAGGGGCCCCCACAGTGCCGGACACTGCGGGTGGGGGAGGGACATGCGGGAGCGGAGCCCGCAGTGCCAACCGGGGCCACCATGTAGCCCATGGAACCTGGGGCGAAATTCTCCCCCAACGCGCGATGTCCGCCGACTGGCGCCAAAAACGGCGCCAATCAGACGGGCATCGCGCCGGCCCAAAGGTGCGGAATGCTCCGCATCTTTGGGGGCCGAGCCCCAACATTGAGGGGCTAGGCCGGCGCCGGAGGGATTTCCGCCCCGCCAGCTGGCGGAAATGGCGTTTGTTGCCCCGCCAGCTGGCGGAAATGGCGTTTGTTGCCCCGCCAGCTGGCGCAGAAATGCGGCGCATGCGCGGGAGCGTCAGCGGCCGCCGACAGTTTCCCGCTCATGCGCAGTGGGGAGAGTCTCTTCCGCCTCCGCCATGGTGGAGACCGTGGCGGAGGCGGAAGGGAAAGAGTGCCTCCATGGCACAGGCCCGCCCGCGGATCGGTGGGCCCCGATCGCGGGCCAGGCCACTGTGGGGGCACCCCCCGGGGTCAGATCGCTCCCCGCCCCCCCCCCCCCCAGGACCCCGCAGCCCGCCCACGCCGCCTGGTCCCGCCGGTAAATACCAGCTTTGATTTACGCCGGCGGGACAGGCAATTTCTGGGCAGGACTTCGGCCCATTCGGGCCGGAGAATTGAGCAGGGGGTCCCGCCAACCAGCCCGGCCCGATTCCTGCCCCCGCCCAATCTCCGGTACCGGAGACTTCGGCGGGGGCGGGGGCGGGATTCACGGCGGCCAACGGCCATTCTCCGACCCGCTGGGGGGTCGGAGAATGACGCCCCTGGTCGGGTACAGTAGTATGCACCATGCTAACAGGGCAGCACGGTAGCATGGTGGTTAGCACAATTGCTTCACAGCTCCAGGGTCCCAGGTTCGATTCCGGCTTGGGTCACTGTCTGTGCGGAGTTTGCACGTTCTCCCCGTGTGTGCGTGGGTTTCCTCCGGGTTCTCCGGTTTCCTCCCACAGTCCAAAGATGTGCGGGTTAGGTGGATTGGCCATGCTAAATTGCCCATAGTGTCCAAAATTGCCCGTAGGGTGGGGTTACTGGGTTATGGGGATTAGGTGGGGTTACTGGGTTATGGGGATAGGGTGGAGGTTTGGACCTTCGGTAGGGTGCTCTTTCCAAGAGCCGGTGCAGACTCGATGGGCCGAATGGCCTCCTTCTGCACTGTAAATTCTATGTCTATGTTGGCCTTTCACCCCTTCAGACAATGGCGTTTGGCGTTCAACCAGCAATGGTGACCGCCCTGGTAATGGTCACAGCTCCCTAAGGTGCCCTGTGACCACGTGGGCAGGAGCCGCTCGGAGAGGAGGGGGAATCTGCAGCACAGAGTGGACAGCAGCAGAGCAGCCAGCAGCAGATCGGGCTGCAGAGGAACGGCTGCAGAAGGGCAGGTGGCAGCCGCAGAGGCTGGAGGGCCAGCCGCCCAACAGGCCGAGGAGGAGGAGGTGCCAAGGAGGTGCCACATGAGGCCTCGTGTGTACCGGTACCGCCTGTCATTTGAGGACCTGCCGGACCAGACATGTCGTCGGAGTCTCCGGATGAGCAGAGAAACAGTGCGACACATCTGCCAGATATGGCACCGCGGGTTATGGAGAGGACACCCGCTCCCGGAGTCCGTCCAGGTGATGGTTGCACTGAATCTCTACGCGACGGGGTCCTTCGAGTCGCTGAGTGAGGACCTGCCTGGGATCTCACAGACCGCGGTGCACAGATGCATCCATGCCGTCAGAGAGGCCCTATATGCCCAGGCGGAGCAATACATCCATTTCGATGTGGACCGAGTCCAGCAGGATGCCCGAGCAACGGGGTTCGCTGCCATTGCCGGGAGGTCCCGGGTCCAGGGAATGCATGTCGCCCTACGGGCACCTGAGGATAACAGACCGCTGTACAAACTGAAAGGGGTACAACTCAATGAATCTCCAAGTGGTCTGTGACCACCAGCTGCGCATCGTACACCTCTGCCAATACCCGGGCAGTGTGCATGGTTCCTTCACCCTGGCACCCTCCCTGACATGTTCGAAAGGCACACCCCCCTCCCACCGGCTGAGTGATTAGCTCCTGGGTGACAGGGGTTACCCGCTGCGGCCGTGACTGATGACACCTATCCGGAGGCCATAGACCAACGCGGACACCCACTACAACGACGCCCATTCAGTGACCAAGTGATCCTGCCGTGGCTTGGCATCCCGAAGATCCAGTATGATGCTGCGAGGGCGCCCGCATCATGGCGGCTGGCTGCATCCTCCACAAAAATCGCGCAGCAGAGGGGTGATGTGTTGGACGAAGAGGATGAGGGGGAAGGGCAGGTCTCGTCCGACAAGGAGGATGCGTGGGAGGGGAGGATAAGCAGGACATGGGGTCCAGGCAGGCAGTGGAGGCCGCACGACGTGTCGCCAGGGCCAACGTGCACGGCACGCTCTGATAGCCTCTAAGTTCACCGACTAGGTGGGAGGGGGTGGAGGGGGGTGCTGGCCAGGGGCACAGACATCACTTCCCTAACTCACACTCCCTCACTTCCCACACCGCCAAACCGCCCACTTGCACCCCCCCCCCTCCTCTGTTACACCTACCTGCAGCACTAAGAGGTAGGGGTGCTGGGTTGGCAATAACAGCGGGTCTGGTCCATGGGATGGTGGATGATGACAACCCCCTCTGCGATGAGCCAGTCCGTTACATTGTCTCATTGAATGCCTGGGGTGGGGGTGCTGGGGACGGTCGGGGCGCAGGGGGAGAGGGAGGTGGGGAGTACGATCCTCCCACAGGGTGTGCACTGGTGTCCCCCCCAACCCCCCCACTCCGGCCAGCCCGGACTAGCCCACACCCAAATGACAGAGCACTGAGGCAGGTATTAATGGTGTTAACAGGTGTTTATTGTGAAGAAAAATATACAGTCTGTGCCCTAGCCCCTAAAACTAAACTGTGCCCTGCACCCGTACCAACTGAACTAGTGTCTAACCTTCTGGCCTTCCAGGCCCCAATACTACGTCTAGGTGGTTCCCCAGACGGTGCAGCAGAAGTGGAGGCGGACTGCTGTGACTCCTGCCCTGCGACAAGGGTTGGCATACGTCTTCTGGTGCCCGGGCCTGGATGGGTCCGGCCGCTGCTCAGTTGTCCAGGGTGGCGTGGTGCCGCCCTGTTCTGCCCGCTGCCCACCAGATGTACCAGGGAGAGGAAGGGGGGAGTCCGAGGTGCTGCGGTGTTCTGGCACCTCCCCTGCAGGAGTCACCGGCATGGGCCTCATCACCTCCTCCTCCCTCGGGGTGCCCGATGGCCCCCCAGGCTACTCCATGGGACGGCGGTGTGAGCGGGGCCATCCCTTGAGACCCCCCGCCACATGGCGCTGCCAGTCCCGGCGGCACGCTCTGATCTTGACCAGGGTCCGCATGGTCGTGGCCATGGAGCACAGGGAGTGGACCATCTCCGTCTGGGACTGCACCACATCACTCTGCGACTGTGCCACATCAGTCAGTGACTCGGCCAACTCCCTCTGGGACTGGGCAAGGCCGCCGACGTTCCCAGCCATGGCCTGCTGTGACTGGGCCACGCTGAGGAACGCCGCTGCAATGTCCAGGTGGCTCTGGCACATGGCTGCCTGTGAGAGGGCAGCCCTGTCCTGGGCCTCGGCCCTGCCTGCGCAGAATGCCCTCGGCTATTAGGCTCATTTAAATATCCATTTGCTGGATTCTCCTGGCACCTGGGACCTAGCAGCCTCACCTGGGAGACCTCACCAAGGTGGCACTGCCAGGTTGGCAGGGGCATGGAGCCAGGCTGGCAATGCCAACATGTCTGGATGCCAGGTTGCCCATGCCAGGGGTCGGGTCCCGGCGTACCTTACTCATTAGAGATGGGGTGAGGAGGGGCCCGGAGGATACCAAAAGAGATAAGTTGGGTGAAGTAAGAGCATCCAGAGGCTGTGGTGGGGTCGCTAAAGGGGGGGTCAAAATATCGGGGCTGCCTTTAGAAATGGCGCCCAGATTCGTGAATGCAGAGCTCGTCAGCGCAGTAAATGAATAAAGTGCGGCCTCTACGGGGCATTCCTCACCGAGGCCAAAAAAATAGCAAAGTGCTGTTGAATAATGGGGTCCTTTACGGCACTGCAGGCGTCTAAAAACACCCCGCCAATCGCACACGAAAATCGACATGGAATCTTTTTAGTTGAATTGCACCTTACGTTTTGCAACTTGGATGTTAGAACACTCATTAATAATCTCAAGAGGGACCGTCTGGAAAGCAGAACTGTTTAACGTGAGCTATCCTGACTCCAAATTGACATTGCTGCCCACAGTCAGATTTGACTTTCTGATGAGGGGCAGTTGAAGGAAGGAAACAGGGGGTAAATCGTCTGGTTACGTATTGTTCTGATCAAAGAATTAAGTAACGTCTATATCACCTGGTCAATGCGGAGAACCGATGCCTGCTGGACAGATCATCCTCTCATTAAAATGGGGATGAACATCCATCCAGCACCAAGATATCGCAGGATCAAAAATCAATCCCTCAGCCCTCAAGCAGCCTGACTGAAGCAAGGAATTCCAAATGCCACCCATGACCAATCTGGGAAATCCTTTCACAACTAACTCATTTCAGAACAATGGGAACAAATAAAATTAGCTGTACTAAACTCCTGTGCCCAGAGCAAGAGGTACGAGCATCATTGTCACCAGGATTAGTTTGAGCAAAATTGATGCTGAATCATTTAACCTCCTCGAACCAAAAACAAGAAGCCTTCATTGATTGTCAGAAGAACTCAAGGTCGCACGTCAAGAAGGCAGCTTTCCAACAGTTCCTTGTTAATGCCAAAAGGCAAATTTGGAAGATAAATGACATGTGTTGGGAAGAGGAATCCCAAGAGAGTCAATAATATGCTGACCACTATAACTTACACAACTTTATTGCCCCTCTATAGACCAAGGTGAAATGGACACAGGATGGTGTATCTCATTTTAAGAATGACAATACCATCCATTAATGCTGGAAAGAACATTTTGAACAAATCCTCAGAAATAAATCTATTGTGGTAGCTATTAGCCAATCTCCTGTGGTAGATATATGGCTGAATCATCATTGATGCATTAGCTGCAACAAGTAATCAAAGGGATCTACATTGATAATAATATAACAATAAAAACTGCAATCTCATTCAATCTCATTTGGTATTGACTCTGTCCCTGTCAAGGTGTTGGCAGGGATGTTCTGGTATACGTCAGCTCCATCAGTGGTCACTTTTATGGTGTCCTGACCAACATTCATTTCTCAACAAGCCATTAACTGGTCACTTCTCTCATTTGCTCTGATAAAAAATCAACTTCAGATGCTGCCTGGCCTGCTGAATGTTTTATCCAGCAGTTTGTAGTGTTTTTTGGATTTCCAGCATTGCATTATTTTAATTGAGCTCATTGTGTTGTTCTCTGCTTTGCTTTACCTGGATGGCTTGGGTGCGTAGTGTTGAACAATGAACACCAAGTATTAGTAACAAACTAAACTAATTTATGAACACTACTAAATAATATTTGTACGTATAGCTAAAGTACAAGGTTACGATATTAAACTATGCTATCTCAACTACAGAACTCTCAAATACATAACTGATCGCCTTCATGCCTAACCATCTTCTACCTATTCTACCTCTTCTACCTAGAATCCCAGAAGTCACATGATATATATATATGACTGTTCTGTGCTTCCCTCTAGTGGTAAGAAGCATTATCATTAACTTGTTAACTCTTTACATCCCAGTCAATATGCATATCATGACAATTGATTTATGCAATTAAATTGCCATATTCATTTCCACAACAGAGACTATGGCCGAGATTCTCCAATCCTGCGGCCAAGTTCTGATGCCGGTGTGAAAAGTGGCGTGAGCAACTCCGGCGACAAGGGGCCTCATCTGGCAGCAATCCACCCCTACCCAGGGGACTAGTACGGCGCAGCAGTGGTCTCCGCGGCTCCAGCGCCCTAAAGCCGGTGCGCCGTGGCTGGCACGAGTTGCGCATGCGTGCCACGGCCGGCACGAGTTCGCGAATGCATGTGGGTTCCTGTCTCTGCGCCGGCCCCCAGGCAATTTGGCTGAGCCCTACAGGGACCCGGCGCGGAGGAACATAGGGCCCCCGCGGAAACAGCCCGCCCACCGATCTGTTAGCCCCGATCGCAGGCCAGGCCACCGTGGAGGCCCCCCTGGGGTTGGATCCTCCTGCCCCCCAGCAGGACGGCCCCCGATGACGGAACTCCCAAATCCCACCGTGTGGGACCATATGCATCCCATGCCGGCGGGACTCGGTTGAACTCGGCGGGCATTTGGCCTGTCGAGGACCAGAGACCCGCCGGGGGGCCGAATTCAATGGCCCCTGACCGGCGCGGTGGCGATCCTGCGAACACCCGAAAATCGGCACCGGAGAATCGGCGAGCCGCTGTCAGGGCAGCGTGGCGCGATTCTCGCGCTCCCCCGGGGATTCTCAGACCTGGCGTGGGGTCGGAGAATCCCGGCCTATACATCAAAAGCAAATCTTTGACGGTGAAGCGTTTGCCAACAGCCCGCCGCTGGGATAAAGGTAAAGTGCAGCTTCTTTCTGAATTCGCCAATTCTCAATTTGTGAGACAAGTAGCAAAAGTGTAAGTGTAAACGGCTGATTATATTTAGCTGAAGCAAGCATTTTGTTCGTTTGCAAAGTTGCTACTTAGAGAATTAATAATAATAATCTTTATTATTGTCACAAGTCGGCTTACATTAACCCTGCAGTGAGGTTACTGTGAAAAGCCCCTAGTCGCCACATTCGCCATACTTGTTTATTTATTCTTTCAAGGGATATAAACTTTACGGGCAAGGCCAGCATTATGCCTATCCCTAATTGCCCTTGAACTGAGTGGCGTGCTGGCTATTTCAGAGGGCTGTTGAAAATCAACCACATTGCTGTGGGTCTGGAATCATGGGCGAAATTCTCCAGTATCGGCGAGATGTGCGCCGACCGGCGCCAAAAACGGCGCAATCAGTCGGGCATCGTGCCGCCCCAAAGGTGCGGAATCCTACGCATCTTGGGGGGCCCAGCCCCAACCTTGAGGGGCTAGGCCGGCGCGGGACTAATTTCCGCCCCGCCAGCTGGTGGAAAATGCTTTTGGTGCCCCACCAGCTGGCGCGGAAATGACATCTCTGGGCGGCGCATGCGCGGGAGCGTTAGCGGCCGCTCACGACATCCCCGCGCATGCGCAGTGGAGGGAGTCTCTTCCGCCTCCGCCATGGTGGAGACCGTGGCGAAGGCGGAAGGAAAAGAGTGCCCCCACGGCACAGGCCCGCCCGCGGATCGGTGGGCCCCGATCGCGGGCCAGGCCACCGTGGGGGCACCCCCCGGGGTCAAATCGCCCTGCGCACCCCCCAGGACCCCGGAGCCCGCCCGCGCCGCCTTGTCCCGCCGGTAAGGTAGGTAGTTCAATCCACGCCGGCGGGACAGGCATTCTAGCAGCGGGACTTCGGCCAATCCGGGCCAGAGAATCGCGGGGGGGTCCCACCAACCGGCGGGGCGCGATTCTCGCCCCCACCGAATCTCCGGTGCCGGAGAATTCGGCAACCGGCGGGGGCGGGATTCACGTCAGCCCCCGCCGATTCTCCGACCCGGCGGGGGGGGTCGGAGAATCTCGCCCCACATGTAGGCCAGACCAGGTAAGGACGACAGATTTCCTTCCCTAAAGGGGTATTAGTGAACCAGATGGGTTTTTACAACATTGATGATAGTTGTCATGGTCACCATCACTGAGACGAGCTTCATAATTCCAGATTTAGGGCAGCACGGTGGCGCAGTGGGTTAGCCCTGTTGCCTCATGGCGCCGAGGTCCCAGGTTCGATCCCGGCTCTGGGTCACTGTCCGTGTGGAGTTTGCACATTCTCCCCGTGTTTGCGTGGCTTCCACCCCCACAACCCAAAGATCTGCACGGTAGGTGGATTGAACACGCTAAATTGCCCCTTAATTGGAAAAAAAATTTAATTGGGTACACTAAATTTGTATTTTTTTAAATTCCAGATTTATTAATTGGATTTAAATTCCACCAGTTGCCGTGGTGAGATTTGAACCCACATCCCCAAAGCATTAGCCTGGGCCTCTGGATTACTAGCCCAGTGACATGACTGCAATGCCACTGTCTTCCCATGATTCACTTTTTATTAAACACTCACAATTGAAAGGCCACACAACGTTTTCTTTTTAAAAAAATAAATTTTAGAGTACCCAATTCATTTTTTCCAATTAAGGGATAATTTAGCATGGCCAATCCACCTAGCCTGCACATCTTTGGGTTGTGGGGGCGGAACCCATGCAAACACGGGGAGAATGTGCAAACTCCACACGACAGTGACCCAGAGCCGGGATCGGACCTGGGACCTCGGCGCCGTGAGGCAGTAAAGCTAACCACTCCCTCAGGTTTGAAGGAGAATGCAACAGCTGTGATTATTATAGTGATAAATGTTCGATAATTCCATCAACTAGTTCACTGCCAGTACCCGCAGAGTGTTGTACCATGGGTAGCAATTTGGTCGAAGACCACCAAAGAATTAAGTGATTCTACAGTCATCCAGTACTGTTGGCTGATAGTAAGATTGACAAAGACCTTTATTACTGGAATATGGATGCGTGTAATAATAATTTCTACCGAATAGGTCTGGATGGCAAGTAAAGTCTCCTCATGTCTTTTAGCATTTATGCATGTATTTGTTTGACTCATTTGTCTCTAATTCTTAACTATTCATATTTTAAAGCTTAATACTATGAAGTTTAGTGAATATGAAAATCAGTAAGTTACTAATAATGGGAAAAAGAAACCTTTTTGCTGGCAATATTAAATGAGATTCAAAACTGGTCCACAAAACAAAATGCGAAGCAGATCTAACAGTTCTTGAAGGATCAAATCAAGTTAATGCTCTGGCTGAACCTCTGTTTTAATTTAATAGTAACTATTAAGACACAATTGATGCATTTTCTGTAAAGTAGGCACTGTGCACAATGGAGATACGTAATGATGATTAGCTTTTTAATTGAACATTTCATCTGAAACCTTGAGGCTCAATATACACAAATATTAAATCTACTTGCAAAATAGAATCCAATAATATTCAGTAAATTGTTTTTTCCAATCACATCTTTTTATTTCTTGTGACAAACATCTTTTGGCCTTGGGATGTGATCGTTGGAGGTCACTGCTGAGGCTGCAATGAAAATTAACTGTTGGCAGCAAAGTTAAGTCTGTATTACAAAAATAAAGTATGACTGCTTTGGAGGGGCATTAGTTATTGGTATTGAATATAACCGAGCCAGAGATATAATAGTGTTACCATCACATTTTTTGTCCCCTGTTTCCTACAAGGGTTTGTGCCAGAAATATTATGGGACCCCATGTCACAGGTCTGGGGAAAATTTTCTGCCCGCTCCTGGCACCTGAACTGCAGCAGGACGAGATATCATTCCTGTTATTTAGGAGATTTGAACAACATGCTGTCACCTCAGGAGGAAATAGGTGTATGCCTTAACCACACAAGAGGAACCCTGGCATTCTCTCATGTTATTGCGCAAGACTATGGGCTGGATTTGCTGTTCCTGAGACTAGGTGTTGATGCCAGGGCAGGCTTTGTGGACTGCCGCACCTGACTGCCGATTCAGCGACCGTTGAGGGGCTAGCACTGCTGCCACGTGGAACACAACCGATTCCAATGAGAAATGGTGCAGGATTTGCCAGGTCCGTGATTGGCACTCAGGAGGCTGACAACACATTTCACTCCCAACACGCAGAATCCCAGCCAACAAGATGGCAGCAATTTACGGATGCCGAGCTGGAGAACACGTGAACGCCATGGAAGCCGGCACGGTAGCACAGTGGTTAGCACTGTTACTTCACAGCTCCAGGGTCCCAGGTTCAATTCCCGGCTTGGATCACTGTCTGTATGGAGTCTGCACGTTCTCCCCGTGACTGCATGGGTTTCCTCCGGGTGCTCCGGTTTCCTCCAGAAAACATATCCTGAAAGACATGGGGCGAAATTCTCCGTTATCGGCGGAAAGTCCGCCGATCGGCGCAAAAAACGGCGCAAATCCCACTTGCGTCACGTCGGAAAAATGGGTCGAAAGTCTCCGGGCCGAAATGGGCTAGCAGCGACGTAACGGGATCCGCGCTTGCGCAGTGGTTCACGCCGTGCAGCGTCATACGCGCCGCACGGCGTGACGGCTCATAAGGCCGCGCTGCTCCCCCCCACCCGACCGCAACACCCGACCGCAACACCCGACTGGATGGCTGGCCGCCGCTCAGCCCCGAGGTTCGAGTCACGGGATGTGGAGGCGCTCCTGGACGCGGTGGAGCAGAAGAGGGACGCCCTGTATCCTGGGCACGGCCGCAGGGTTGCCCCACGCCACTGCCGGCGTCTGTGGAGGGAAGTGGCAGAGGCCGTCACCGCTGCGGCCCTGACACCACGGACAGGCACCCAGTGCCACAAGAAGGTGAACAACATCGTCAGAGCAGGCAGGGTGAGCCTCGCCCATATCCCCCCTCCCCCATATCCCCCATAATCCCCGCCTCCCCCATATCCCCCATATCCCCCCTCCCCCATATCCCCCCTCCCCCATATCCCCCCTCCCCCATATCCCCCCCTCTCCCATATCCCCCCTCCACAATATCCCCCATATCCCCCCTCCCCATATACCCCCTCCCCCATATCCCCCTCCCCATATACACCCTTCCCCATATCCCCCCTCCCCCATATCCCCCCTCCCCCATATCCCCCTCCCCCATATCCCCCCTCCCCCATATACCCCATATCCCCCCTCCCCCATATCCCCCCTCCCCCATATCCCCCCTCCCCCATATCCCCCCCTCCCCCATATCCCCCATATCCCCAAGTGAATCCAGCCCTAACCTTAACCTCTGCAATGCACGCGCAACCGATGGCGTGCATTCATATACCTGCCTAACAGTGTTGCCTTTTACCCCTGCCACCCCTCCCCCCCCCCACAGGATAAGCGCCCACACAACAATAGGGAGCATGTGAGAACTGGAGGAGGCCCCGCTGATGAGAGGCCACTGACCGAACACGAGGAAAGGGCCCTGGAACTGGCTGGCGGGCCTGACGACCGGGAGGTTGCTGATGCAGAGGTCGGGGGCATAGTAGCAAGTGAGCCACCGACAGCCCGTCCCCATATCCCCCCTCCCCTATATCCCCCTCCCCCATATCACCTGATCACTGCCTGATGTCTAACCATGCATGCTTCATTGTGTATCGCAGGACCAAACGTCCAGGCACCCATCCCCGCAGATGCAGAGCGCCCACAGGATGCCCCTCGGAGGCCACGGGAGACGGAGAGACATGAACCCTCCAGCATGCGACGCCCGCAGGATGCCCCTCGGAGGCCACGGGAGACAGAGAGACCCGGACCCTCCAGCATGCGACGCCCGCAGGATGCCCCTCGGAGACCACGGGAGACGGAGAGACCCGGACCCTCCAGCATGCGACGCCCGCGGGATGCCCCTCGCACACCACGGGAGACGGAGAGACCCGCACCCTCCAGCATGCGACGCCCGCAGGATGCCCCTCGCACACCACGGGAGACGGAGAGACCCGCACCCTCCAGCATGCAACGCCCGCAGGATGCCCCTCGGAGGCCACGGGAGACGGAGAGACCTGGAGCAACAGGGAGACGACACCCCCGTCATGTGCGGAAGCGACCACCCAGCGACGAGGGGGGCAGCCACAGGCCCCCGTCACATCCGAGCCAGGACACCACTACCCAGGACACCACTACCCAGGACACCACTACCCAGGACACCACTACCCGGGACACCACTACCCGGGACACCACTACCCGGGACACCACTACCCGGGACACCACTACCCGGGACAGCACTGCCCAGGACACCCCTACCCGGGACAGCACAACCCAGGAAGACGAAATACCGGACAGTGACTCAGAGTGGATGGGTGGAGACGAACCCCCACCCCAAAGTGCCATGGACTCAGAGTGGGACGAAGAGCATGACACAATGCCACTGCTGTCACCAACACCCTCCACCATCGCAGAAACACTCACCTCGGTTGGGCACTTTAGTGATGAGGCGTCTGGTACACTCACTGGTGCGCACAACACAGCCGTCCTGGTACAGCAGGTGGAGGTAGGAGCAGCAGAGGGGCCGGGCGGTCGGAGGGCAGCCCAGCCCAAGCGAACATCTGCCACCCAGATGGATCCCGGGTTCCTGGAGTTACCACACCCACACATAGATCCGATGCAACCACCGACACGGAGACGAGCGAAGAGGGTGACGGGCGGCTTGCGGCGGCTGCAGTCGCAGGTGGAGGAGTCCACCCGTGTCCAGGAGCTGGGAGTGGTGCCGGTCATGCGTGCCACCCAAGCTGACACCGCACGGGTGGCGTCCGCGGTGGAGGCAATGGGTGCGACGGTGTCAGACATGGGGAACGGTTTGCGAGGCCTGGGGCTTTCCGTGCAGGAGGCGCCTGTGGCCCAGGAAATGGCTGCCCTCTCACAGGAGGCCATGAGCCAGTGCCAGCGCCAGATGGCAGAGGCGCTCAACGCCATAGCCCAGTCTCTGCAGGCCATGGCCCAGTGTCAGCAGGCCATGGCCCAATCTCTGCAGGCCATCGCTGAGGGCATCGGTGCCAGTGGCCATGTGCGAGCCGGCGTCGCACTGTCACAGACAGGGTTTGCCAACCCCCTGGCCTCCATGGCTGCAAACCTGCAGACCCCTGTCGATACCAGCACGGGCCTCCAGGACTGGCAGCGCCAGATGTCGGGGGGGCGTCGGATGGCCAGTCCGTTCGCATCCCCCACCCATGTAGAGGCCTGGGGGCCATCGGGCACCCCGAGGGAGGAGGAGGTGGTGTGGTCCGTCCCGGCTCCCCCTGTAGGGGAGGTCCCGGTACACCGCGACACCTCGGACTCCCCCCCTTCCGTCCCAGGTGCATCGGGTGGGCAACGGGCAGGACAGGCTGGCAGCTCGCCATCCCAGTCGCCCGGGCCGCAGCCTGGCCCATCTAGGCCAGGACGCCCCAGGAAACGGCCGCCAAAGGGATCCCGTGTCAGAGGGCAGGAATCACAGGAGTCCACCTCCAGTTCTGCTGTGCCGTCTGGGGAACCACGTAGACGTAGTCAAAGGGCCCGTAAGGCCAAACAATTAGACACTGAGTAAGTTGGCACGGGTGCAGGGCACAGATGAGTTTTAGGGGCTAAGGCACGTGCATGAACTCCTTTGGTTATTAAAGTCAATGTTACACCTACAGAAGCTGCCTTTGTGCTCTGTCCAAAGCGTGCGGGGGTGTCATGTACGTTGAGCGCAAGTGTGTGTATGAGGGGTGGTCTTACCTCAGCCCCAGGTGAGATTGCCCCCTTCCCCCTGGGCCGCCATCAACATCCCCCGGGCAGAGGATGGGACCGTGCGCTGCAGTGTCACAGCCGCATGCAGGGATGGTCCGGGTGGATGGTGGTACTGTGGCCATGGGTCAGACATAGTCCAACGATGTAGAGCCAGGAGCTCACCGCAGGGCGGGTTGTCATCATCCTCCATGGCCTGCAATAGACACGCGTCCACCCGCAACTGTGTGAGCCCGGCCCGTTGTGCCGCAGGTGGATCGGCAATGGGGGGGAGTGGTGTGCATGCGGGTGGGGTGGGTGGGGTTGGGGAGGGGGGTGAGGGTGCTGGGTGGGTGGATGGGTGGGGGGTGTGGGTGGTCGGCTGTTGCCATGGTGTGCGGTCTGTGGCCATACTACCCGATTCCCACGCCCATCTAGTCAGTGAAGCGGGCGTCTATCAGTCTGTCCCGTGCCCGCTGGGCCAGCCGGTAACGGTGGACAGCCACCCGCCTGTGTCTACCCCATCTGCCCTGACCATTACCCCCATCCACCTCATCTGGGGAGGACTGCGCCTCTTCCTGCTGCTCCTCCACTCCGCCCTCCTCTGCCTGCGGCACATCGCCCCTCTGCTGGGCTATGTTGTGCAGGGCGCAGCACACCACAATGATGCGGCCGACCCTATCTGACCGCTACTGGAGGGCGCCCCCAGAGAGGTCCAGGCACCTGAAACGCATCTTCAGCACGCCAAAGCACCTCTCTATCACTCCCCTTGTCGCTACATGGGCATCATTGTAGCGGTTCTCCACCTCATTGCGTGGCCTCCGTATAGGCGTCATCAGCCACGATCGCAATGGGTAGCCCCTGTCGCCCAGCAACCAGCCCCTCAGCCGGGGATGGCGTCCCTCGTACATGCCGGGGATGGATGACCGCGACAACACGTATGAGTCGTGTACACTGCCTGGGTAACGGGCGCAGACGTGCAGTATCATCATGCGGTGGTCGCAGACCACCTGTATGTTCATCGAATAGGTCCCCTTCCTATTGGTGAACACGGCCCTGTTATCTGCAGGTGGCCGCACGGCGACATGCATCCCATCGATCGCGCCCTGGACCATGGGGAACCCGGCCACGGCAGAGAAGCCCACGGCCCGGGCATCTTGGCTGGCCCGGTCCATGGGGAAGCGGATGTAGCGGTGCGCCATGGCATATAGGGCATCTGTCACTGCCCGGATGCACCGGTGCACCGATGTCTGCGATATGCCGGACAGGTCCCACTCGGTGCCTGGAATGACCCCGTTGCATAAAAGTTCAGGGCCACCGTAACCTTGATGGACACGGGGAGAGGGTGTCCCCCGCCAGTGCCACGCGGGGACTAGTGTGCCAGCAGGTGGCAGATGTGTGGCACGGTTTCCCGCCTCACCCGGAGTCTCCTCCTGCATTCCCGGTCCGTGAGGTCCTGGTATGACTGCCGGGGCCGGTACACACGGGGCGCCCTCGGGTGCCTCCGTTGCCGTGGGGCCGCGACGTCCTCCTCCCCCTCCTCGTCCTGTCGGTCAGGTGTCCCTCCAGCCTGGGCGGCTGCCGCCTGTCCCTCTGCGGCAGCCTGCGCCGCCTCTCTGGCACGCTCCTCCTCCTCCTCCTCCTCCTCCTCATCCAGGGCAACATAGACATGAGCGGCTGCCGCCACGGCGGCCAACATCGCTGGATGATCGGAAAACATGACGGCCTGGTGGGGGGGAGGGGAACGACGACATGTCATCATTGCCCATATCCCCTCCTCCCCCCAGCCAGGTGGCATGGACCGCATGGGTCCAACTGTTGGAGGCTGGCACCTGGCCAGGTGGACCAACTCACTTGCCCTCGCATCCCCCTCCCCGGCACGGACCCCCCATCCCCCTCCCCGGCACGGACCCCCCCCAACCTCCACCCCGGCACGGACCCCCCCCCCAACCTCCACCCCGGCACGGACCTCCCATCCCCCTCCCCGGCACAGACCCCCCCCAACCACCACCCCGGCACAGACCCCCCCCCCCAACCTCCACCCCGGCACGGACCCCCCCCAACCTCCACCCCGGCACGGACCCCCCATCCCCCTCCCCGGTAGGGACCTCCCCCCCAACCTCCACCCCGGCACGGACCCCTCATCCCCCTCCCCGGCACGGACCCCCCCCCAACCTCCACCCCGGCATGGACCCCCCATCCCCCCTCCCCGGCACGGAACCCCCCCAACCTCCACCCCGGCACGGACTCCCCATCCCCCTGCCCGGCACGGACCCCCCATCCCCCTCCCCGGCACGGACCCCCCCAACCTCCACCCCGGCACGGACCCCCCCCAACCTCTACCCTGGCACGGACCCCCTCCCGGCACTCCCCCGGAGCCCAGCCTACTCTAACCACCCCCCCCCCGCCGCACACACACACACACAACCCGAGACACACCTCTCCTCACGCATTCAGACTGCGGCCACGCCATCGCCTGCCCAGAGCCAACCCCCCAGGCCGTCACTCACCTCCACGCTGGTCGGCGTGAACCTGGAGCACAGGGTCACGCCGATGAAGAGGAGGTTTAATTTACGTCGACGTGAACGGTCATCACGTCGACGGGACTTCGGTCCATCCGGAAGGGAGAATATCGGCAGGCCGAAAATCGGCTGCCTTGCGCAGACCCGTGACATTCTCCGACGGCAGCGGCGACATTAACGCCCCGCCGACTTTTCTCCCTTCGGAGACTTCGGCAACCGGCGGGGGGGGGGGGGGATTCACGGCGCCCAACGACCATTCTCCGACCCTCTGGGGGGTTGGAGAATGACGCCCATGCTGTTAGGGAGTTTGGACATTCTGAATTCTCCCCTTGTACCTGAACACACCGGGTCGGAGAATCGCCGGGGGCTGGCGTGAATCCCACCCCCGCCGGTTGCCGAATTCAGGTACACAGGGGGAGAATGTGACAACTACGGGCTTTTCACAGGAACATCATTGCAGTGTTAATGTAAGCCCACTTGCGACAATAAAGATTATTTTTATCAAAGATTATTATTACTAGGTGAAGTGGGCGACCGTACATCCCGGCCTGGGAAGGAGGCTGCCCATCAGTGCTGTTCACCATGCCTGGGCGCAGGTGGCAGAGGCTGTCAGCACCATGGGAAACACCATCTGGACCGGCCTGCAGTATAGGAAGAAACTGCACAATCTCCTCAGGGCGGCCAGGGTGAGTAGGCAGCACTGTGCCACACACCCATGACAACCCCCCACCCCCCCAAATCTGGAGGGTGAAACCCCCATCCTGCACCACATGCCGGCACCAAGACCCACCATGGATGGGTACCCTGGCCACTGAGGCCACTAGCTACTCACCACTGGGGCTGCATGTATCAGACTGTCTAAGACTGTGCATTTTCTGTGTCCCCCCCGCAGGAGAAAGCCGCCTATAACATGGACATGGTCAGTGGGCCCGAAGAAAGGGGAGCCGCCCTGGTGGAGGTCAGCCGCGGCCGAGGAAGTGAGACCCCGCTGAGTTGCAGTTTCCCGTGATGCGAGTATCAATCCCTCCCCCCCCTCCACAACATCATCCCCACCACCCTCACCACCACCCTCACCAATACCCTCACCCCACCCTCACTACCACCCCACACTATCCTCGACCAGGCATTGAAGATGTGGCGCAGACCCAGAGGGAGGTGGCCCAGCCTCAGTGGGAGATGGCCCAGTCACTCACTCGCTCTCACCAGCCACGACGCCTGTTTCATGATTTGTAAAAGCGCACTTGAACAATTGGGGACTCAGCCAATTGGAGGCAAAGAATCGCGGAGACCCCGGAGAATACCAGGTTGGGCCCATTAATGATATGCCAACGCGTTTACTGTACAGGCATTGCGGACCGCATTGACGCCGCTGTCGAGGCGACGGAGAAATGAGATTTGGCGTGAAATTGGGGAAAAGGGGTAGCACAGTGGTTAGCACTGGTGCTTCACAGCTCCAGGGTCCCAGATTCGAATCCCAACTTGAGTCACTGTCTGTGCGGGGTCTCCACATTCTCCCCGTGTCTGCGTGGGTTTCCTCCAGGTGCTCCGGTTTACTCCCGGAAGACGTGCTGTTAGGTAATTTGGACATTCTGAATTCAGCTTCTGTGTACCGGAATGTGGCGACTAGGGGATTTTCACAGTAACTTCATTGCAGTGTTAATGTAAACCTACTTGTGACAATAAAAATTATTATTACAAATATTGGCGCCTGCCACGATTTCAGTGTCGGCTGATGGAAGGTTCCTCCCCATATTTGCGCCATTCTATCAATCGTCACCCAAATGATAAGTTCTGCTCTTGTTGTAACACAGGGTAAATTGGAAGTTTACTGTCCTCTGCCTCTTCATGAGAACATTTTCACAATCTGATTCACTGCCTATAAGGGATTGAACAGGAAGACAGTAAATGCAAAGGGTCAGGATATTCATTACCCTTCTAGTTTACCACATGTACAAACACTTGGAGACCCCTCAGTAACAGACTCAGATTTTGGCCTTATTTCAACAAATGATTCCAGCTGTGGCCTCAGTTCCTGGTCTGGTACTTTGAATTCAGACCAGTCTACCAGGTGAAATGTGGAGACTGGAAAATGTTATACTAAATTAAGTTTACTGAGAAAATCCTTGTGAAATATGACCCTGACAGACAAGGTTATTACATAATACCATGTCCCTTTCACATCATAGATCAGATATGATTTTGATCGAACAAAATAATTCCCTAGGTTTTGCTTAAGAAACACTCACAAGAGAGCAAAAATAAATAAATGGATGAGGGCGCATAAGTATTTGCTACAGACATTTAATATGAAACTATTCATTCGTTTAGTTGTTTCAAGTATATTTATTGTGTCGCAGAAAGATGTGACTATACAATACACAAGCACTGTGCTGCAAATACAGTTTCTTCACCAGCCGCTCTATAATTTACTAACTATATAACACTAGCCAATTAGCTGATGCAGCCATAAATTTTGAGCGAGGTTTGTTTTAATTGGCACAGTCCACAGGAGGTCTTGTAATTTAAATATTTCTTGTAGGTACCATTACGGGAACATCTTGAATCTCTGTTATCCACCGAGTTTATAGGTTACTGTGTTTAAACCTTGAATAAAAGACAGGGGACTGGATTCTCCATTATTGGGACTATGCCCCACGCCGGCGTCAAACGGTGGAGTTTTACGCCAGAAAAACTTGGATGAAAGGGACACAAATTCCCAGCCCTGCAGGGGGCTAGCAGGGACCTGGAATAGATCTCGCAGCTTTTGCTGCAGATACGGGCACCAGCACTTCCGGGTCGGAGGCCACACATGAGCACGGCTGTGGCCTCGAGCAGCCGCACCATGGTCCTTGGCAAACTCGGACCGGGGAGCTAGATCCAAAAACGAGACCCCCCGATTGGCCGCGCGCTCGACCCTCAACCCCTGCACAAGCATTCCCCAGCCACCTATAAGGCCTCCGATTGGCCTGCCCCCGACCACCGCGGCCACGGACTGATTCCGCAGCTGCCACGTGAGTATCCCGACCGGTTGGAGCATATTAGTTCCACGCGTCGGGACTTCGTCCGGTCGGGGATAGATGATTGCTGAGTGGGCCTCTGGCAATGGTCCCAGGTGGCATGGTGTACTCCCCGAGTACGGTGCTTTTCAGGGCCCGCAGAATCGGGTAACCGGCACCGTTCCTGGTTCCTTGCGGGACCATGGATTCTCCACCCCCGCGCTGGCCGCGATTTCAGTGCGAGGGTGCAGAGGTTCCAGCCCAGGGGCTATATTTACTGTGTACCTTTGTGAGTATATTTACCAAACTTGTTAAGCCTGTTTTTGACAAGTGATTTAACAATGAGTTAATAAAAAAGGGCTTTCTCAACAAAAAAAAACAGTGCCTTCACCAACAGTTTGTGTGTAGAGAGTTGAGTTGTATTGAAATGATGGAGCGGTTTCCCCATACGCAGTCTTTGACATTCTAAGGGCACAAACCCAGCATTTGATTGTGTTTGAATGGAAGGATTGGAACAAGGGGCACCAGAAGGATTGTCCCAATGGAGCTGCTGGTGGGGGCCCAATGAGTTCAGGCTGACTGTTGCGTTGAGCCAATCTGTAGCTGCAGGTGGCATGGTAGCACAGTGGCTAGTACTGTTGCTTCACAGCGCCAGGGTCCCAGGTTCGATTCCTGGCTTGGGTCTCTGTCTGTGTGGAGTCTGCACGTTCTCCTCGTGTCTGCGTGGGTTTCCTCCGGGTGCTCCGGTTTCCTCCCACAAGTCCCGAAAGACGTGGGGCTGGTTTCTCCGCTTTTGAAGCCACCGATTCCCTGTTTTGCTGGGGGCTAGCAGGACAGCAGCGTAGAGCAGCATAGAGCACCTGGCTTTAGCTGCCGATACGGCCCGGAGAATTGTCGGGGCCCGTGGCCGCGCATGCGCACAATGGCAGCCTGCAGCGGCTGCGCCGTGCTGCATGGCAGAGGCCGCTTGCGGACCCGGCCCATGAAATAGTCCCCCCGCTTCGGCCGGCTCGAGCACCCCGGACCAACCCCCAACAGTGCCCCTAACCCCTGGCAAAGCCCCCTCCTGCCCGTGGATCAGCCCTCACCCGACTGTGGCGGCGCTGGACTGAGTCCGCAGCCGCCACTCCGAGTTCCCGACGGATGAGACCACATGCGACCGACGCCATCGGGAACTCGGCCGGTCGGGGGTGGAGTATCAGGGTGTGGGCCTCAGGCAATGTCCTGAGCGTCGCGAAAGCGGCGCCGCCCCCGATTCAGTCGTGAACGCGGATTCTCCGGCCGATCGGCAAACACGATTTTGGTATCGGCAGCCGGAGAACCCCGCCCGTGCTGTTCGGTAATTTGGACATTCTGAATTCTGTACACCGGAACAGACGCTGGAATGTGGCGACTAGGGACTTTTCACAGTAACTTCGTTGCAGTGTCAATGTAAGCCTACTTGTGACAATAAAGATTATTGAAGGGGGAGGGTTGAAGCTGTGAAGGGTAATCCTGAGCTGGCAGTGGCCCACAGTACTTTTGTGGAGCCAGGAGGATTGCTCTTGCTCCTTGTACAAAGATATACTTTGTAAGCATTTAAAAGCTTGCGTCCTTCCAATAGCTCCTTTAAGAAAAAGAATTAAAGACTTGAATTTGTGTCACACTTTTAGCCACCTCTCAAACGGCTTTGCACACAATGAGGTACAGGAGTATCAAGCCCTGAAGTGGGTCTTGAACCTAAAACCTTGTGATTTAGATGCAAGGGTTCTACCAATTGAGTCATGGCTGACACTGAAAAAAATTGGGTTATGTTACTCAATACCTGTTACAACTATCCATGGGATACACATTTGCAATATCCATTAAGCTGACAGCATGTTCCGTTGAAAGAATTCCCACACAGTTGGTAGTGAACCCTCCTCACACTCAGTCATGCCACACAAGTTCTCTGGCATGCAGGAGAAATTGGTGGTGCACCCTTTGAAGGCATCATTCAAGTCTTCTGTTATTCAGTGGAAGGATAGCTCCCTAGCGTTACTGAAATTAGTTAATGCGCACAGTTATAATACTAATATTGATTTGATGCAAAGGATTCTATGCCAGTGACTGCATCTAAAATGGCACTAGTTGAGATTGGGAGATTTTTCATATTAATTCCTTTTAGCCAGCTTCTGTCAAATTGAAAGAGAGAACCAGAAATCAGTGTGCCATTGACAGTCTGATATTACTTGTGAAATTGGTCAGCCTTTTCCAACTGTGCTGCTAGTTTTACCGTTTCGGGAATCTGCTATTGTCACAGTGGTTCAAGAAACTGATGCTATATATCAGCCGCAAGCTAGTCACTTAATTGCTGCTTAATACTGAAGTGGATAGAACATTGTATTCATTTCTGAGACTGTTAGTCTGTACATTTTAACATGCACTCTGATATGAGGGGCCCAGTTTTTCCATCCTGTTGAGCCCGGCACTGATCCCATTGCTTCGGGTGCATCGCGGGAGAGGCTCAAAGCAGGTTTCATGCCGGGCCGATCGCGAGTCACCCAACTCACTACGCCCAGTGCGATCTGGATCGTGTCCTCGCTGGGTGTGATCCGATTGTCATGTTTAAGTGAGCCATTAGGCTCACAACTCACGACCAGTTTGAGGCTGCATTCTCCTGGCTCCAGGGAGTCACCAGCTGCACCAGTGGGGCCTCACTTGCACATGGGTTAGTACTGGTCTCCACAAATACTGGTCTCCACAAACCGACACCAGGACTGATGGCCATATGGGGGGTTCAAAGGTCACTTGAGCCCATTGGGCGGTTGGGGTCAGGGCAGGGCAGTGTCACACTGGCACTGCCTGGGTGCCTGGGTGACATGTTGGCACTGCCAAGGGGCGGGGTCTGAGGGGCCATACCCATGAAAAGGGGGGGTGAAGTGAGGTATAAATGGTGAGGGAGGTGAAGGGGGGTATGAAGGGGGATCATGAAGATTGAGGGGGGGCTTGAAGGTGGGGGTCCTGAAAGAGGTGGATCCTTAAAGGTGGGGGGCCCTCAGTGATCCCATAGTATGCTCACTCGACAGGGGTGGGGACGATGCCCCGATGCCCATAAGGATGGATAAGAGTGGGGCAGCGTCACCCTCATGTCTGGTTGGTGGGGGGCGGCTCATGCTAACATTTAGTGATGGGGGAGGTTGCCCTTTGGGGGTTCAAAAGTTGGAGGTTACCCATGTCTGCGGGGGGGGTCACATTATCCATAGATGGGGGGCGTGGGGAATTCTGGATCTCATTTGAGATCAGGGGACCCTTTCAAAATTGTGCCCTGATCTCTGAGGAGCTGTTCTTGCTGACGTGTTCAGTTACCCACTGCAGAAAAAATTCCAAGTGTGGGATTTACCAATCAGAACTCCCCAAGCTCCAAAGAAAGGCTATGGGCTGGATTCTCTCTTCTGGAGATTAAGTGCTGACACCAGTGTAGAATGTGACCCCTCACTGATTCCGATACCGGTGAGGGGTTAGCACCAACGCTGACTGAAACACCCACTGCCCACGCCAAAAGCGGCCGGAGAATGGCCGGGTCCTGGGCTGCGCATGTGCACGGCTGACGACCTGCAACGGTCGTGCCGAATAACATGGCGCCCTGCCGTGCGGTAAGTGCATTCCAATCACTCAAGGGTGTTTGATGTGGGCGTTCGGTGGTGGCGATGTGCTGAGCGGACGCATCAGGTGGCTCTCTTCCCAATTGGAAACAAAATAGTAAATTTTCCAGGATTCCTGGCTCAAAAAGCCACCCAAATCTCCTAAAAACCCGAAAGGACACTAGTAGTGAAGAAGCAGAAGGGAAGATGTCGGCGAATGGTGGTTCAAAGGGCTGGCGAGAAGGCAGAAGCGGCGGCAAAGGGGCAGGTGCAACGAGCAGCCGGACCAGCGGATGCACATGGCAAGGCGGAGGCCCCGGCAAAACAAGAGAGGGGGCGACCAGCGACCCGAACAGAGCAGCATGAACAGGCAGCGACACCCCCCCCCCATTACACCGGGGGATGGATGGCAGACATTCCTAAAAAAAGAATTGGCTGCCATGAGAGAGGCGATCAAAATGGAACTCCAGGTGGTGATGAAAGAGGTGGTAAAGGAGGTGGTGACGGAAGTGATGGCCGCCCTCCAGCGCACGATAGACGGCCTGGGAAAGAAGGTGGAAGTCCAGGAAAGGACAATCCTGGACCTGGAAAGGGCGGCAACCGACCAGAGAGATAGGATCGTGGCTCTGGAGACCAAGGTGAAGAGGGTGTTGGGGGCCCAAGGGAACCTGACGGGAAAGGTAGAGGACCAGGAAAACAGGTCCAGGCGACAGGACGTCCGTATTGTGGGACTGCCAGAGGGAATGGAGGGAAGGGACCCAGCAGCCTACATCACCCACATGCTGGGCAACCTGGTCGGCAGGAACAGCTTCCCAAACCCCCCAGAACTCAACAGGGCACACAGGTCACTCTGGCCAAGACTGGGAAGCAGCCGAGAGCGATTATCACGAAGCTGCACCGATACCAGGACCAGGGAAAGATCCTGAGGTGGGCCCGACAAACAAAGTTGTGCTCGTGGGAAGGACACAGAATAAGGGTCTATCAGGACATTGGGGCAGACCTCGCGAAAAAAAGGGCTGAGTTCAATAAGACGAAATCGGCGTTCTATAAGAGTGGGGTGAGGTTCGGCATATTGTTCCCGGACAGACTCTGGGTAACCTATAAAGGAAAAGAACATCACTTTGGCACCTCAGCGGAGGCCGAGGAGTTTGTGAAGACCAACAGTCTAGAAAAGGAACAGACAGAGCAACGGTGAGGGCAGCGGGGAAAAAGACTGACAGTGGAGGATGAAGCGGGGACCCAGATCTGTTGTATGGACTGTGTGTTTGCGCGTGACTGTGCACCTCGTTCTCAGACTAAGGTAGGAGGACAGAGAGAGGGAAGTGAGGATAGGGGAAACAGGTGAGGGGGTGAGGAAGGGAACGGAGACGGACAGACAGAACAGAGACAGGGCGAGACCAGCCCAGGGAGGGAAGCCACCATACTAGCTCATCTTCCACGTTCTGGGTGGCACTGGAGGCTGCGATCCGAGGGGAAATAATAGCCTACAAGGCACAGAGAGATAGGAAAGAGAGGGAGGCCAGGCAACAGCTGATCAACACCATCTTGGAGGTAGACAGGAAGAACTCCGAGGCCCCGACCGTGGAGCTGCTGGCGGAGAAGAAAAAGCTACCAATGGACTTTGACCTGCTATTCACTAGGAAAGCAGTGCACCAACTAGGAAAGTCAGTGCCGCCTACTGGCTCACCAGCTGAGAAAGCAGGCAGCCACGAGGGAAATAGCCCAGGTAAAGGATGACAGAGGCAGACTGGTAGTGGAAACAAAAGAGGTCAATCAAGCCATTTGAGAACTTCTACCGAGACCTGTACACCTCCCGAACCCCCCCGATGGGGACGCGGGGATGAAACAGTTCCTCGACGGACTGGAAATGTCAGTTGTGGGGGAGGACACTCGGGGGAAGCTGGAAGCACCAATAGACCTGGGAGAAATCATGGAGAACATCAGCTCCATGCAGGCGGGGAAGGGGTCGGGACCTGATGGGTTCCCGGTGGACTTCTACAAAAGATTTGCACCGGCCCTGGCCCCACATCTAAGGGACATGTTCGCAGACTCGCTGGCAGGGGCACTTTGCCTCCTATGCTAGCGCAGACCACAATCTCACTGATACCCAAAAAAGACCCGATGGATTGTGGATCATATAAACCCATTTTGCTGCTAAATGTGGATGCGAAAATACTCGCAAAGGTCCTGGCCAAAAGGCTGGAGAACGGGCGCACCGGAGGTGGTCGCTGAAGACCAGACGGGCTTTGTCAAGGGTAGGCAGCTCACAGTGAACATCAGGCGGCTGATGAACTTCATAATGACCCCCCACCCCGGGGCGAGAACACAGAGGTGATCGTCTCCCTGGATGCAGAAAAGGCCTTCGACAAAGTCGAATGGAAGTACCCATCCAAGAGGTACTGGAACGCCTTGGGCTAGGGGCAGGATTCGCCGCCTGGGTGAGACTCCTGTACAACGCTCGCAAGGTGAGCATTCAAACTGACACCACCAGCTCTGAATACTTCCAGCTACAAAGAGGCACAAGACAGGGATGCCACTGTCCCAGCTCCTGTTGTATTAGTAATCGAACCCCTGGCGATAGCCCTACGGGTGCAAAAAAACTGGAAGGGCATCCAAAGAGGAGTCAGAGAGCACAGAGTTTCACTCTATGCAGATGATCTGCCACAGGAAGGCCTGAAAGCAATCATGCGGATCTTAAAAGAGTTTCAGAACCTTCTCAGGTTCCAAACACAACCTAGGCAAAAGCGAGGTATTCCCAGTGAAACCAAACGGGGGAGGGACAGAGCTGGAGGGACAGCTCTGGGCAGAACGTAGCACACGTGGCTAGCACTATGGCTTTCTGAGCACCAGGGTCCCAGGTTCGATTCCCTCTGGGTCACATGTCTGTGTGGAGTCTGCACGTTCTCCCCGTGTCTGCGTGGGTTTCCTCCCAGGTGCTCCGGTTTCCTCCCACAGCCAAAGACGTGCAGGTTAGGTAGATTGCCCATGCTAAATTGCCCTTAGTGTCCAAAAAGGTTAGGAGGGGTTATTGGGTTATGGGGATAGGGTGGAAGTGAGGGCTTAAGTGGGTCGGTGCAGTCTCGATGGGCCGAATGGCCTCCTTCTGCACTGTATATTCTATGTGTTCTATGCGACTCCGTTCAAATAGCCCAAAACAGATTCCAATACCTGGGGATCCAAATAGCCCGGGACTGGACCACACATCCCCAAGTGTGAACCTGACCAGCCTGACAGAGAGAAGTCAAAAAGGACCTACAGAGTTGGGACGCACTCCCACTCTCTCTTGCGGAGTGCAGACGATCAAGATTAATGTACTGCCGAGGTTCCTCTTCCTGTTTAGGTCCATACCGATCTTCATCCCCAAGGCCTTCTTCCAGAACTTACATAGTTTAATTATGCAGTTTGTGTGTCGGGGGGGGGGGGGGGGGGGGGGGGGGGCGCAAGAACCCAAGAGTCCCCAAATCAGCACTGCAAAGGAGGAAAATTAAGGGAGGCCAGGCACTGCCAAACCTGCAATATTACCACTGGGCAGCAACAGCGGAGAGTGAGGGGATTGGTGCAAGAACCCAACTCGGAGTGGGTGCAGATGGAGGAGGCCTCCTGCAAGGGAATGACCCCCCCCCCGGGCCCTGGCCATGGCAGCACCCCCATCCCCTTCGGCAAAATACACATCGAGCCCAGTGGTAAAGGCCACATTGAAAACGTGGGGCCAGCTAAGACAGCACTTCGGGCTGACCGGAATGTCCCCCATGTCCCCCATCAGCGGGAACCACAGATTCCCGCCAGAAGTGCCAGATGCAACGTTTACAAAATGGAGACAGGACGGGGCAACACTGACAGTTAGGGACTTCTAAGTCGGGCACAGACTAGCGACGCTGAACAAACTGACGAGGAATGGGAATTGCCAACAGGACAGGAAATCAGAGACTTACAAATAAAACATTTCCTCCACAAAGAGACAGTAAGATACCCCAGGGCCCAGGAGACCACACTATTAGAGGACATGATGACCACGGACAGTAAGGAGGGGGGACTCTGTGGGAGAATATACGGACAGCTACTGGACAGAGCCCGAACACCACTCGACGAGACCAGACGGAAATGGGAGATGAACTGGGGACAGAAGCTGGGTGGGGACTCTGGTGCGAAGCACTGAGCAGGGCCAACTCCACCTCCTCCTGCACAAGGCTCAGCCTCACGCAGTTCAAAGTGATGCACAGAGCGCACCTGACCAGAACCCGAATGAGCAGGTTCTTCCCGGAGGTGGAGGATAAATGCTAAGGGTGCCAGAGGGGCCCAGCCAACCACACCCACATGGTCTGGGCTTGTCCCAAACTTGCCGGGTTCTGGACAGCCTTCTCCGAGGCAATGTCCAAGGTTGAGGGGTTAGGGTGAATCAATGCCCAATAGTGGCAATCTTCGGGGTATCGGAGCAGCCAGAACTACACACGGGGAAAGAGGGCCAACGCCCTCGCTTTCTCTTCCCTAATCGCACGCCGGAGAATCCTGCTCGGCTGCCGATCGGCAGCACCACCCACAGCTGCAGACTGGCTCGCTGAGCTTTCGGAATTTCTCCACCTGGCCTTGGGGATGAAGATCGGTATGGACCTAAACAGGAAGAGGAACCTCGGCAGTACATTCATCTTGATCGTCTGCACTCTCCCCGACAGAGAGAGTGGGAGTGTGTCCCAACTCTGTAGGTCCTTTTTGACTTTGTCTGCCAGGCTGGTCAGGTTCCACTTGGGGATGTGTGTCCAGTCCCGGGCTATTTGGATCCCCAGGTATTGGAATCTGTTTTGGGCTATTTTGAACGGGAGTCGCATAGAACACATAGAATATACAGTACAGAAGGAGGTACGCCATCCGAGGGTCAGAGGAAGGCTTCCTCACTGCAAGGGGGCAATTTGTTGGTCTGTTCCAAAACCTGTTTGAGGCCAACAACAGCCAGTAGAGAACTGGAAGGATTAGAGAAGGGAAAAAACTAAAGACAAGGAGGAACACCAGGGATGCACAACCCGGGGGTGGGGGCATCGAGTCTGAGATGGGCAAAGAGGGACAACGCGGGGAAGGTGGGGGAAACCCGCGCCACCCCCTCCCCCACTCATCCACCAAAAAACAACACGGCTGAAGCCAGCAAAGGGAGAAGAGAAGGGAGGGAGCAAGGAAAAGGGGGAGCACCTCCCTCACTGACCAGGGAGGGCAGCAAGGGGGGTGGGCAGGGGGAGATGGGGGGGAGGGGGGTTAGGGAGAGGGGGGCTGGGGGGGGGGTGCAGGGATGGGGGGAAGACACGCCAAACTAGACAGCAGCAATCTGTAAATAAAGTAAAGTAAGATGAAAGCCTTTTTGCTACACTGTACAATAAATAAACACGAACATCAATGTACATAATGGTGAAAATGCCAATAAAATGATTTTTTTAAAAAGTGTGTTTGATGTATTTGATGCTGGTAAACATTGGAGATTCAGCACTTAGAGACATTCACCCAGGAGGGCAGGTGAATGAATCAAGGCCGCAGCTGTTTTATGCAAGCTGCAATCAGCTCACTACCAGAAATGAATGAGTGGGTTGCAGCCATAGGATCTGGAGGGTTCAAACACAGGTCACACCTGTTCTCTTTCCAGGAATGGACAGTTGGTACTTCCAGGCACGTGATACAACTGTAATTTTGGTCATTGCCCATGCCTGGACTGCTCTCTAGCTTACAGATATGGTTCTCTTTTCTGGGGGGTCTGAAGGGACCCCTACAATTAGGGAGTCCTGAAGAGGGTCCCTTTAGTTAGGGGGTTTTGGGGGTGGTCTCCCTATTTAAGGGCTCCCTCAGGGTCCCTCTATTTAGGGGGTCTTTGCGGGAGGTCCCTTTAGTCAGGGGGTCTCTGTGCAGCATCACCCATGTTAGGGGGTCTCTGTGTGGTGGAGGTGTGTGGGAGATCTGGTAGGGGAGGATGGGCAGATAGTGGATTGTCGAGGGGAAGAGTGGCCCTCGGGTGGGCTTTGGGGCAATTCCCATAAGTAGTTACCCCCTTGGCCCACCGCAGGGACCGCCACATCAGGTACACCTTTGATTATACCTGCAGTGATCCGCTTACATTAACACTGCAATGAAGTTACTGTGAAAATCCCCCAGTCGCTACACTGCGGTGCCTGTTCGGGTGCACAGAGGGAGAATTCAGAATGTCCAATTCACTTAACGGGCACGTCTTTCGGGAATTGTGGGAACAAACGGGAGCACCCGGAGGAAACCCATGCAGACACGGGGGGAACGTGCAGAATCCGCACGGACAGTGACCCAAGCTGGGAATCAAACCCGGGTCCCCGGCGCTGTGAAGCAACAGTGCTAACCACTGTGCTACCGAGCCACCCCTACTGTCTGTGTGCTACTTCTGATTCATTGCCATGTTCACTGCAACATTATCCAGGAGCTTCCCCACCATATGTTGATGTAAACTCACCACTGGAGCATCGGGGAGCACAAAGTATTAAATTGTCTGGCAGCGAATTTTGGGCCAATATTTTAATTCGTTTCTAAACATGGCATGTCCTTCTTTACTCTGTTTGAAAATATTGAATGTGAGGAGCTCAATTCATTTGCACAGCTGATTGACTTGGACCTGTGAATTAGGAAGAAACAAGTAATATTTAAACGTTGCAAAAACCTGTGTTCTCATTTTAGCGGGATGTCAATAAATCTTTAGGTACAGGGGCAGAAAACATGTTGGCAGCAGCATCCCAATGTCTAAATTCACCAAAACATGTATAAATTAATCATCTGAATTAACTTGAACCAGGAGAAAATAAAAGGTTTTCATCTGTCAAAATGACACGAGAGGTGGACCTTGAATGCTGGTGGTGAGTGGGGAAGTGGGAAAGATGGGGCCAAGGCTGGTGTTGTAAATCTCTGCTACCTGTGGAGCTCAAGGAGATTGCACTCAGACTGATCTGCTTAAAATTAATAAGATTTTCCTAAGCTCTTGCCATTGTAGCTTCCTGTTAAATAAGAAAATATATGCCAATTACGTCGGAGGGTTGCTGACCAGAGTTGACACATAGGATTTGCGACTGAGCACGTTAGCTTAGGTGTTACTGAGAGCCAGAATGAATATCTCAAAGGTTACTGCAGGGATGGACCAGTTGGGGGCCGAGATCAAACATTTTGGAGATTACAACCACTGCAAGGATCAAGAAGGAACATATTTGAAAGGGGGAGGGAAATAAATCTTAAAATAAGATTGCTAGCCTTGTTTTCTTGACTTGCAATTAAGAAATCTTCAAGCTATTTCTCTTGCAGGCTGCAGAATGTGTGCACAGTTTCAAACAGCCAGTTTTACTCCGCTCTTGGGACAATTACCTCAATTGGCCAGTTTGTTTATAAAGCAAGTATACATGAGTAAAGCTGTGAGCAATTCTGCAAAAATGACAAACTATTGCCAGTTATTGCGCTGATCTTTCCTGCAAGGATCAAAAATGATTCCCTCCGAAAAATTGTTGGGCTTGCATCAAGGCCTTAACAATCAAGAGATTCTCCAGCTGAATGGTACAGAGAAAACAAAACTCAAGTTAACTCACAAACAGACCCCTGGTTAGGTATATGAAAGGAAGCGTCAGTACTTTGCTTTGACTGAAACCCTGCAGTCCGTTGTCAATGAAAATAGATTGAAAATCTTCAGCTTTGATTCCCTGTGCAATCGGAAGGTGTCCCCCACCGCATGCTGTGCTTCTCTCCACGTTGCTGCACTCTTGGAGACAATTCTCACTGGCCATATTGCCTATTGAACATGGACTCAGGTGGGCGGGATTCTCCGGTCGCTAACGCCAAAATCGCGTTTGGCGATCGGCTGGAGAATATAAGTTTACGACCAAATTGGGAGCGGCGCCGCTTTCACAATGCGCCACCCCCTCCAAAGCAGCGTATGCGGATAGTTCGCCACGCGACGTATCGACGGCCTCAGAACATTGCTTGACGCCCGCCCCCCAAAGCTCCGCCCCCCCCCACCGGCCGAGTTCCCGACGGTGTGGGTCTCTCATGGCCTCATTCGTCAGGAACTCGGTGTGGCGGCTGCGGACTCAGTCCAGCACCTCCACAGTTGGGGAGGGCCGCTCTGCGGGCAGGGGGGACTTTGCCAGGGGCTGGGGGCACTGTGGGGGTGGTCCGAGTATGCGAGTCGGCCAAAAGGGGGGCACTATTTTGCAGGCCGGGTCCACGAGCGGCCGACGCCATGTTGCATGGCGCAGCCTCTGCAGGCTACCGCTGTGCGTATCCGTGACCATGGATCTGGCAATTCTCCAGGCCGTTTCGGCAGCAGAGCCGGGTGCTCTACGCTGCCTTGATGATAGCCCCCAGCCATATTTTCTGTCGTAAAACGGCACCGTTCCCACGCCGGCATGCGGACATAGCCTTAAAATCGGACAATCCAGCCCAGGTATACTTTGTACAAAGTCAGCATATTTTGTTGTGGTTGTCATGAGAATACCTCTTGCGCTATTAGTATAACCGCTGGTTGCCACAAACTGAAGGCTTTTAAGATGGTTTTCCTTTCCAATCTTCTGTATGGATATGAACATAAAGGGACTTAACAAGGAGCACACTTAACTGTTGGAAAGGTTTCACCCTTCGCATATTAGTTTGTACTTGGTGCAGGACAAGGCCATTAATAGTGAACAACAATAAGCATAACTCGCAATTATATTGCTCCTTTATCTTAGTAAAATGCCCCAAGGCGCTTCAATGGAGTAGTGTCAAACAAAGGGGTGAACTTTCATGGTAGAGGCAAGAAATGAAAGTCAGGACAGCTTCTGGGTCCTGAGCCCACGACCAAGGGGAAGTGGATTAAAGTCAGAGATTTTGCAGAGGCATCTCTTTAGTTGGAGATGTGTTTGGTGACCAATTAGAGGTCATGGAGCAGGAATGGAGGCGTGTTAGATGGAGGTATGGGCATGAATTAAACCCCCAGGACGAAGTCCAAAGACAGTTGAAAGATGTGCAGATTAGTTGGATTGGCCATGCTAAATTGCCCCTTAGTGTCCAAAAGGTTAGGTCGGGTTACGGGGATAGGGTGGAGGCATGGGCTTAAGTAGGGTGTGCTCTCCAAGGGTTGGTGCAGACTCGATGGACTGAATGGCCTCCTTCTGCTCTGTAAATCTATGATTTTATGACAGTCATTGCTGTAACTGTGTTTAAATCTGAAGGGGGTAAGCGGGAGACCTTCTGTGACAAATACATTGAGCTAATGTGTTCAATGACGGCACTTAGAGCAGTTCTGAATAACAGGAGGACACGATCCACCCAAACCAAACAAACTTAGAGAGAAGTAGCTACCGCCATCAGTGGCAGAAGCGTTAACAGAAGATCCCGTGCTGTAAGAGATTCATTTACTTGGAACATTTTTGCAAGTGTTAACCCCACCCCTCAGCACAGGCCTCATCAGTTGCACCCTCCAGCAGCACACCAGCTGAGTGTGAGAGCTCTGTGGGCACACACAGTTCCTGAACATGGGACAAGTATGTGCATAGAGCATTTACTGACAACTCAGGAAGGCTCAGAGCCATTGTACTGCCGAGGGCCTGCCAGCACTGAAACACGCAGCGTCTAATGGATAAGGGCAGGTGCCATTGGCCATAGGGGAAGCCTATGTCTTATTTCATGTGAACCACAAAAAGTTATTATGTTGATACAACAAGTGATAAGGAAGACAGATGGAATTTCTGGTGTTTATTACAAGAGGAATGGAATATAAAAGGAGGGAACTTCAAATGCATTTGTACAGGGCCACATAGGAATTGTGTGTACAATTTTGGTCTCCTTATCTGATAAAATGTATAGTTGTGTCAAGAAGCAGTTCAGCGAAGGTTCACACAACTCATTCCTGGGATAAGGGGCTTATCCTATGAAGAGAGGTTGAACCTGATGGGCCTGCAGCCATTGGAGTTGCGAAGAGTGAGAGGTGATCTTTTTGAAACATTTAAGGTCCTGAGGGGATTTGATAGGATAGGTACCTGGAGAATGTTTCCCCTTGTGGGCGAGTCTAGAATTCGGAGACAGGGGGCGGGATTCTCTGTTGTCCGATCGGGTGGAGAATCCATGTTTACGACTGAATCGGGGATGGCACATTTTTTATGATGCACCGCCCCCTCCAAAGCGGTGTCACCGAGGAGTACGCCGCAAGCCATTGGGATGGCCTCAGGATGTCACCTGAAAGCACTTCCCCGATGCTCCGCCCCCAATGGGCCGAGTTCCCGACGGCGTGGGACACGTGTGCTCTCAGTTTTCGTGAAGCCGGCGTGGCGGCTGCGGACTGTGTCCAGCGCCGCCACAGTCGGCGGTGGGGGGGGTGGGTAGCCGTGCTGCTGGCTGGGGAGGCTTTGTCGAGGGCTGGAGGATGGCCCGGGGGTGGCGAAGGGTTGTCCAGGGCGACACGACCTGGCAGGTCGGGTCCGCCCGCGGCTGGCTCCATGTTGTACAGCGCGACAGCTGCAGGTCGTCGGCGTGCGCATGCGCGCCCACGGACCCGGCAATTCTCCAGGCGTTTATATCGGGAAGGCCGGGCATTTTACATGGCACGCCTGCTAGCTCCTCATCGGTCGGAGGATCGGTGCTGGGGCCTCGCAGATGTTTTCATCGTAAAACCAGACACTTCCTCCGGACATAGTCTCAAAATTCGAGAATCCAGCCCACAGTTTAAGAATAAGACTGAAGAGATTTGTTTTCTCTTAAAGGGTTGATAGTTTGTGGAATTCTCTTTCCCAGAGGGCAGGGTAGGCTGTGCCATTGTATTTATTCAAGGCTGAATTAGATAGATTTTTGATAGACAACCGAGTGCCAATGGAGGGAAGAGCAATGGAGATAGCCAGTTTTCCAGATGTGGAGGATGTTGGGCCTGACAAGAGGAAACCGATGCTGCAGGAAGTGATGACAGAGAGGGAAACAATCAATAAGGAGGTACAGTGAAACTAACCCTGTCTAGCAGCATGCCAAACACAGAGTGGCATTGGGTAATCTCAGGAATACAGTGGCTTCCATTCTCTTAGGTTGGTTCTCATGATTTCTTCTTTTGTCCCCCACAGGTGCAGACATCCATCTGGTGACACCCTCTCCCTCTGTAGCCAGGGGCTTGGGTGGGGATCAGGGCTCGAGGGAGCAGAAGGAAGTGCCAGAGTCAGCTGTGGGCAGTTCCTCTCAAAGGATGGAGTACAGGCACAGATGCAGCACCTCAGAAGTCACAGGAAAGAAGGCTGTACTGTGAAAATCCCCGAGTCACCACATTCTGGAGCCTGTTCGGGTACACTGAGGGAGAATTCAGAATGTCCAAATTACCTCACAGCACAGCGCGTCTTTCGGGATTTGTGGGAGGAAAACGGAGCACCCGGTGGAAACTCACGCAGACATGGGGAGAACGTGCAGACTCCGCACAGATAGTGACCCAAGCCGGGAATCGAATCTGGGACCCTGGTGCTGTGAAGCAACAGTGCTACCCACTGTGCTACCGTGCCGCCCCAGGTCAGGTTCAATACCAAGGCTGAGAACAGACTGGTTCAGTCTCAGACAGTTGTCAGGAAGGAGGATGGAGTCGGCGTGAAGGGAATAGAGTTTGTGACACGGTGCACAACAACTTCTGCCTTGCTGTTGGAGGAAATTTCTGTTTATTCCGGAACTGGATGCCAGACAAGTAGTCCAACACTTCAGAAACAGTGGAGGGGTCAAGAGAGGTGCCACTGGAACAGAAATGGATGTCATCAGTCTACATGTGGACACTGTGTTTTTGGATGATACATTGTTGAGCGACAACATGTAGATGAGAAACAGGAGAGGGCGGAGGATAGATCCTTGGGGGAACCATGAGCAACACATTGATTGCATCAGCATTGAAGCTATGGTCATCAATATTCAGCTCCACTATGCCGGACAGGTTGTTGGTACCAATGGTCACTGAAGGGGTTGCTTTATGGAGAAATGGTGAATGGCAGAAGAATGCAGCGTGGACAACACAGATATTGCAGAGACAGTGAAGATTCATCTGAAGCAGTGTATCATGGTTGTGAAGTTTTGGGAATATCTAGCGACCAACAAACTCACTGGTGGGCTGACATTCATGAAATGCCATGAACGGATGCTCCTTTCGCTTTTGGCGCCGTCAACCTCGAGTACGAGAGTGAAATATAAAAATAAAATTCTGGAAATGCTCAACGCGTCTGGCGGAATTACTATTGGCAATAGTGCTTCATTATTTCATAGAATTATAGAATCCCCACAGAGCAGAAACAGGCCATTTGGCCCACTGAGTCTGCACCGAGCCTCTGAAAGAGCACCCTACCTAAGCCCATCCCCACCTTATCCCTGTAACCCCCAACTAACCGTTGGATACTAAGGGGCAATTTAGCATGGCCAATCCATGCACATCTTTGGACTGTGGGAGGAAATCGGGACATCCAGAGGAAACGCAGGCAGACGCAGGCAGAATGTGCAAACTCCACAGATAGTCACCTGGAATTGAACACGGGTCCCTGGCGCTGTGAGGCAACAGTGCTAACCATTGTGCCACCATACCGCAATAAAATATTGGCAGAAATTATAGATTCTCTCTGTACTGTTATTTTTTTAATCTGCAGGAATTATTGAATATTTTTGATTTGATTTGATTTGATTTATTATTGTCACATGTATTAGTATATAGTGAAAAGTATTGTTTCTTGCATGCTGTACAAACAATGCATACCGTACATAGGGAAGGAAGGAGAGACTGCAAAATATAATGTTACAGTTACAGCAAGGTGTAGAGAAAACATCAACTTAATACGAGGTAGGTCCATTCAAAAGTCTGATGGTAGCAGGGAAGATGCTGTTCTTGAGTCGGTTGGTACATGATCTCAAACTTTGGTATTTTTTTCCTGACGGAATAAGGTAAATGAGAGTATGTCCGTGGGTGCATGGGGTCCTTAATTATGCTGGCTGCCTTTCCGAGGCAGCGGCAATTATAGATAGAGTCAATGGATGGGAGGCTGGTTTGCGTGATGGACTGGGCTACATTCACGGCCTTTTGTAGTTTCCTGCGGTCTTGGGCAGAGCAGGCTCCATACCAAGCTGCGATACAACCAGAAAGAATGCTTTCTAAGGTGCATTGTAGAAGTTGGTGAGAGTCGTAGCTGACATGCCAAATTTCCTTTGTAAGTAGAGTCGTTGGTGGGCTTTCTTAACTGTAGTGTCGGCATGGGGGGACCAGGACAGATTGTTGGTGATCTGTACACCTAAAAACCTGAAGCTCTCGACCCTTTCTACTTCATTCCCATTGATGTAGACTCGGGCATGTTCTCCACTACGCTTCCTGATGTCGATGACAATCTCCTTAATTTATTTACAAAATGGCCACTAGATGTTTGGTGTTAGATGTCATTCAATAAAAACTATTGTCTAGATATTTGATAGAGCTGCGCTCAAAAATGTCAAACATTGTGGAAAATGTGAACACATTCCATACTGCCATTTTGGTATTGGCATCATAAGATGCTTGAAACAGGCGTTTGACACTTTGCATATGTAAATAAGGGGTCTGATGTATATTTAATGTCTCCTTTACCAAATCAGTTTGCCTTGAATGATGGCCCTCCTGATATTCTGACCATTGATGTCTCAACAGGAGTTCTAAATTTGAATGCCCTTAGCCAGCAAGTAGGCTCGGGACACTCACCAGGGGCAAAATTCTCCGTTATCGGCGCAAAATCCGCCGACCGGCAGCAAAAACGGCGCAAATCCCACCTGCATTACGACGCCAAAAACGTCGCAAAGTCTCCGGCCCGGAATGGGCTAGCAGCGACGTGGCGCTATCCGCGCTGGCTCACGTGATTCACGCCGTGCGGCGTCATACACGCCGCACGGCGTGACGGCTCATGAAGGATGCGCTGCTCCCCCCACCCGACCAGAACACCCGACCGGATGGCCGGCCGCCGCTCAGCCCCGAAGTTCCAGTCTCGTGACATTGAGGCGCTCCTGGACGCAGTGGAGCAGAGGAGGGAGGCCCTGTGTCCCGGGCACGGCCGCAGAGTTGCCCCACGCCACAGCCGGCGTCTGTGGAGGGAGGTGGCAGAGGCCGTCACCGCTGTGGCCCTGACACCACGGACAGGCACCCAGTGCCACAAGAAGGTGAACGACCTCGTCAGAGCAGCCAGGGTGAGCCTCCTCCCCTGCCCGATATCCATATCCCCCATATCCCCCCTCCCCATGTCCCCCCTCCCCCATATCCTCCCTCCCCCATATCCCCCCTCCCCCATATCCCCCATATCCCCCCTCCCCCATATCCCCCCGCCCCCATATCCCCCCTCCCCCATATCCCCCCTCCCCCATATCCCCCTCCCACATATCCCCCCTCCCCCATATCCCCCATATCCCCCCTGCCCCATATCACCCCTCCCCCATATCCCCCTTCCCCTATATCCCCCTCCCCCATATCACCTGATCACTGCCTGATGTCTAACCATGCATGCTTCGTTGTGTATCGCAGGAGCAAACGTCGAGGCATCCATCCCCGCAGATGCAGACCGCCAGCATGATGCCCCTCGGAGACCTCAGGGGACGGAGAGACCCGGACCCTCTGGCATGCGATGCCCGCAGGATGCCCCTCGGAGACCACGGGGGACGGAGAGACCCGGACCCTCTGGCATGCGACGCCCGCACGATGTCCCTCGGAGACCACTGGAGATGGAGAGACCTGGAGCAACAGGGAGACAACGCCCCCATCTCGTGCGGGTGCGACGACGCAGGCGTGTGCCACCCAGCGATGAGAGGGGCAGCCACAGGCCCCCGTCACAGCCGAGCCACGATACCACTACCCAGGACACCACTACCCAGGACACCCCTACCCAGGACACCACTACCCAGGAAACTGAAATACAGGACAGTGACACAGATTGGATGGGCGGAGACGAACTGCCACCCCAAAGTGCCATGGACTCAGAGTGGGACGATGCGCACGACACAACGCCACTGCTGTCACCAACACCCTCCACCATCGCAGAAACGCTCACCTCGGTTGGGCATTTTAGTGATGAGGCGTCTGGTACACTCACTGGTGCGCACAACACAGCCGTCCCGGTACAGCACGTGGAGGTAGGAGCAGCAGAGGGTCCGGGCGGTCGGAGGGCAGCCCAGCCCAAGCGAACATCTGCCGCCCAGATGGATCCCGGGTTCCTGGAGTTACCACACCCACCCATAGGTCCGATGCAACCACCGAACCAGAGACGAGCGAAGAGGGTGACGGCCGGCTTGCGGCGGCTGCAGTTGCAGGTGGAGGAGTCCACCCGCGTCCAAGCGCTGGGAGTGGTGCCGGTCATGCGTGCCACCCAGGCCGACACCGCACGGGTGGCGTCCGCGGTGGAGGCAATGGGTGCGACGGTGTCAGACATGGGGAACGGTTTGCGAGGCCTAGGGCTTTCCGTGCAGGCGGCGTCTGTGGCCCAGGACATGGTTGCCCTCTCACAGGAGGCCATGAGCCAGTGCCAGCGGCAGATGGCAGAGGCGCTCAACGCCATGGCCCAGTCTCAACAGTCCATAGCCCAGTCTCTGCAGTCCATAGCCCAGTCTCTGCAGGCCATGGCCCAGTCTCAGCAGGCCATGGCCCAGTCTCAGCAGGGCATCGCTGAGGGCATCGGCGCCATTGCCCATGTGCGAGCCGGTGTCGCACAGTCACAGACAGGGTTTGCCAATCCCCTGAGCTCCATGGCTGCAAACCTGCAGACCCCTGTCGATACCAGCACGGGCCTCCAGGACTGGCAGCGCCAGATATCGGGGGGGGCGTCGGATGGCCAGTCCGTTCGCATCCCCCACCCATATAGAGGCCTGGGGGCAATCGGGCACCCCGAGGGAGGAGGAGGTGCTGTGATCCGTCCCGGCTCCCCCTGTAGGGGAGGTCCCGGAACACCGCGACACCTTGGACTCCCCCCTTCCGTCACAGGTGCATCGGGTGGGCAACGGGCAGGACAGGCTGGCAGCTCGCCATCCCAGTCGCCCGGGCCGCAGCCTGGCCCATCTAGGCCAGGACGCCCCAGGAAACGGCCGCCAAAGGGATCCCGTGTCAGAGGGCAGGAATCACAGGAGACCACCTCCAGTTCTGCTGTACCGTCTGGGGAACCAGAACAATTAGACACTGAGTAAGTTGGCACAGGTGCAGGGCACAGATGAGTTTTAGGGGCTAGGGCACGTGCATGAACTCCTTTCGTTATTAAAGTCTATGTTACACCTACAGAAGCTGCCTTTGTGCTCTGTCCAAAGCGTGCGGGGGTGTCATGTACGTTGAGCGCAAGTGTGTGTGTGAGGGGTGGTCTTACCTCAGCCCCAGGTGAGTCTGCCCCCTTCCCCCTGGGCCGCCATCAACATCCCCCCGGGCAGAGGACGGGACTGTGCGCTGCAGTGTCACAGCCGCATGCAGGGATGGTCCGGGTGGATGATGGTACTGTGGCCATGGGTCAGACATAGTCCAACGATGTGGAGCCAGGAGATCATCGCAGGGTGGGTTGTCATCATCCTCCATGGCCTGCGATCGACACGCGTCCACCGGCAACTGTGTGAGCCCGGCCGTTGTGCCGCAGGTGGATCGGCAATAGGGGGGTGGTGTGCATGCGGGTGGGGTGGGTGGGGTTGGGGAGGGGGGGTGAGGGTGCTGGGTGGGTGGATGGGTGGGGGGTGTGGGTGGTCGACTGTTGCCATGGTGTGCGGTCTGTGGCCATACTACCCGATTCCCAGGCCCATCTAGTCAGTGAAGCGGGCGTCTATCGGCCTGTCCCGTGCCCGCTGGCCCAGCCGGTAACGGTGGACAGCCACCCGCCCATGTCTAGCCCATCTGCCCTGACCATTGCCCCCATCCCCCCTCATCTGGGGAGGACTGCGCCTCTTCCTGCTGCTCCTCCACTCCGCACTCCTCTGCCTGCGGCTATATTGTGCAGGACGCAGCACACCACAATGATGCGGCCGACCCTATCTGACCGATACTGGAGGGCGCCCCCAGAGAGGTCCAGGCACCTGAAACGCATCTTCAGCACGCCAAAGCACCTCTCTATCACTCCCCTTGTTGCTACATGGGCATCATTGTAGCGGTTCTCCGCCTCATTGCGTGGCCTCCGTATAGGCATCATCAGCCACGATTGCAATGGGTAGCCCCTGTCGCCCAGCAACCAGACCCTCAGCCGGGGGTGGCGTCCCTCGTACATGCCGGTAATGTATGACCGCGACAACACGTATGAGCCGTGTACACTGCCCGGGTAACGGGCGCAGACGTGCAGGATCATCATGTATGGTCGCAGACCACCTGTATGTTCATCGAATAGGTCCCCTTCCTATTGGTGAACACAGCCCTGTTATCTGCAGGTGGCCGCACGGCGACGTGCATCCCATCAATCGCGCCCTGTCCATAGGGGACCCATCCACGGCAGAGAAGCCCATGGCCCGGGCGTCTTGGCTGGCCCGGTCCACGGGGAAGCGGATGTAGCGGTGCGCCATGGCATATAGGGCGTCTGTCACTGCCCAGATGCACCGGTGCACCGATGTCTGCGATATGCCGGACAGGTCCCCACTCGGTGCCTGGAATGACCCCATTGCATAAAAGTTCAGGGCCACCGTAACCTTGACGGACACGGGGAGAGTCCCCCGCCAGTGCCACGCGGTGACAGGTGCGCCAGCAGGTGGCAGATGTGTGCCACGGTTTCCCGGCTCATCCGGAGTCTCCTCCTGCATTCTCGGTCCGTGAGGTCCTGGTATGACTGCCGGAGCCGGTACACACGGGGCGCCCTCGGGTGCCTCCGTTGCCGTGGGGCCGCGACGTCCTCCTCCCCCTCCTCGTCCTGTCGGTCAGGTGTCCCTCCAGCCTGGTCGGCTGCCGCCTGCCCCTCTGCGGCAGCCTGCGCCGCCTCTCTGGCACGCTCCTCATCCTCCTCCTCATCCAGGGCAACATGGACATTAGCGGCCAACATCGCTGGCTGATCGGAAAACATGACAGCCTGGGGGGGGAACGACGGCATGTCATCATTGCCCATACCCCCTCCTCCCCCCAGCCAGTTGGCATGGACCGCATGGGTCCGACTGTTGGAGGCTGGCACCTGGCCAGGTGGACCAACTCACTTGAACCCCCCCCCACCCCCTCCCCCCCCCCACCCACGTCCCCTCCCCGGCACGGACCCCATCCTCCTCCCCGGCACGGACCCCATCCCCCTCCCCGGCACGGACCCCCCCCCCATCCCCCTGCCCGGCACGGACCACCCCCCCCCCATCCCCCTCCCCGGCACGGACCTCACCCTCCTCTCCGGCACGGACCCCATCCCCCTCCCCGGCACGGAACCCCCCCATCCCCCTCCCTGGCACGGACCCCATCCTACTCCCCGGCACGGACCCCACCCTCCTCCCCGGCACGGACCCCATCCCCCTCCCCGGCACGGAACCCCCGCACCCCCCTCCCTGGCACGGACCCAAATCCCCTCCCCGGCACGGACCCCATCCTCCTCCCCGGCACGGACCCCATCCCCCTCCCCGGCACGGACCCCATCCCCCTCCCCGGCACGGAACCCCCCCATCCCCCTCCCTGGCACGGACCCCATCCTACTCCCCGGCACGGACCCCATCCTCCTCCCCGTCACGGACCCCCCCCCCCATCCCCCTCCCCGGCATGGACCCCATCCTCCTCCCCGGCACGGACCCCATCCCCTTCCCCGGCACGGACCCCATCCCCCTCCCCGGCACGGACCCCACCCTCCTCCCAGCACGGACCCCATCCCCCTTCTCCAGTACGGAACCCCCCCCCCCCCATCCCCCTCCCCGGCACGGACCCCATCCCCCTCCCCGGGACGGGCCCCATCCTCCTCCCCGGCACGGACCCCATCCCCCTCCCCGGCACGGACCCCATCCCCCTCCCCGGCACGGACCCCATCCTCCTCCCCGGCACGGACCCCATCCTCCTCCCCGGCACTCTCCCCCCCTCCCGGCACACCCCGGAGCCCAGCCCACTTTAACCACCCCCCCAGCCGCACACACACACACAAAACCCTACACACACCTCTCCCCCACACATGCAGACTGTGGCCACGCCATCGCCTCTCCAGCGGCCAACCCCCCAGGCCGTCACCCACCTCCACGCTGGTCGGCGTAAACCTTGAGCACTGGTTGACGCCGATTAAAAAGATGGTTTGATTTACGCCGACGTGACCCGTCATCACGTCGGCGGGACTTCGGCCCACCCGGACGGGAGGATATCGGCAGCCCCAAAATCGATTGCCTTGCGCCCACCCGTGCCATTCTCCGAGGTGTGCGGCGCCATTGACGCCCCGCCGACTTTTCTCCCTTCGGAGACTTCGGCTGGCGGCGGGGGCGGAATTCACGGCGGCCAACGGCCATTCTCCGACCCGCTGGGGGGTCGGAGAATCTCGCCCCAGGTGTCTGATCTCAATACTCTGATGTAAATGAGGCCCATGGTTGATCATTGGTTTGTCCTCAGGCATGTTCAAGATCATTTTCTATTTCATGTTTCAGCTCTAAACAATTTATCATCCCAAGTGTCGTGGAAAATATTCCAAGAGTATTTCAATTTAAGGCACTTTTACTTGAACCGGGCTGTATGGACTAGATGCGCGGTACATGTCCTGCCAGTGACATTTCTAAGTGCTGGTAGAGAGGGAATTCCAGGATTTTGATCCAGCGCTTGTAAGAATTGTCATCATGAACAGACATGTATTTAACACCATTAACCAGAAACCCGATGATTTGGTACAATCATATACCTCAACATTGAAAATACGAGCAGAAGAGTGCATATTTGGTACTCTCACCGACAAACTCGTAAGTGTATGGAGTGCACAACGATGCTGTGCGCAAGCAGTTGCTCCATGAAAAAAAGCTCTGGCCGGATTCTCCGTTCCTGAGACTAAGGGCGTCATTCTCCGACCCCCCGCCGGGTCGGAGAATGGCCGTTGGCCGCCGTGAATCCCGCCCCCGCCCCCGCCGAAGTCTCCGAAGGGAGAAAAGTCGGCGGGGCGTTAATGGCGCCGCTGCCGCGGAGAATGTCACGGGTCTGCGCAAGGCAGCCGATTTTCGGCCTGCCGATATTCTCCCTTCCGGATGGGCCGAAGTCCCGTCGACGTGATGACCGTTCACGTCGACGTGAATCAAACCTCCTTTTCATCGGCGTGACCCGGTGCTCCAGGCTCCGGCCGACCAGCGAGGAGGTGAGTGACGGCCTGGGGGGTTGGCTCTGGGCAGGAAATGGCGTGGCCGCAGACTGATTGCCTGAGGAGAGGTGTGTCTCGGCTTGTGTGTGTGTGCGGCGGGGAGGGGGGGGGGGGGGGTGGTGGTTAGAGTAGGCTGGGCTCCGGGGGAGTGCCGGGAGGGGGTCCGTGCCGGGGTGGAGGTTGGGGGTTGTGGAGGGGGTCCGTGCCGGGGTGGAGGTTGGGGGGGGGTCCGTACTGGGGTGGAGGTTGGGGGTTGGGGAGGGGGTCCGTGCCGGGGTGGAGGTTGGGGAGGGGGTCCGTGCCGGGGTGGAGGTTGGGGAGGGGGTCCGTGCCGGGGTGGAGGTTGGGGAGGGGGTCCGTGCCGGGGTGGAGGTTGGGGGTTGTGGAGGGGGTCCGTGCCGGGGTGGAGGTTGGGGGGGGGTCCGTGCTGGGGTGGAGGTTGGGGGTTGGGGAGGGGGTCCGTGCCGGGGTGGAGGTTGGGGGTTGGGGAGGGGGTCCGTGCCGGGGTGGAGGTTGGGGGGGGGGGTCCGTGCTGGGGTGGAGGTTGGGGGGGGGGTCCGTGCCGGGGTGGAGGTTGGGGGTTGTGGAGGGGGTCCGTGCCGGGGTGGAGGTTGGGGGGGGTCCGTGCTGGGGTGGAGGTTGGGGAGGGGGTCCGTGCCGGGGTGGAGGTTGGGGGTTGGGGAGGGGGTCCGTGCCAGGGTGGAGGTTGGGGGTTGGGGAGGGGGTCCGTGCCGGGGTGGAGGTTGGGGAGGGGGTCCGTGCCGGGGTGGAGGTTGGGGGTGGGTCCGTGCCGGGGTGGAGGTTGGGGGGGGGTCCGTGCTGGGGTGGGTGTTGGGGAGGGGGTCCGTGCCGGGGTGGAGGTTGGGGAGGGGGTCCGTGCCGGGGTGGGTGATGGGAGGGCAAATGAGTTGGTCCACCTGGCCAGGTGCCAGCCTCCAACAGTTGGACCCATGCGGTCCATGCCACCTGGCTGGGGGGAGGAGGGGATATGGGCAATGATGACATGTCGTCGTTCCCCTCCCCCCCCACCAGGCCGTCATGTTTTCAGACCATCCAGCGATGTTGGCCGCCGTGGTGGCAGCCGCTCATGTCTATGTTGCCCTGGATGAGGAGGAGGAGGAGGAGGAGGAGGAGCGTGCCAGAGAGGCGGCGCAGGCTGCCGCAGAGGGGCAGGCGGCAGCCGCCCAGGCTGGAGGGACTGGAGGGACACCTGACCGACAGGACGAGGAGGGGGAGGAGGACGTCGCGGCCCCCACGGCAACGGAGGCACCCGAGGGCGCCCCGTGTGTACCGGCCCCGGCAGTCATACCAGGACCTCACGGACCGGGAATGCAGGAGGAGACTCCGGATGAGCCGGGAAACCGTGGCACACATCTGCCACCTGCTGGCACACCTGTCACCGCGTGGCACTGGCGGGGGACACCCCTCTCCCCGTGTCCGTCAAGGTTACGGTGGCCCTGAACTTTTGTGCAACGGGGTCATTCCAGGCACCGAGTGGGGACCTGTCCGGCATATCGCAGACATCGGTGCATCGGTGCATCCGGGCAGTGACAGATGCCCTTTATGCCATGGCGCACCGCTACATCCGCTTCCCCGTGGACCGGGCCAGCCAAGATGCCCGGGCCGTGGGCTTCTCTGCCGTTGCCGGGTTCCCCATGGTCCAGGGCCGCGATCGATGGGATGCACGTCGCCGTGCGGCCACCTGCAGATAACAGGGCCGTGTTCACTAATAGGAAGGGACCTATTCGATGAACGTACAGGTGGTCTGCGACCACCGCATGATGATCCTGCGCGTCTGCGCCCGTCACCCAGGCAGTGTACACGACTCATTCGTGTTGTCGCGGTCATCCATCCCCCGGCATGTACGAGGGACGCCATCCCCGGCTGAGGGGCTGGTTGCTGGGCGACAGGGGCTACCCATTGCGATCGTGGCTGATGACGCCTATACGGAGGCCACGCAATGAGGCGGAGAACCGCTACAATGATGCCCATGTAGCGACAAGGGGAGTGATCGAGAGGTGCTTTGGCGTGCTGAAGATGCGTTTCAGGTGCCTGGACCTCTCTGGGGGCGCCCTCCAGTATCGGTCAGATAGGGTCGGCCGCATCATTGTGGTGTGCTGCGTCCTGCACAACATAGCCCAGCAGAGGGGCGATGTGCCGCAGGCAGAGGAGGGGCGGAGTGGAGGAGCAGCAGGAAGAGGCCCAGTCCTCCCCAGATGAGGGGGATGGGGGCAATGGTCAGGGCAGACGGGGTAGACACAGACGGGTGGCTGTCCACCGTTACCGGCTGGCCCAGCGGGCACGGGACAGACTGATAGACGCCCGCTTCACTGACTAGATGGGCGTGGGAATCGGGTAGTATGGCCACAGACCCGCACACCATGACAACAGCCGACCACCCACACCCCCCACCCATCCACCCACCCAGCACCCTCACCCCCCTCCCCAACCCCACACACCCCACCCGCATGCACACCACCCCCCCACTCCCAATTGCCGATCCACCGGCGGCACAACGGGCCGGGCTCACCCAGTTGCGGGTGGACGCGTGTCTATCGCAGGCCATGGAGAATGATGACAACCCGCCTCCGATGAGCTCCTGGCTCTACATCGTTGGACTATGTCTGACCCATGGCCACAGTACCACCATCCACCCGGACCATCCCTGCATGCGGCTGTGACACTGCAGCGCACGGTCCTGTCCTCTGCCCGGGGGATGTTGATGGCGGCCCAGGGGGAAGGGGGCAGACTCACCTGGGCTGAGGTAAGACCACCCCTCACACACACACTTGCGCTCAACGTACATGACACCCCCGCACACTTTGGACAGAGCACAAAGGCAGCTTCGGTAGGTGTAACATTGACTTTAATAACCAAAGGAGTTCATGCACAGTGCCCTAGCGCCTAAAACTCATCTGTGCCCTGCACCCGTGCCAACTTACTCAGTGTCTAATTGTTTGGCCTTACGGGCCCTTTGACTACGTCTACGTGGTTCCCCAGACGGTACAGCAGAACTGGAGGTGGACTCCTGTGATTCCTGCCCTCTGACACTGGATCCCTTTGGCGGCCGTTTCCTGGGGCGTCCTGGCCTAGATGGGCCAGGCTGCGGCCCGGGCGACTGGGATGGCGAGCTGCCAGCCTGTCCTGCCCGTTGCCCACCCGATGCACCTGGGACGGAAGGGGGGAGTCCGAGGTGTCGCGGTGTACCGGACCTCCCCTACAGAGGGAGCCGGGACGGACCACACCACCTCCTCCTCCCTCGGGGTGCCCGATGGCCCCAGGCCTCTACATGGGTGGGGGATGCGAACGGACTGGCCATCCGACGCGCCCCCGACGTCTGGCGCTGCCAGTCCTGGAGGCCCGTGCTGGTATCGACAGGGGTCTGCAGGTTTGCAGCCATGGAGCCCAGGGGGTTGTCGAACCCTGTCTGCGACAGTGCGACGCCAGCTCGCACATGGCCACTGGCGCCGAAGCCCTCAGCGATGGCCTGCTGAGACTGGGCCATGGCCTGCAGAGACTGGGCCATGGCCTGCAGAGACTGGGCTATGGCCTGCTGAGACTGGGCCATGGCCTGCTGAGACTGGGCTATGGCGTTGAGCGCCTCTGCCATCTGGCGCTGGCACTGGCTCATGGCCTCCTGTGAGAGGGCAGCCATTTCCTGGGCCACAGACGCCGCCTGCACGGAAGGCCCCAGGCCTCGCAAACCGTTCCCCATGTCTGACACCGTCGCACCCATTGCCTCCACCGCGGACGCCACCCGTGCGGTGTCAGCCTGGGTGGCACGCATGACCGGGACCACTCCCAGCTCCTGGACGCGGGTGGACTCCTCCACCTGCGACCGCAGCCGCCGCAAGCCACCCCGTCACCCTATTCGCTCGTCTCCGTGTCGGTGGTTGCATCGGATCTATGTGTGGGTGTGGTAACTGCAGGAACCCGGGATCCATCTGGGCGGCAGATGTTCGCTTGGCCTGGGCTGCCCTCCGACCGCCCGGTCCCTCTGCTGCTCCTACCTCCACCTGCTGTACCGGGACGGCTGTGTTGTGCGCACCAGTGAGTGTACCAGACGCCTCATCACTAAAGTGCCCAGCCGTGGTGAGTGTTTCTGCGATGGTGGGGGTGTTGGTGACAGCAGTGGCGTTGTGTCGTGCTCTTCGTCCCACTCTGAGTCCATGGCACTTTGGGGTGGGGGTTCGTCTCCACCCATCCACTCTGAGTCACTGTCCGGTATTTCGTCTTCCCGGGTAGGGGTGTCCTGGGTAGTGCTGTCCCGGGTAGTGCTGTCCGGGTAGTGCTGTCCCGGGTAGTGCTGTCCCGGGTAGTGGTGTCCCGGGTAGGGGGTGTCCTGGGTAGTGGTGTCCCGGATAGGGGTTGTCCTGGATAGTGGTGTCCTGGGTAGTGGTGTCCTGGCTCGGATTTGACGGGGGCCTGTGGCTGCCCCCCTCATCGCTGGGTGGTCGCTCCCGCACGTGAGACGGGGGTGTCGTCTCCCTGTTGCTCCAGGTCTCTCCGTCTCCCGTGGTCTCCGAGGGGCATCCTGCGGCGTCGCATGCTGGAGGGTTCGGGTCCTCTCCGTCTCCCGTGGTCTCCGAGGGGCATCCTGCGGGCGTCGCATGCTGGAGGGTTCGGGTCTCTCCGTCTCCCGTGGTCTCCGAGGGGCATCTGCGGGCGTCGCATGCTGGAGGGTGCGGGTCTCTCCGTCTCCCGTGGTCCTCCCGAGGGGCATCCTGCGGGCGGTCTGCATCTGCGGGGATGGGTGCCCTGGACGTTTGGTCCTGCGATACACAATGAAGCATGCATGGTTAGACATCAGGCAGTGATCAGGTGATACGGGAGAGGGGGATATAGGGAGGGGGGATATGGGACGGGCTGTTGGTGGCTCACTTGCTCGTGGGGCCCCGACCTCTGCATCAAGCAACCTCCCGGTCCTCAGGTCCGCCAGCCAGTTCCAGGGCCCTTTCCTCGTGTACGGTCAGTGGCCTCTCATCAGCGGGCCCTCCTCCAGTCCTCACATGCTCCCTATTGTTGTGCGCGCGCTTCTCCTGGGGGGGGGGGGGTGGTGGCAGGGGTAAAAGGCAACAGTGGTTAGGCAGGTATATGAATGCACGCCATCGGTTGCGCGTGCATTGCAGAGGTTAAGGTTAATGGGGGAGGGGGGGATATGGGGGAGGGGGGATATGGGGGATATGGGGGAGGGGGGATATGGGGGATATGGGGGAGGGGGGATATGGGGGATATGGGGGAGGGGGGATATGGGGGGGGGAATATGGGGGATATGGTGGAGGGGGGATATGTGGGAGGGGGGATATGGGGGAGGGGGATATGGGGAATATGGGGGAGGGGGGATATGGGGGATATGGGGAGGGGGGATATGGGGAGGGGGGAATATGGGGGATATGGGTGAGGGGGGATATGGGGGATATGGGGGAGGGGGGGATATGGGGGATATGGGGGAGGGGGGATATGGAGGAGGGGGGATATGGGGGAGGGGGGATATGGGGAATATGGGGGAGGGGGGATATGGGGATATGGGGGAGGGGGGATATGGGGGAGGGGGAATATGGGGGATATGGGGAGGGGGGATATGGGGGATATGGGGGAGGGGGGAATATGGGGGATATGGGGGAGGGGGGATATGGGGGATATGGGAGAGGGGGGATATGGGGGATATGGGGGAGGGGGGATATGGGGGATATGGGGGAGGGGGGGATATGGGGGAGGGGGGATATGGGGGATATGGGGGAGGGGGGATATGTGGGAGGGGGGATATGGGGAGGGGGGGATATGGGGAATATGGGGGAGGGGGGATATGGGGGAGGGGGGAATATGGGGGATATGGGGAGGGGGGATATGGGGAGGGGGGATATGGGGGAGGGGGGAATATGGGGGATATGGGGAGGGGGATATGGGGGAGGGGGGATATGGGGGATATGGGGGAGGGGGGATATGTGGGAGGGGGGATATGGGGGAGGGGGGGATATGGGGAATATGGGGGAGGGGGGATATGGGGGATATGGGGGAGGGGGGATATGGGGGAGGGGGGAATATGGGGGATATGGGGGAGGGGGGATATGGGGGATATGGGGGAGGGGGGGATATGGGGAGGGGGGATATGGGGGAGGGGGGATATGGGGGAGGGGGGAATATGGGGGATATGGGGGAGGGGTGATATGGGGGATATGGGGGATATGGGGAGGGGGGGATATGGGGGAGGGGGATATGGGGGATATGGGGGATGGGGGATATGGGGAGGGGGGATATGGGGAGGGGGGAATATGGGGGATATGGGGGAGGGGGGATATGGGGGATATGGGGGAGGGGGGATATGGGGGATATGGGGGAGGGGGGATATGTGGGAGGGGGGATATGGGGAGGGGGGATATGGGGAATATGGGGGAGGGGGGATATGGGGGAGGGGGGAATATGAGGGATATGGGGGAGGGGGGATATGGGGAAGGGGGATATGGGGGAGGGGGGAATATGGGGGATATGGGGGAGGGGGATATGGGGGAGGGGGGATATGGGGGATATGGGGAGGGGGGATATGTGGGAGGGGGATATGGGGGAGGGGGGATATGGGGGATATGGGGGAGGGGGGATATGGGGGAGGGGGGAATATGGGGGATATGGGGGAGGGGGGATATGGGGGATATGGTTGAGGGGGGGATATGGGGGAGGGGGGATATGGGGGATATGGGGGAGGGGGGATATGGGGGAGGGGGGAATATGGGGGATATGGGGGAGGGGGGATATGGGGGATATGGGGGATATGGGGAGGGGGGATATGGGGGAGGGGGGATATGGGGGATATGGGGGAGGGGGGATATGGGGGAGGGGGGATATGGGGGAGGGGGGATATGGGGGAGGGGGGATATGGGGGATATGGGGGAGGGCGGATATGTGGGAGGGGGGATATGGGGGAGGGGGGGATATGGGGAATATGGGGGAGGGGGGATATGGGGGATATGGGGGAGGGGGGATATGGGGGAGGGGGAATATGGGGGATATGGGGGAGGGGGTATATGGGGGAGGGGGGAATATGGGGGATATGGGGGAGGGGGATATGGGGGATATGGGGGTGGGGGGATATGGGGGAGGGGGGAATATGGGGGATATGGGGGAGGGGGGATATGGGGGATATGGGGGAGGGGGGATATGGGGGAGGGGGGATATGGGGGAGGAGGGGAATGGGGTGTGGGGGAGGGGGGATATGGGGGTATGGGGGTGGGGGGTATGGGGGTGGGGGATGTGGGGGTGTGGGGGTGGGGGGATATGGGGGTGGGGGGGGGGGGGTATGGGGGGTGGGGGGGATATGGGGGAGGGGGGATATGGGGGAGGGGGGGATATGGGGGAGGGGGGATTTGGGGGAGAGGGGATATGGGGGATATGGGGGAGGCTCACCCTGCCTGCTCTGACGAGGTCGTTCACCTACTTGTGGCACTGGGTGCCTGTCCGTGGTGTTAGGGCCACAGCGGTGACGGCCTCTGCCACCTCCCTCCACAGACGCCGGCTGTGGCGTGGGGCAACTCTGCGGCCGTGCCCGGGATACAGGGCCTCCCTCCTCTGCTCCACCGCATCCAGGAGCGCCTCCACATCGCGTGACTCGAACCTCGGGGCTGAGCGACGGCCAGCCATCAAGTCGGGTGTTGCGGTCGGCTGTTCCGGTCGGGTGGGGGGGAGCTGCGCGGCCTTATGAGCCGTCACGCCGTGCAGCGCGTATGACGCTGCACGGCGTGAACCACTGCGCAAGCGCGGATCCCGTTACGTCGCTGCTAGCCCATTTCGGGCCGCAGACTATCGGCCCATTTTTATGACGTGACGCAAGTGGGATTTGCGCCGTTTTTTGCGCCGATCGGCGGAGTTTCCGCCGATAACGGAGAATTTCGCCCCAGGTGTTGGTGCCGGGGCAGGATTCATGGCGTTCTATGACAGCAAAACCTGCGCTGCACCTGGACCAATTCAGAGACCGTTGAGGGGCTAGCACCAGTGCCACGTGGAACGCAGTCGATTCCACTGGAAAATAGTGTCGGAGTTGCCAGGGTCGGGACTGACACTTGAAAGGCTGACAAGCTGCTGCCGCATATTAGCACTCCACTCCCCTCACACACTCATCCCAGCCAAGAAGGTGGCACTGGTGGCGGTGGAGTGCACCCATCCTGTTGATGGGTCGGCTGGAGCCAGAGGGCACTGAGGAGAGGTGGCCTGGGGGGGGGGGGCCCATATAACCCATGGCATTCGGTTCATAGTGGGCAGTCAGCGGCATGCGCAGCGACGTGGCTGCCTGGCAGGCTGCACCATTGCTGTTGTGTGCCCGTCCACCCTGACCACACGGTCCACCTCCTGGTCATCCCCTGCTACTCCCCCCCGGACAACTGTCAGCACACTTTCTGTACCCCCTCTCTCTCCCTCTCTCTCCCTCATCAGCCACGGCACTTGTTCCACAATTTTTGAAAGCACAAGTGAACCTCACCGTCCGAGATTCCCTCCGGTGGAGGCGGAGGACCACAGAGGCCCTAGAGAATATTGGGTCAGGCCCGCTAATGATACATCAATAGTGGTTACTGTATGTGCGGAGTGGAACGCATTGACGCCGCTGTGGAGGCACCGGAGAATTGCGACTTGGCGTGAACCCGGCACCAGCCATGATTTCAGCGTCAAAACTGATTCTCTGCCGATTCCGGCTTCGGGCGACGGAGAATCCTGCGCCTCACGTTTCAACTCTAAACAATTTATCATCCAAAGTGCCATGTGTTATAATCAAAATATTCCGATGAGTATTTTAATTTAAGGCACTGTTACTTGAATAGCGCTCTGAATCCGCCATTAGTATCTGCATGTGAAATGGGCAGCCCGAGAGAAGCAGCTCGGAATTAAGGAAAGAAACGGAAGTTTTCTCGGTACAGAACACACCCTGCCCAGACTATAGCAGCCAGAACCCACAAAACGGCACCAGCTTTGCATGTAATAGCTGTATGGTGCTGATTTCGTTGAGGGCCAAGCGCAGGCGTGCATTGCATTGAATGACCTCAGGCCATCCACTAACTGTGGTAAGATGGAATCACTTTGCCACTTATCACAGGTCAAAGCCACAGCAACTTGCTCCGATCACACGTCACGCTGCTGCCACCTACCCCTCAGAACACGAACAAAGTGAATCAGCTGAAGCTAAATCAAAAGAACCAAGGCTGGGATTCTCCGTCCCGCCACACCCATTGTCTGGTGCGGCGCGCTCCCACCAGCAGCGGGATCCTTCGTCCCGCCAGCTGGCCAATGGGATTTCCTACTGTGGGCATCCCAGGGCTTTGGGCAATCCGCGGGCTAGAGTGCGCTGCCAGTGAAACGGAGGTTCATGCCGACGGAGAATCCAGCCCAAGATCTTTGTACCCCTTCAAACATTCAACTGCCTTGGTGTTAACTTTATCATGGGAAAAGGTGAAATATTCGCATTAAACATTACTCACAACGATGCCAAATTTAAAGTCAAAATCAACACCGGGAAAAATGCAATGAAAGTCGCTTATGCAGGAAATGGAATCCTGTGCTGCACTAGATTCCATCAACAAAGTATATCCCATTACATATGGTGGACAAACTATTTGCACAGAGGTCATAGTCACTCTGCACTGCAGGCAGAGGACGTTCCAGTTCCACATAGTCGATCAGGACGTCAAACCACTGCTGAATCTCCTGGACAGCATTGCACTGGGGTTTATCACCTTGGCCAGATGTACACACTCTGAAACACCAAGCCCCAAAGATACTAGATTACAAAGACCCGTTCGACTATGATATTATTGGGAAACTGCTTGACATATATTACATGAGGCTGAATGGCTCAGTAATACCTGCCATCTGCTCTCCAAGAAGAATACCCTTGCCATGACACAGAAGGCATTCGATGAACATGGACAGAATGACAAGACTGGGTTTCCTATCCCATAGATGAGTCGACAGAGTGGGTTTTTGTGATGGCAGCTGTGATAAAGAGTCAGGACCTGCATCAACCTAGTTCACCAAAATGAAGCACTTCGGAGACCTCACCATCCTATGAGGATGGTTGAACAGGTCATAGCCGACATGGCCAATGCTAAGATTTTCAGCATCCTGGATGCATAGTGTGGATTTTGGCAAATCACACTGAATAAAAAATCTTCGAAGCTCTCTACGTCCCTGTTTCCAGTCGGCAGATACAGATTCCTCCGCATGCCACATGGTATCTCCATGGGTAGTGAGGTCTTCAACACTTTGTGCAACAGCTCTTTGCAGGACAAACTTGTGAAATCATTACTGCTGACATACTGAGGTCTGAGGTCATTCAATACAGTGCACGCCTGCTCTTGGTCCTCGGCAGAATCAGGACCATACAGTTGAAGCTCAACCCTGACAAATGCAGATTCAGGGTCAGCCAGGTCCCCGATGTGGCCCACCTGCTTACCGCCGATGGTGAGAGGCCAGACCCGATAAGACAATGCCTATATGACAAATGTCCACTCCTGAGGGCAAGCATTCCACGCAGCATTTCCTCAACATGATGAATTATCTATCAAAGTTCGTTCCCTGTTACAGTGAGGTAAATTGACCCCTCTGTCAACTTCTCTACCATGGTGCAGAATGGTATTGGTAGGAGAAGCACACTGCTACATTCAACAAATTCAGGGATCTGCTGTCCGCCACACCAGGGTTACAATACGTTGACATCCGAGAATTTGTACTCTTATCAGCAGATGCCTCTCAGCACGGACTTGGAGCGGTGTGCATCCAGAATGGCAAACAAGTGGATTTTGCATTTTTGCCCAGAACTCACTAGGCCCTGATTGAAATGAACTTCTTGCCCTAGCCTTTGCATGTCAGAAATTCCATGATTTCATCTATGACCGCTCTGCCAATGTTGAAACTAATCACCAACCGCTCATCACCATCCTGAAAAAGCCCCTCCAGGGCAGCACGGTAGCACAAGTGATTAGCACTGTGGCCCCAGGTTCGATTCCCCGCTGGGTCACTGTCTGTGCGGAGTTTGCACGTTCTCCCCGTGTGTGCGTGGGTTTCCTCCGGGTGCTCCGGTTTCCTCCCACAGTCCAAAGATGTGCAGGTTAGGTGGATTGGCCATGCTAAATTACCCGTAGTGTCCATAAGGGTTGGGAGGGGTTATTGGGTTGCGGGGATAAGGTGGAAGTGAGGGATTAATGTGGGTCGGTGCAGACTCGATGGGCCGAATGGCCTCCTTCTGCACTGTATGTTCTATGTAATCTATGTAATCTATACTGCATCACCATGCCTGCAGCAGATGATGCTCAAGCTCCAATGCTACAGCCTCAAAGTGATCTAAAGAAGCGCAGTAAGGAGCTATACCTCGCCGATGTCCTCTCCAGGGCTTATTTACCCACCATTGAGCATGCAGATACCTGAGGAGGATATTGATATTATGACAATTCAAGTGCTGCCATCCCGCAGAATTGAGGAACTCAAAGCTGCCGTACAAGTGAATCACACATGCAGGAAGTTCCATGACGTCATCATCAAAGGATGGCCCACACTACTTAGTCTGCGCAATTTGCCAAGAGAGGGTCTGTCCTCGCTAGCGCAGGGAATGTTCTCCAGATGCACCAGAACCATGATCCCTGTTGCTAAGGTCCTGTTGCAAATCAAAGTGGAAACAAATATGAAATAGCGACAAAGTGGGAAAAGATACGATGACCCCAACACCTGCAAACTCTGCACTCTGGAGCCGAGCCTGACAGTCAGAATGCAAGCCACACGGGCTATGACAAGCTGGCAGTGGTCCAGAGCCATGCCCCCCAACCAACCAGTTACATGGTCACCACGGATGGTGCCCTTTATGGCAGGAACCGGCATCATCTGTTACAGGTACCTGAAGCAGCACCGCCAACTGCCACAGAGGTTTGGCACAAGGTGTCCACGATCTGAGTCCCCTGCACTGGTGATGGAGCCCCCTTCTGCTCCCAATGCAGCAAACCCTGCAGCCACTGTGCACACCCCAGGTAAGTCTGGGTGGGGGGGGGGGGGGGGGGGGGGGGGGATTGACAAACCATTTGAATTATGGTTATATTGGGTTGTTGCATGCGTGTGTTATTGATTGTGTTTGGAATAAAATATATATTTTTTAAAGTTCCCCTCCAAACAGCACACCATCCTAACTTGAAATGATATTATCCTTTGCTGTCACAGGATTTAAATCCTTGAACCCCCTTCCTAACAGTAGAGTGGGCGTAGCTACACCATACGGCCGCTCACCTTCTCAAGGGCAACTGTGAATGGGCAATGATTATTGGTCTCACCAGCAATGCCTGCATCCCAGAAATTATTATTTTTTAAAATCACAAAACGTTACTCTTTTGATGCGGGATCCTATTGGGGGGTCTGATAGGGAATCTGATGGGAGGGGTCTGATGGAGGGTCTGCTGGGGGGTTTCTGATGGGGGTCTGATGGTGGGTCTGATGGAGGGTCTGCTGGGGGGTTTCTGATGGGGGTCTGATGGTGGGTCTGATAGAGGGTCTGCTGGGGGGTTTCTGATGCGGGTCTGATAGAGGGTCTGCTGGAGGGTTTCTGATGCGGGTCTGATAGAGGGTCTGCTGGGGGGTTTCTGATGGGGGGTCTGATAGAGGGTCTGCTGGAGGGTTTCTGATGCGGGTCTGATAGAGGGTCTGCTGGGGGGTTTCTGATGGGGGGTCTGATAGAGGGTCTGCTAGGGCGTTCTCTAATGGGGGGTCTGATGGTGTTCTGACTGGGTTCTGATGGGAGGATCTGAAGAGGGGGTCTGAGGGAGGGCCAGCGGCTGGAGTGGGCAGGATTTGCATTGTGGGGGATGCCACCGATGGACTTTGTGCACACTTACGTTACATAGTTACTGCGTTGACCCACTGCGAGCTCCATCGCGTCAGGGCCATGCTTAAAAATACTTGCACCAATCCACGCCCACGTGGATCCCGACTGAGGGAGAAGATGGGGGGGGGGGTTCCAAGTTGAAAGTCCTTACCCCATATGAGGGAAGGGCCCAGTAGAATGCGGGGGTGGCTGAGGAGCCACCGACAGCCAGGTTGGCCTGCATCATACATGTGTGGATCCCTTGCACCTTCATCCAGATGCCCTGTCACAAGTGAGTTGCTGATGTCCCAGACCCTTGTCCCCACCTTTCAATGAATCCTCGTCCCATGTCTTGCAGGATCACCATCTCATGAGGCAGAGCCACTCGGAATTGCTCCCCTCCCAGTCACCCAAGAGGCTATCGTGGAGGCGAGCTCCAAGGAGAACACCAATAATGCATCATCCGCACCTCCCCCCATCGCAGAGACACACACCTCAGTGGACAAGATTAGCAGACAGGCTTCTAGGTCACTATCTGCTGAACACCACACAGCTGTTGATACATATCAGGTGCAGGTAGGAACTTCCAAGGGAGCGGGCAGTCAGCGGTCTGCTTGATCCCAGGACTAGGCTGGCTCTGGTCAAGGTTCTCCTTGAGCCACTAGAGATAATAAACCAGAGCCGTGAGATTCAGGAGGGGCAGTCAGCGACATCTCTGAAACTTAAGGTTGATTGGAGGAGTCCCAAAAGCTTCAGGAGCAGGAGATGGTGCCGGTGATGCGTGGCACCGTGGCCAATACAGCAAGGATGGCGACCACAGTGGAAAGACTGGGGCACCACATCCGAGCCATTAGTGGTGTCCAAGGAATGGTTCAGTCTCCGACAACCATTTGCTGAGGGCCTTGACACTATGTCCCATTCGCTGAGGGACTGCTCAATCCAGCTGCCCACTCTTCCCATGAGCCAGAGCCGCATGAGCACCCCAAGGAAGGAGGAAGCGCTGGGCCCCATCCTGGGGCTTTCCACCCGAGGAGAGCTGGGCAGTCTCCAGTTCTTCTGCCGCCCCCACCCCCACACCTTCCTGAAACTGGCGTATCTCAAGGGCAGCAGCCAGAACAGAGTGGCACAGTGACACCTGTGGCACCCATAAGTCAGACGGAACCATTTGGCTCTAGGCCCTCCATAGGACACCTGCCAAGGACATTATAAGGCACGGAAGGCAGCAGGCTGCCTCCATCTTGGATGTGTATTCTGGGGAGACACCGGGACGTAGCTGTAGACCATAAAGACTCCGAAGTTATGGGAGAACTGAGTGGGCACTGGTGAGGTCAGGAATCGTAGTTAGGGAAAGCATATTTGACGCATGAAATGTTCACCATTAAATGCAAAGCATCTGCCATTTAAAGCTTTATAAGAGGTTGGATGGCTCTCGCCATCTGAATTGCTTCCTGCTGCAGTCCCCCCTCTTCCCCCTACCTCCCCAAGAGATGCCACCAGTGAGAGCCCATGAAACTCACAGGGACAGACATCCTGGAATGCAATCCCCATCACTCACTGGACACTTCCCTTCGTCCCCAACAGTGGTCCAAAATAAAGTGCCCTGACACACACTCAGTCATGAGACCAGGAGTCACCAGGCGTCACTGCACTGTCAACAGAAAGACTGGAGTCAGACTGAGGAGTAGCACAGCTTTCCTCGCAGCAAGCGGTAATCACCCACCTGCCTTGAATATTGACCCCTTGAATACAGGCCCCTCAGTCTGATATTATGTCACATAGATCCTTGGTCGAGGGGAGGGGGAACAGGGTGATTTGGGGAAGAGGGAACACGGTGATCGGGGAAGTAGCGGTGTGACGTGAGGGTTGAGGGGTGTGAGCTGATAGACATAGAATCTGAGGGCTTCCCTCCTCCTCCTGGCATGTCGGACCCCTGTCGCTACCTGTCTTCCGGGTTCTCCATGGGCTCGTCCTCCAATCCCCCCTGGTCCTCCCCCTCGGGCGAGACCGCCTGCTCCTCCTCCTCCTCACCCAGCATGTCGCCCTGCTGTTGTGCCAGGTTGTGGAGGGGACAGCAGATCACAGCAAAGTGGGAGACCCTCTGAGGACTGTGTTGCAATGTACTGCCAGTGCAGTTCAGGCAGTGGATGAACATTTTTAGCAGCCAGATACATTGATCAATGACAGTCCAGGTGGCAACATGGGCCTCATTGTAATGGGACTCTGCCTTAGTCTGGGGCCTCCGGATTGGTATCATCAGCCATGGCCTCAGCAGGTATCCCTTGTCCCCCACAAGCCAGCCCGCCAGCCTGGGGTGGTCCTTGAAGATCCCGAGAAACTCCAAGTGCCACAGGATGTAGCTGTCGTGCAGTCTTCCTGGATAGCATGCGCACACGTATATGATTCTGAAGTGATAGTTGCACAGGATTTGGACATTCAGGGAGTGGAACCCCTTCCTGTTGATAAACTAGATAAACCAGAGTGCCACGGTGCCCACAGAGTGACATGCCTGCAATCTAGGGCATTTAGTTGGGCATGGTCCAGGTCGAAGTTGATGTAGTTGGATGCTTGGGCATACAGAGCCTCCATGACCTCCCAGATGCACCTGTGGGCTGACGACTGCGATATGCCGCACAGATCCCGCCCGAGCCCTGGAATGATGCAGTGGTGTAGAGGTTGAGGGCAGCTGTGACTTTCACGGCCACCAGGTGTGCGTGTCCTCCTCCCCCTCCTCCAAGAACATGTCACAGGTGCCACACTTTCTCCCTGGTGAGATTTAGTCTTCGATGGCAAATGGTGTCCATTTGCTCGTTGAAGGGCCACTGAGTCCTATGCACCCTAATTCGTCGTCGGTGTACCCTTCTGGCCCCCTCCTCGGCCTAACGGGTGTCCAGGCCTTGAGCATGAGCAGAGGCACCTGTTACTCTGGTACAAGCTCCAGCCTGCATTGGCCCTGATGAAGTCGGTGGTATCTGCCCACTTCGGCTGTGACTATCAGGACGACAGACATCTCAGCTAGGTCAATCCCAAAATTAATGTTTTATCTGGTAGGATGTGGAGGAGAGAGACCGACAGTAATTAACGTTATACATCCTGGAGCCCACAACCCCCCCAACCCTCCACTCATGATCCTGTCAGTTGACCACCCATTACTGTGCCCGACACACTCCGCAACCATGCAGTTGCCTTGCTCGCAAACCCCAGCCCTTGCCATTGAAGGAGTATTCCCCTGACCCAGACCTAGAGTGCAGGCACGCTGCTCAGGCATCAAAGGTTGCAGGATATCAAGTCCAGAAAACTTTCTCTCAGACAGGGCACCTGATCTTTCGAAGAGGCACTTCAGGCTTCAGCGACCATCAAGTGCTATTGCAACTAACAAGGCTAATCCCTCCTTTGAGATAGTCTTCAGCTGTCAAGATGGAGGCTTGTCACTGTCAATGGGATGTGAAAGGAAAAGTAAAGAACCAAGTATTCCGGGGTCAAAAAAGTCATACGGCAACATTGAAACCACAGAGTCTATTGAAACTTCAAGGTGGCTGAAAAGAACTTTGGACAAGCAAGAACAAAGGGGAAACTTCAAAGGGGTTATGATGGACTTTCAAAAGACAAGTTGCAGCATGGCTCTACCCTGTGAGTGTTTTGTAGGACAGACAGGCTACAGCTTGAGTTATGTGTTAAGACTACCTGGGCAAGTGCGCGGTCAGTTTCAGTTTCACTCTTCCTGGAGTCGCAACACAAGTGAATTAACTAATAATTCTTATAAAAATGCCTGGAGTCTTTGGTCGTTGGCTGCCCAATAATTACAGTCACCAGGTTTGTAAGTTGAAGGGCAGCACGATGGCACAGTGGTTAGTATTGCTGCCTCACGGCGCCGAGGTCCCAGGTTCGATCTCGGCTCTGGGTCACTGTCCGTGTGGAGTTTGCACATTCTCCCCGTGTTTGCGTGGGTTTTGCCCTCACATCCCAAAGATGTGCAGGATAGGTGAATTGACCACGTTAAATTGCCCTTAATCGGAAAAAATGAATTGGGTACTCTAAATTTTTTTTATAAAAGATTTGTAAGTTGAAATACAATCACTGTTTATTTTTAACAAGAATTATCGTGAAATATGCAGTAAATACAACTGGGCAACAGTAAGTTAATACCTACTACTCCCTTTAACTGCCCTACACACAAACGACAGACACACACGAGGGGGGGGAAGGGGTGAAAAATAATAAGGGTGAAAGACAAAAAAAGAGTATTTACTTTGGATGGTGGTTCTTTAGCACACATTTCTCATCAAACTGTGCCTTCACTCACAGGCAGCAGGTGTCCTAGAGAAACACCTTGGGATGGATTCTCCGATCCTGGGGCTATGTCCCCATGTTGGCGTGGGAACGGTGGTGTTTTATGCCAGAACAACTGGCGCAAAACGGGCACTGGTTTCCCGTTTTGCTGGGGGCTAGCAGGACGGCAGCGTAGAGCCCCCGGCTCTAGCTGCCGATACGCCCCAGAGAATTGCCGGGGCCATGGCCACGCATGCTCATGCGGTGGCCTGCAGAGGCCGTGCCATGCACCATTGGTGGCAGCTGCTCGCGGACCCGGCCCGTGAAATAGTCCCCCCTTCGGCCAGCTCGCGTGCCCTGGACCACCCCCCCCCCCCCCCACAGTGCCCCCAGCCCCGAATAATGTCCCCCCCCCGTGCGCGGATCGGCCCTCCCCCGACTGTGGTGGCACTGGACTGAGTCCACAGTCGCCATACCAAATTCCCGACCACACGTGTCCCACGCCGTCGGGAACTCGGCCGGTCGGGGGCGGAGCATTGCGAAAGCGGAGCCACCCCCGATATGGTTGGGAATTTGGATTCTCCGGCAGGTCGCCGAACGCGGTTCTGGCTTCAGCGATGGAGAATCCAGTACCTTATTCCTCATCAAACTGGGCCTTCAGCTTGTGGTTTGACTTCAGGCCTCTACAGTCTTAAGAGAATGGCACCCAGACTTGCTGGAGAGTGAGTCAGCCCTCATAGTGGCCTTCTGGAGAGAATGAATTGGACCTTTGTGGAGAGAGTTAGTTGGATCTCTCCATCAGGCCAGAATCAATACTGAAACCAAACACGAACCTTGGGACTCAGAAAGGTCTTCCAGTGGAATAATATCCAGTCACCACTTGTTACCAAGCAGAGCACATCCTTCTGGGTCCATTCATTGGCCATCAGCCAAATCAATCAAGCCGAGACTCAGCCAATCTCTGTTATTGGTGCCGATCAGTCTACAACTCCAGTATGAACCAACACAGACTAGCACTGTGATCTCTCCTGCTGCTGAAATCCTCTGCTTGAATTAAAGGCACAGGCCACTGCTTTCTTCTGCTTGAATTAAAGATGCAGGCTGCTTTAAAGACATGTGTTCATAAAACATCCATGAATCAAAAATGTAATGGCATAAATAAAAGAAAGGGAAATCAAGAGAATAAACAGGGGAACAAACAGGAAGGACAATGGGTGTTCACAAGACATAAAGATGGCTTCAATGCTTCACGTACCCAAATCGCCCCCCCTCCCCCCGCCCAGAGGTGACCCCCGACCTGGCCCCCTCCAGCCCCTCAACCCCCCCTTAAGACGAACCCGTCCCACTGCACCTGGCCAGCAGCTACAGTGCCCTTGAACTATATGGAGTTAGGTGGAGAGGGCTACTCACCTCCTTGCTCCCCTTCGGTGTCCATGGCGACTGGTCGCTGTTTTTGTTAAACAGTACTAAATGACACCTGCATGACCTCCCGCTGGGGAGAGGGGCGGGTGACACCCGGGCTGCTGCTGCATTCTACTTCAATTACGCTAATGAGATTAAGATGAATGCAAATGAGGTGTAATCAGGTTCTTGCCCTGTCTGGATGAGATCCTGATCACGCCAGCTGGAGCAGGCCGGGAAAATGGAAAACTGTTCGGCACCCAGCTCAAATCCCATTTTGGGATCCTCCCGTTATTCTCTTGAAATAGCGGGATCGGCGCCAGGTGCCACGCGGCCAGAGAATCACTCTCATTGTTTTACACCCTTTGCTGGATTGTTACCTGATAAATTCATCCCGCTTCTGAGTGACCCCTGCTGTGAATTAATGTTTGAGAAAGCAATTATTTTTTGATTGAGCTGGAACAAATCATTCTTTATTGAGGCTAATCTGTTTCACATCTTGACATAGAGATGTGGAATTTGATGAAGGAAAATGACAGTGTTAAAACATTCGGGAAGCATTCTATTCTGATCTTTAACCTGTATCACACTGTCCCCACTCTCTGTCTCGAACCCTCCACATTTGCTTTCAATTCTGTGCGCTTTCACTTTTGATAGTAATCTTCAGGGTAAACTTATAAAATGTCTTCAGAAGCCTGGACAGACAACATTTGACATATCCCTGTCCAACGGGTTAGTGACGCCCTCAGAATATTCACTTAGATTAATCAGTCATCCACCTATCCTTCACACATTGATTCTGATTCTCCTGAACAGCCCATGTTTGCCCACGGCCTCACGTGTGTTTCTGATGACAGATTGAAGTAACATCCCAACAACTGATATTAAACTGACTGGTCTGCGGTTATCTGCTTGCCTTCTTCCTGCCTTCTTAAATAATGGTGGCACGCTTATAGAAGGCTTTACCCAACCCATAGGGTTTATAGGTCAAGCCACTTTCCTTGATATGCCCCCTTCACCACGCCTTTAAACCCGCATTAAAGAATGTCAAAATTATTTAGCCAGCTTCATCGAGAACTGCACACTGACAATGCAGATTCAAAGGTTGCTGTGAAAAGTCACAGCAAAGAGCAAAATCCAATGCAAAGGCATCAGTTCATGTCAAACACAACAATCTCTCACCCAATGTGACAACCCACAGTCCTTTTCATAAAAGAAGGTTGATTAGCTTTATTACTCTGGCAGTTTCTTCCACAGTGGTTTTAATAAAACCTAGCGGAATGCTGTGTTGTTCCTGCTGGGAATTCTGGGACGCTTGGGTTTGTCAACTTCCAAGTGTTCAAAGCTGTGAGGGTGCTGGGTGCAGACTGCAGCTCTTTGTCCCAGCAGGCTTTTTGGACACCATTTTGTTTGTGACGAAGGGCGCTGATTTGCTGAAATCCTGAGCGAAGGCAGCATGGACTACTTTATTTGCACCGTGGTGGATCCCACACTCTGAAAACTTCTTCTGTGAGGGCTCAGCCACAGTACCCCGGGGAAACAAGATCATATATTCCAAAATAGGCTTCAGGGCGTTGATGCTGTGCAACCCAGTGGGAACCTAGTGGGTATAAAAGCAAATTACTGCGGATGCTGTAATCTGAAAGAAAAACAGAAAATACTGGACAATCTCGGCAGGTCTGACAGCATCTGTGGAGAGAGAAGGGAGCTAACATTTCGAGAATGGATGACTCTCTGTCAAAGAATCGAGTGGGTTTGACGCCTCAACACTTGTAGAGATGGAGCTAAAACTTCAAATAACTTCTAAAAATGTTAGCTGGTGGTAATTATAAGAAAGCGGGTAATTATAAGCCAGTTAGCTTAACTCCGGTAGTAGGGAAGATGCTGGAATCTATCATCAAGGAAGAAATAGTGAGGCATCTGGACGGAAATTGTCCCATTGGGCAGACGCAGCATGGGTTCATAAAGGGTAGGTCATGCCTAACTAATTTAGTGAAATTTGTTGAGGGCATTATCAGTGCAGTAGATAACAGGGAGCCAATGGATGTGGTATATCTGAATTTCCAGAAAGCTTTTGACAAAGTGCCACACAAAAGATTGCTGCATAAAATAAAGATGCATGGCATTAAGGGTAAAGTAGTAGCATGGATAGAGGATTGGTTAATTAATAGAAAGTAAAGAGTGGGGATTCATGGGTTTCTCTGGTTGGCAATCAGTAGCTAGTGGTGTCCCTCAGGTTTCAGTGTTGGGCCCACAATTGTTCACAATTTACACAGATGATTTTGAATTGGGGACCAAGTGCAATGTGTCCAAGTTTGCAGACGACACTAAGGTGAGTGGTAAAGCAACAAATGCAGAGGATACTGGAAGTCTGCAGAGGGATTTGGATAGTTAAGTGAATGGGCTAGGGTCTGGCAGATGGAATACAATGTTGACAAATGTGAGGTTATCCACTTTGGTAGGAATAATAGCAAAAGGGATTATTATTTAAATGATAAAATATTAAAACATGCCGCTGTGCAGAGAGACCTGGGTGTGCTAGTGCATGTGTCGCATAAAATTGGTTTGCAGGTGCAACAGGTGATTAAGAAGGCAAATGGAATTTTGTCCTTCATTGCTAGAGGGATGGAATTTAAGACTAGGGAGGTTATGCTGCAATGTGTTAGGTGTTAGTGAGGCCACACCCAGAGTATTGTGTTCAGTTTTGGTCTCCTTACCTGAGAAAGGATGCACTGGCGCTGGAGGGTGTGCAGAGGAGATTCACTAGGTTAATCCCAGAGCTGAAGGGGTTGGATTACGAGGAGAGGTTGAGTAGACTGGGACTCTACTCGTTGGAATTTAGAAGGATGTGGGGGGGGGGGGGGGGATCTTATAGAAACATATAAAATTATGAAGGGAATAGATGCGGGCAGGTTGTTTCCACTGGCGGGTGAAAACAGAACTAGGGGGCATAGCCTCAAAATAAGGGGAAGTAGATTTAGGACTGAGCTTAGGAGGAACTTCTTCACCCAAAGGGTTGTGAATCCATGGAATTCCTTGCCCAGTGAAGCAGTAGAGGCTCCTTCATTAAATGTTTTTAAGATAAAGGTAGATAGCTTTTTGAAGAATAAAGGGATTAAGGGTTATGGTGTTCGGGCCGGAAAGTGGAGCTGAGTCCAAAAAAGATCAGCCATGATCTCATTGAATGGCGGAGCAGGCTCGAGGGGCCATATGACCTACTCCTGCTCCTAGTTCTTATGTTCTTATAATGGCGCAGATCTAATAGGAGATCTCCACTGTCTTTGCTGGCTGGGAGCATTCCACAGCAGCAGAAGAGAAAAATACCTGTCGCCACATCTTGTTGATCTGTAAAAGCTGAAAATTCTGAACAAGTCCGAGGCTGTAACTATATCTCAAAAGAAGCATGCTCTTACTAACCGAGAATGAAAGACTTGTCATGCTACTTCCTTTTAGTCTGCTTCTGTCAGACTTACTTCAAAACACAGTTCAGAAATCAGCATGCCACTGATTGTCTGTTATCGCTTATGAAATTGTTCAGCCTGTTCCAACTGAGCAGCTAGTTTTACTGCTTAGGGAATCCACCCCACGTTGTCACAGTGGTTCAAGCAGCTGAGGCCATGCTGCTGGCTCGTCATTTCATTGTTATTTTCCACAGAAATAGGCAGCAGTTGCGTACTTACAAAAATAACTTTGGATATCTCATATTTATTCGTTCCTCGGACTGTCACAACCAGGCTGGAATTTTCATGAAATAATTATTCAAACAATTTACAGTAATCTACTTGAGGCGGTTCATTTCTTTGAAGATATTTAACTGGCAGTGCTCAATCTGGGACCCTGAGGAATAAAGTACCAGGAGGTATTTTCGGGGCAAAATGAAGCAGGACACTATGATTACTCATTGTTCATGTCAATGTTCTTTTTTTGTCAATTGTCAAAATAATCTGAACTGCCAAAAAATGAATATTTATGTCGCATCTGAAAGACTATTTTTCTGCCACTATTTCCTCAGCAGTTGGCCAAGGTAGGAGAACGATACTGCAAAACTTTGTTCAGGTATTTCTTTGTTCTTGTAGAAGGATGTCAGTGAAATTCTGATTCACTTGCTTCTGAAAAAGGAATTCAAGGTGTACATTTAAAGCAAATGCAGAAACACTGAATGTTTTTAAATTTATGACAGTGGGGTAACAGGTAGCAAATATGATTTTCAGGCCAGATTGAATGTTGATGGTAATCGGGGAGGTGATAAAAAAGATGGCACTGACAGTACATCAGAAGGTGTTGTAAATCCCCACTACCTCAGGAACCGCAAGGAGATTGCTCTCAGACTGACCTGATTAACGCAAATGCAATTTTCCTACTTTAGTAGCTCGAGGAAGCCAGCGGTAGTGGAAGAAAGATTTATTGAACTATATACATTATCTTGTCCATTAACTTTCTCCCAGTTCAGTCCTTGCTGGGAGAACTAATCACACCAGGCCCTGCTTGGGACAACTTTTATGTGTAGTCCTTGACGAGCTCCAGCTGGGTGGCCTCCACCCCCGATCTGCAAAGTTCATACTCCACGAGTCCCACGGCGAGATCAACAGTGCTCCACGTGGAGGTTATAACACCTATATGTTTGCCGATAACACCAGTTAACTTCCTGTGAAACAAAAATAAAGACAGCAATTCGAATTTTTTCACAATCATCACTCATGTTTGCTTGATCAAGTCTGAAACTGGGTCAGCTCGAGTCCATCAACATTGTTTTTTTCCTCATTTGCATCAGTTCATTCATTTTTCAAAAATATGTTGTTGTAATGTTTAAGGGAAGGAAGAATGCTGTGTTATGACAGCTGCAGAGTACAAAGGTCGACACATGGATAATTAACCCAGAGATCGAAAGGAAAACACATGGAGCTAGACACAATCATCAGAAATGGTCATAAACACATAAAAGTGAAAAGGATAAGCAAGAAAAATCAGGGGTAAGAATAACAATTTCACCGAGCAGTACAAAAACATGCATCACTAAATAAACGCAGTGATAACAAGAAGAAAACTCAGATATGGAAGTAACGGGAGCTAGAGGGTGGCTCAGACAAAAAGAGATATCATGGACACCTCAGGGTTAAAAAGGCTCAGGGTGTGATTCTCTCAAAAGGGAACAAAGTTCCATAGTGAGCGCGTTTAGCCTCAATGTTTCCCATGTGTTCGCAGTGCCGAGAGACACATGGTTATTCAATGCGACTTGTGTTGTATAAGGGGCCTGAACGGGGAACGCGTGGACGAGGCCGCACATAGCCCCGTTTTGTACAATGGGGAGCTCTGCTCGCCAGAACTCCCCAGTGAAGCGAGAGATCGGACGCCATTGAAAAATGGCATCCCAATCTCTGAGGCCCCCAAAACAATCACTGACCTCCCCTCCCCCAAGCCCATTATGGAAGGGTCCCCGGCTCTTCCAACATTCACACAGGGCACCCTTGGCCAAGACATGCACAAACAATGCCAGCTTGGCAGTGCCAACCTGGGCAATGCCAGAGCACCCAGATGATAGTAGCAGTGCCAGGGCATCACCCTGCCCAAAGGGCATGCAGCTAAGGACTCTGATTCCCTGGGAGGCCCCTACAAGTGCCTTTCTGTCTGGTCACCATTTGTGGGGACCAGTCCTGAACAGCGCTCACTCAAGGGGCGAGATTCTCCGACCCCCCGCCGGATCGGAGAATCGCCGGGGGCTGGCATGAATCCCGCCCCCGCCAGTTGCCGAAGTCTCCGGCACCGGAGATTCGGCAGGGGTGGGAATCGCGCCACGCCGGTTGGCGGGCCCCCCCGCGCGATTCTCCTGCCTGTCCCGCCGGCGTAGATTAAACCACCTACCTTACCGGCGGGACAAGGCAGCACGGGCGGGCTCCGGGGGGGGGTGGCACGGGGCGATCTGGCCCCAGGGGGTGCCCCCACGGTGGCCTGGCCCGCGATCGGGGCCCACCGATCCGTGGGCGGCCTGTGCCGTGGGGGCACTCTTTCCCTTCCGCCTCCGCCACGGTCTCCACCATGGCAGAGGCAGAAGAGACTCCCTCCACTGCGCATGAATGCCGTCAGTGGCCGCTGACGCTCCCGCGCATGCGCCGCCCAGAGATGTCATTTCCGCGCCAGCTGGCAGAGCACCAAAGGCCTTTTCCGCCGGCTGGCGGGGTGGAAATTCATCCAGCGCCAACCTAGCCCCTTAAGGTTGGGGCTCGGCCCCCAGAGATGCAGAGCATGCCGCACTTTTGGGGCGGCACGATGCCCGTCTGATTTGCGCCGTTTTGGGCGCCAGTCGGCGGACATGGCGCTGTTTCCGGAAAATTTCGCCCCAGGTCTCCAAACAACAGGATAAATCTCAAAGCCTCAGGTACCTCGGGAATCTGCACATTAGAGTGAGGCTAGCTCTCTCACTCTAATATGCAGATTTGCCAAAAGGCGTTGGATCGCGTGAGGCATTGCGAACAGGGTAGATCCCGGGAGCGGGATCTCCCGGCCTTTCTCAGCCTACGCTGTGCCAAGCTGCTTTTCCAGCACAGCGCAGCTATTGGATCGTGGCCAGAAGAGAAAAACAAGTGGAAATGGGACTGTCCCCAGGGGTCTCTTTCCCTGGGTTTGAGGGTTGATACCCAGGGGCCCTGGGTATCTATCGCATGATTGACAAGGTTTGCCAATTTCAAGTCTCTCTATTTACATTGCCATGGGATTTCTGGAGTTTCCCTGAGGAACAAAGCAGAGCCCACCCCAGGCCAAGGGTTGCTGTATTTTTGACCCTGTTGCTTCACTTTCCTGTCTTTGTCTTGGAAAGGTAAATGTAATGGGGAGTGAGGGACAGTGATGCTGGCGTTGTACCTGGGCTTCCTTAGGAGGAGAGCAAAAGAGGGCTAAAGGTGATTTTCGTAGCAAGGACTTTTTGATCTCCCAACCTGAAAAGCCCCTGGCTACTCTTCTCCAACAGCAGTTGGAAGGCAAGTGGTCTGTTCCACTTCTGCAGCTCCCTCAGGTTATACTTCTGTTTTCTCGGAACAAGGCCCTGCTGAAATCCCCATCAAGTTTGAGTTTAACACATAGCATTTTTTGAGGGACTTTGACAAATACCTTTTAGAAGTTTAGTCACACTACACTCTTGGGCATTTCCCATTCTACTTGGGGTACCACTTCCTTAAAGAAATTACTGTGGTTGGTCAGCCATGATCAATCCATTCTGAAAACATGATGGCTACCATTCAGCTTGCCCATTTGTTTTTTTATTAAAATATATTTTATGTAGGTGACAATTTGTGGATGAGGGGCTGGATTTTACAGAGCACGTATTCTTCGCTTGACACCCCATCCCCTACCACGACCGTAAAATTGGTCACAGCCGGTAAACCGGTAACAGGGCAGCATGGTAGCACAGTGGTTAGCACTGTTTCTTCACAGCGCCAGGGTCCCAGGTTCGATTCCTGGCTTGGGTCACTGTCTGTGCGGAGTCTGCACATTCTCCCTGTGTCTGCGTGGGTTTCCTCCGGGTGCTCCGGTTTCCTCCCACAAGTCCTGAAAGACGTGCTTGTTTGGTGAATTGGACATTCTGAATTCCCCCTCAGTGTACCTGAACAGGCGCCGGAATGTGGTAACTAGGGGCTTTTCACAGTAACTTCAGTGCAGTGTTAATATAAGCCTACTTGTGACAATAAAGATTATTATTAAACCCAAAGTCCTGCTTCTCCACAGTGATGTTACACTGGGAGCAGCCTTAATTGTTCCAGAGTGCGGCTCACACCCTCATCTGTGAGGGAGTCCCACTCCAGAGAGCTGCTGGCCAATCTGAGTGGCCAGCTGCTCTGTCATCTGTCGTCCCTGCAGTGTCAGGATGGAGCAGTGACCACTCTCAATGACTCCTTCACTTCGCTCGTGCTACAGGCAGTCCCTGAGAAAGAAGATGCGATGGACAGGCCTGGCTGGCAGACCCCAGCAGGAGGAGGTGTGGAGGAATCAAGTTTGAGAACTTGGTGGAAGGGGAAGGATTTGGGGGATTGGGGGAATGGTGGGGAACATTCTTGAAGGGTAGCCTCTTATGGGCCCTCCCAAATGAAGCACACCCCCTTCCTGCCTGACTGAAGCCTGTGCAGTGAAAGCTGCTGGGCTACCCACATTGCCTTTGCCTTCCCCAGACACGTGTAAAATGGCAGCAGAGGCAGGATGAGGCCCTCATGCTGCCATTAATTGGCCACTTAATGGCTTCAATAGGCCTCAGGCCAGGTGGCTTCCCTACCCACCGTAATATGGGGAGGAGCCGGGGTGAGCGGAAAGATGGTTGGAAGACCTGCTTTATTTTACAAGGCTCAAACCGCCCCCCTCCCGAACTTCAAATATGTCAGCCGGACGGCAGTGCAAAATCCAGCCGATGATGTTCCAATATTATACCTTTTGGGTTGAATGTTTTGTGCAAAATGTGCAGGAAAATAAACACACATGTAATCGTTTTTTCAGCTGATTGTGTGCCCAGCAAGAGTTCACGTTGGTGATCAGAAGCAGAATGGTCGTACACAACACACTCAGCTAATAGATTATACAGCTGCTACCCTGGAATACACATTATACCTATGTAGCTAAACTAGATAGGCATTAAGGTCTGGATTTAATTGATTTATTCAGCCTTTAGATAAGCTAATTAAAATTATCAACAGTTACTTATATCACAGAAGATCCACTTTGCATTCCTATGTATTCGGAGGTCATCCAAAACACATTACAGCAAACTTCAAAATGCGTAGTATTCTAAAGAGAATTTTTTGTAACATTGTATCTTTCGCCACAAATGTTGAGTGGATGATTCATCTCAGCCTTCTCCTGATGTGCCCATCATCACAGATACCAGTTTTAGCCAATTCGATTAATTTCATGTGATATCAAGAAACAGCTGGGCGCAAGGATACAGCAAAGTTTATGGGTCGCAAAAAACATCATGGCCATCGTTCTGAAGACATGTGCACCAAAGGTAGCCATGACCCCCGACATGTTCCAGTACAACTACGATACTGCCATCTATCCAACAAAATGGAAAATTATCCAGGCACGTCCTGTCCACAAAAAGTGTGGAAAATCCAATCAGGCAAATTACTGCCCCATCAGTTTATTTCCAATCACTAGCAAAGTGAAGGAGTCATTGAGAGTGCTATCAGGCAGCACTTAAACAATAATAAACAGTTTGGGTCCAGCAAGGACCACTCAAATCCAGACTTCAGTACAGCCAAGCCTGGAGGAGGTGGGAGAGAAGTATGGGTTGGTGCAGGGGAAATGGGTTTAGGTATATCCAGGTCTGGACTTTGCAAGGATCGTTTTCCCGACCTTCCTGATAACGCTGGCCTCCTCGTTGCTGGAGGCGGTGCTGTCAGCAGGGAGGTTGGAGAGGGAGGGTCATCTTGTCGACCTACGGCAAGATTCTGGAGGGGGACAAGATGTCCATGGAGGGGATTAAGGCGAAGTGGGAGGAAGAGCTGGTGGTGGCACTGGAAGAGGACTGTGATGTGAGGTGCTGTGGAGAGTGAATGCCTCGACTTCATGTGGAAAGTTGGGGCTTTCGGGTACATAGAGGGAGAATTCAGAATGTCCAATTCACCTAACAGCATGTCTTTCGGGACATGTGAGAGGAAACCAGAGCCGCCGGACATGGGGAGAACGTGCAGACTCCACACAGTAACCCAAGCCGGGAATCGAACCTGAGACCCTGGAGCTGTGAAGCAACAGTGCTAACTACAGTGCTACCGTGGAGTTGTATGGAAAATTAGAAAATCAAAGTTAAAGGAGAAGGTAAGAATGTAGGTTAATGATGAGGATTTAAAACTAGTTAAAGGGGTTGTGGGCTAGGAGAGTTTAGTAAGGTTTCCAGAACAAGTAATAGAACAGAGGGCGGGATTCTCTCAACCCGGGGCCGGGCCTGAGAATCCCTCCGACCGGTGCGAATCGCACCACGCCGCCCCGACGCCGGCACGCGATTCTCCGCAAAGCCGAGAATAGGCGCCATTGCCGCCAGCAATGGGCCGAGCAGCCGTCGTAAAAAATCCGAGTCTCACCGGTGCCGTCCACACCTGCCCTCAGCCGTCAGGAACTCGGTGTGGAAGGGTCGGGGGGGCGGCCTGTTGGGGAGGATGGTGGGGGGGGGGGGTCCCTGACCCCGACCCCGACCCCGTGGGGGCCTCCGATGTGGCCTGGCCCGCGACCGGGACCCACTGATCGGCGGGCCAGCCTCTCTGGCTGGGGGCCTCCTTCCGCGCCGGCCCCTGTAGCCCTGCGCCATGTTGCATTGGGGCTGACGTGGAGAAGGGAGCCACTGCTCATGCGCAGATCCCGTGGCGCCCAGTTGACACCGGGATCCGAAGCTGGAGTGGCGTGAACCACACCAGTGGCGTGCTGGCCCCCTGTAGGGGCCAGAATTGCTGATCCTGAGACCGTGTTGACGCCGTCGATAAACGCGACGGGGTTTCCGACGGCGTCAACACTTAGCCTCAGGATCACTGAACCCCGCCCAGAGTGTATGGAAAGTAGCAGGAATCTATCTGCAGGCACAGCAGATAGGAGAACAAGTATGAGAAGGGGGCAGTCGACGCAGGACTGAGGATGTTGTACCTAAATTAACGCAGTATACAAAACAAGGTAAATGAGCTTGCAGCGCACATCGAAATTGGCGGGTATAGGGCAGCACGGTGGCGCAGTGGTTAGCACTGGGACTACGGCGCTGAGGACCCGGGTTCGAATCCCGGCCCTGGGTCACTGTCCATGTGGACTTTGCACATTCTCCCTGTGTCTGTGTGGGTTTCACCCCCACAACCCAAAGATGTGCAGGTTAGGTGGATTGGCCTCGCTAAATTGCCCCTTAATTGGAAAAAAAAATAATTGGGTACTCTAAATTTATTTTTAAAAAAGATATTGGCAGGTATGATGTGGGCATCACAGAGACATGGCTGCAAGGGGATCAGGGCTGGGATCTAAATATACAAGGATATGTGTCCTATCGAAAGAATGGGCAGAGGGGGCGGGGTTGCCTTGTTAGTAAGAAATTAAATTAAATCGATAGCAAGAATCGATATAGGGTCAGAAGTCATAGGATCTCTGTGGGTAGAGTTGAGGAATCGCAAAGGGAAAAAAACCCTGATGGGAGTTATGTACAGACCCCCCTACAGTAGTCAGGATGTGGGGCAGAAAATAAATCAGAAAAAACATCAGGAGATAGAAAAGGCATATAAGAAAGGCAATATTAAAATAGTCATGGGGGACTTCGATATGCAGGTGGACTGAGAAAATAAGGTTGGTAGTAGATCCCAAGAAACAAAATTTGTGGAATGTCTACGAGTTTTTGGAGCAGCTTGTGATAGAGCCTACTAGGGATCAGGTAATTCTGGATTTGATGATGTGTAATGAGGAAGACCTGATTAGGGAACTTAAGGTGAAGGAACCCTTAGGGCCAGTGACCACAATATGATAGAATTCACCCTGCAGTTTCAGACGGAGAAGTTGGAATCAAACATTTAAAAATATATATTTAGAGTACTCAATTAATTTTTCCCAATTAAGGAACAATTTAGCGGGCCAGTCTACCTAGCCTGCTCATCTTTGGGTTGTGGGGGCGAAACCCGGGGAGAATGTGCAAACTCCACGCGGACAGTGACCTGGGGTCGGAATCGAAAAGAATTAAGGGGCAGAAGGTGAAATACGAATGTAAGCTAGTTAGTAATATAAAAGAAGATTTCAAGAGTAGGTTTCAATATATCCAAGGCAAGAGAGAGGCAAGAATGGGCATTGGACCACTGGAAATTGAGGCTGGAGAATTAATAATGGGGAAGAAAGAAATGGCAGAGGAACTCAATAGATACTTTTGCATCAATCTTCACAGTGGAAGCCACCAGTGGCATTCCAGAACTTCAAGAAAGTCAGGGTATGAGGAATAGTGGCGATCACTAAGGAAGAGGTGCTGGGGAAGCTGAAAGGTCTGAAGGTGGATGAATCATCCGGACTGAATGGATTACACCCCAGGGTTCTAAAGGGGATAGCTGAGGAGATTGTGGAGGCATTGATGGTGATCTTTCAGGAATCACTGGAGTCAGGGAGGGTCCCAGAGGACTGGAAAACGGCTAATGTAACACCCCTGTCTCAGAATGGAGAGAGGCAGAAGACGGGAAATTATAGGCCGGTTAGCCTGACTTCGGTCGTTGGTAAGATTTTAGAGTCCATCATTAACGATTAGATTGCAGAGTATGTGGAAGTGCAAGATAAAATAGGACTGAGTCAGCACGGCTTTGCAAGGGGAGGTCATGTCTGACAAATCTGTCAGAATTCTTTGAGGAGGTAATGAGGAAGTTAGACAATGGAGAACCAGTGGGGGTGAATTATTTTGATGTCCAGAAGGCCTTTGACAAGGTGCCGTAAAGGGGCATGTTAGGGGCAAGGTACTGACATGGATAGAGGAATAGCTGACTGGCAGAAGGCAGAGAGTGGGGATAAAGGGGTCTTTTTCAGGATGGCAACCAGTAACTAGTGCTGTTCCGCAAGGGTCATTGTTAGGACACAACTCACAATGTACATTAACAATCTGGAAGAAGGAACTGAGGGCACTGTTGTAGGTGATACAAAGATTATGTCGATGGACAAGTAGTGCTGAGGAAGCAGGGAGGCTGCAGGACTTGGCCAGGCTGGGACAGTGGGCTAAGACGTGACAGATGGAATACAGTGTCAAAAAGTATGAGGTTATGCACTTTGGTAGGCAGAATAAAGGCATAGACTATTTTCTAAATGGGGGAAGGCTTCGGAAATCAGAAGCACAGAGGGACATAGGAGTCTTGGTTCAGGATTCTCTGAAGGTTAACATTCAGGTTCAGTTGGCAGTTAGGAAGGCAAATGTAATGTTAGCATTCATTTCAAGAGGGCTAGAATACAAGAGCTGGGATGTATTGCTGAGGCTGTAAAAGACTCTGGTCAGATCCCATTTGGAATATTGTGAGCAGTTTTGAGCCCCGTATCTAAGGAAGGATGTGTTGACCTTGGAGGGGGTCCAGAGGAGGTTCACAAGAATGATCCCCGGAATGAAGGGCTTGTCATGGGAAGGGCGGTTGAGAACTCTGGGTCTGTACTTGATGGAGTTTAGAGGGATGAGGGGAGATCTCATTGAAACTCACAGAAGACTGAGAGGCCTGGATAGAATGGATGTGGAGAAAATGTTTCCACTAGTAGGAGAAACTAGAACGCAAGGGCAGAGCCTCAGGCTGAAGGGTCAATCCTTTAAAATTGAGATGAGGAAATATTTCTTCAGCCAAAGGATGATGAATCTGTGGAACTCATTGTAGCAGAAGGCTGCGGAGGCCAAATCACTGCAAGGCCAAAGACAGAGATAGTTTGGGTGGCATGGTGGCGCAGTGGTTGGCACTGCTGCTTCACGGCTCTGAGGACCCGGGTTCAATCCCGGCCCCAGGTCACTGCCCATGTGGAGTTTGCACATTCCCCCTATGTCTGCATGGTCTTACCCCCACAATCTAAAGATGTGCAGGGTAGATGGATTGGCCATGCTAAATTCCCCCTTAATTGGAAAAGAAGAATTGGGTACTCTAATTTTTTTTTAAATGCCAGAGATAGGTAGGTTCTTGGTTAATATGGGAATCAGGGGTTACAGGGAGAAGGCAGGAGAATGGGGATGAGAAACATATCAGCCATGATCGGATGGCGGAGCATACCCAATGGGCCAAATGGCTTAATTCTGCTCTTATATCTTATGGTCTTATGGTATTATGCTGAGAAAAAGAGGAAGGGAAAACATTTATCTTCTAGATGTTTATAAACATTGTGGTTAGCTTCAAAGCAGGGTACTTGAGATACATTCAAGCATGAAGGGAAATGAAAACAAACAATTTCCGATATGGGGGTCTCAGATATGGGTGTCTCGGATATTGGGGTCTCTGATGGGGGATCTGACTGGGGGTCTGATGCGGAGATCCTCAGGGGGTCAGTGGGGAAGTCGGGTCACCCTCATGTGTGCGTGATGTGGGGGGTGACCCTGCTGTGGTGGGGGGAGAGGACTTGTCTGGGGCGGGGCGGGGGGAGGGGAGGACTTGCATTGTAGGGGGGAGGCAGGCTCACCACCAGACCTCGGTATCGGGCTGCCTGCCCAAAATGGTGGCCCATTAGCTGGGTTCCATTGGAATCCTGCGAGCTCTCTGCCATGCAGAGATCACTCCTGGGCGCTGCTCCCAGACCAGTGAAGACAAGGAGCATCTCTGGTGGGAAAACTTAAACTCCTGAACAGAGAATCCTGCCCGATATGTCAGTCCACCAGCCGCAGGGAGAACGAAAATAAATAAATTTAATTAAACTGCTCCACTTTTGAGTCTGGAGTGTAATTATTTCTAACTTATGGGACCTCATCCACACAAATCCAGCAATACCTTAGTACCACACTGATGTGGTACAATTGCTTATGTGTGGGAGACAGTGGCTTAGTGATACTATCTATCATTGGACAAATAATCTATAGACCCAGGGTAATGCACTGGGGACCTGACTTTCAATCTTACCACAGCAAATGGTGACATTTGAATTTGATTACAAAATCTGGAATTACAAGTCGAACAATGAACCATTGTTGATTGTTGTAAAAAGCCATCTGGTTCACTAATGCCCTTTAGGTCTGGCCTACATGTGAATCCAGACCCACAGCAATGTGGTTAACTCTCAAATGCCCTCTGAACAAGGGCAATTAGGGATGGGCAATCAGTGCATGCCTAGCTAGTGACACCCACATCCCATGAACATATTTTTTTTAAAGGTGATTGGAAGTAGAGGAATTTGGGCGGAGCTTCAGTCATTTGACTCAGAGGCGAAAGTGAAAAATGTGACACTGTACATTGTGGAATATTGCATTAATCCCTTTCTATTAGTTATCCCTGCTGTGAAGGCAGAGTTTCTAGTTCATAATTATTTATTCATTGACTTAGGTTTAATGAAGATTGTTTTACATTACTTATTGAGTTTTACACTTATTTTCTTGGTCCGCAGATGTGAAATGTAATTACAAAATGTGGAAACATCCTGGAGATATCTGATTAAAGTTTATGGCCAGAATTCTCAGTTTCAGAGACTAAGTGCTGACGCTGGGACTGAATCGCATGAGTTCTACGGCCCCGAAAGCGATGCCAGTCCCTTAGTGATTCAGAACGTCCGACGCTAGCACCAACGCCACATGGAAGCAGTGCAATTCCAACGAACGCTAGCGTGTGATTCACCAGGGTCGAGATTGGTATTCGAGAGCCTGACAAGCAGGAGCTGCATATAAACACTCCACTCCCCACACACTCTCATCCCAGCCAGGATGATGGCACAGATTGCACTGGAGCGCACCCATCTGGTTGCTAGGTCAGTTGGGGTCAGAGGGTACCTAGGGGGGTGGCCTGGGTAAGGACCCATACAACCAGTGCTGCCTTACAGGCAGTGGCAATAGTGTTCCGTGCCCATCCCCCACTCCCCTACCCCATGGCTCACTACCTATTCAATTTTAAGTGGAAAAGGAGTTCAGGATTTGACTTTATTGAATTTGATTTTAAGAATTCATCAACTAGAAGAAGGGGTTCATTTATTTAAAGGGAATAAGAGCAGTTTGAGTTTAAAATATATGTGAATGATGCATGTTTACAATTAAGGAAAAATATTATCTGCATGACAAGCCAGGTGAAGCAATAATAATTAAATATTACACATAATTTGCAAAACCAAAATCTGTAGAAAGTAGCATTCTGGCTTGCTTTACATGATTCACTCAGAAATTGCTAGCCATGAGCATCAAATATCTAATCAAATTTCAATTTAATATATTGAAGTGGAATTATTATTAAATATTGGATTTTTCAAAGATTTGCATCAGGCTGTCTATCTGCCATGTTCCTGCCTGTGAATGTTCTTGCTGGAGGCAGGGTCATATTGGAATTGGCTACCCACCTAGAAGTGCCAGGTAGTCAATTTGTGCTCATTAAATGGCCACTTGAGAGAGGGTTACGTGATGTGAACGTGGGAGCAGTTGTGTTTCCGTGAGCTCTGGCTTTGCTCATCCTACAATCCCTCATTTTATTCTTGTGTGCTCTTCATGTTCATCTTTTTCTGGGTTACGTGGTGTGTGCTTTGTCCCTGGAAGTTCCTGACTGGTGTTTCTGAGAGGAAGATCCAAGATAAAATGGTGAAATTCTCATGTAGTTGTGATAGTTGGCATGGGCTAGGATGGGGCCTATCCCTGCAGTGGGCAGTTGCTGCTGAGCGGGCTCTTGCCATGGTGGTGCTGCGGCAATCTGGGTGATGGCCGTCATCAAAGACGTTCTCTGGGCTGTGGAGCTCGGCTCTGCAGTGCAGGTCATTTAAGTTCACTTTAATGAATTATGGGGTACTTTTATGAGAGTCGTAGAAGCACATGAGAAGGTTCTTGTACTCAAAAGATCACTTTCCCATGTGCCACCATTGTGTTGTCAAAATCCTGCTGCATGGTGTGTCGTCCATCCTGTTTGATTTGGGAGAGGGGAGACCGGCAGGATGGTCCCTGAGTCCGATCCCTGGTGAGAGGTGAGAAGCGCGTTCCCAATTGAGTTTGAGAATTGGCCACCATGCTTAAGTAACCTTGAGTTGGAGGCTGGATGCATCACATTTGATGGAGCACAATGTATCCTGTCTTTGCGGCCAGGGTTTGGTCTGGCCCACTGATCACTGGTCCTTTATTGGCCTGTCGTCGGTGCTTGTCATGAGGGGTTGGAAGTAACTAAGCTGATTGAATCATTCCCCCTGGCTGGGGCCTAGGTTGTGGGTTGGCTGGATCTCAGAGAGACACAATGTTGGAAGTGATGGTGTCTTGTGCTTCGATCGTTGGGATCCTTAAGAAATCCTGAAGAATGCTTGTTGATCCTGTCTTATCCTCCGTCATCTTGTGCAACACGGACAATGTCTTTATCCTACAACTTGCCTTGTGATTCTTGTGTATTCCTGGATGTTACTCCCTGCTGATCATATTGCTTTCTATTTGCTGCTGTCTTTTCTTCTGCAGAGGAGTGAAAAATGTGAGCATGATGGAGTCTATTATTGATTACTCTGTTCCATTCTGTATATTAAGCTGTTTTCTTCTTTCCATTCATGGAGATGTATTATTTTGTAACTTTGTTGCATTATTCTCCAAAAATGAAAAACGTCAATAAATATACTTTTTTTTTAAATAGCCACTTGAGGAGGGATTTGTGACACCGCTGGGATCTTCTTAACAATGGTTGGGCTCTCTGCTGAGGCTGAAGCCTGACAGATGGCTGGAGGTGACCTCCTGACGGCAGGCTGGTGAGGGTCAGCAAGTCCTTTAATTCCTCCCGCCTAGCTCTGGAGCGATGAGTGCCAGAGGGTCACAGCTGGGACCACAGGCCATCCAATGGAAGGATTCCGCCTCCACGGTGATGACCTGGCAGCTGTGGCCTCTCTTATTTTTAAGCATTTTATGATTCAAAGGAGCATGCATGTTGAGCAGCAGCACCCAGGTCTCCTGGCAGGGCTATGACTGTCCATAGCCTTGGGTATTTCTGATTGGTCCTCCCACCTGGACAGGGCTCCAATTGAACAGGGCTCTCAGAGGAAGCCTGTTAATTATCTGCTTCCAGGAAGATCATGTATGTGGGCGTCATTCGGACTCCATTGGGATGAGGTCGCATATTGTACTGGTGCCCTAGAATCTTCTAGATTAGTGAGCTTACACACATGCTCATTGGGTCAGAAGTCAATAATGGAGACACAGGAATTATACAGCAGAGGCAGCCAACCTGTGGGCCATGAGCTGCGAGCTGATGTTCCAGCCTTTGAGGTTTAGACTTATATTTCTTACTTACTGGTTTTAATGGTTGAGTTTGGAATGCCAACAGTTCGTGCTCTTAGCATTGTTGAATCATTGGGAGATAATTGATCAAGCAATTGCTAAGTTGTTAGTAAAGACTTCCGGTTGCGGCGATGCGGAGCTAAGCCGCATGTTTCGGCAGCTCCCGCGATAACGGACTTTCGGGCTCTCCAGAGGAGCCCCAACGGAACTTTTTTGAATTGATCCCGTGTGGGAAGGTGCAGTAAGGTCCCCCCTTATGATATATGGCCGAGATCAGTGGTGGAGCGGCGAGAAAAGAGGCTCTGGAGCACTGACAAAAACGAGGGGGAAAAAGCAAGATAGCGGAGGGCGGAGAGCAAGCAGCATGGGGGCCGGACCAGCAGGATTTCCTTAAGCGCTGTGTGGAGGAGCTGAAAAAGGAGGTGCTGGCGCCAATGCTGTTGGCGATCGAGGGGCTGAAGGAGACCCAGAAGACCCAGGCGGTGGAGCTTCGTGAGGTGAAAGACAAAATGAATAACGAGGACAAGATCCTGGGCCTGGCGGTAAAAGTGGAGTCGCACGAGGCGGTGCACAGGAGGTGGGCGGAGAGAATGGAGGTCCTGGAGAACAGGTCGAGAAGGAAGAACCTCCGGATTCTGGGTCTCCCCGAAGGAGTGGAGGGAGCTGATGCCGGGGCGTACGCGAGTACGATGCTCCATTCGCTGATGGGTGCGGAGGCCTCTCCGACCCCCCTGGAGCTGGAAGGGGCTCACCGGGTCCTGGCGAGGAGACCCAAGGCTGATGAGCCGCCTAGGGTGATAGTGGCAAGGTTCCATCGCTTCGTGGACAAAGAAAGTGTGCCGAGATGGGCCAAGAAGGTGCGGAGCAGTAGATGGGAGAACGCGGTGATCCGAGTTTACCAGGATTGGAGCGCAGAGGTGGCAAGGAGGAGAGCTGGCTTCAACCGGGCCAAGGCGGTGCTGCATAAAAAAAGAGTCAGGTTCGGCATGCTGCAGCCTGCGTGACTGTGGGTCACTTATCAGGACCGACACCATTATTTTGAAACGCCAGAAGAGGCTTGGACCTTTATCCAGACGGAAAAACTGGACTCGAACTGAGGGGGTGTGGTTGTGGAGAAAGATGTTGATTGTATATGGGGTTGTAAATATGGGAAAAGAATACTTCATGGGTGGGATGATGGATGGGGATGTGGGTAGAGTTCTGGTTAAAATTCCTCAAATTCCCTTTTTTTCTTTTCTGTAGACGAGATGATGATGATGGGGAATGTGGGCTTCGGTGCTGGAGGGAGGTGAGTCTCGGGGATGAGGGAACTGGGATAATGGCCGCAACAGGAGCTGCGCCACAGGGGGTGGGGCTGGTTTAGGAAAGCGCGGGCTTTTTCCCATGCCAAAAGGTGGGGTGGGGGGGGATGGAGGAAGGTAAGGAGGAGGAGAGACTCCCACACGGGGAGATCAACGGGAAGGCGGGGGAAGCCGGGGTCAGCAGAAGTCAGCTGACTCACGGAAGTGATATGGGGGGAGCAAAAGAGCTAGATGCGGATCTAGCGGGGGGTGGGGGGAGGGAAGGGGGGGAGAGGGGGGGATTCTAGGGTTGCTGCTGCACTGTCCGAGGGGGAACTGAAAATGGAAGAGGTGGTCGAGGTGGGGGTTCCCCGCCTGGGGGACTGGAGGGTGCGGGAGGCGCGAGCACGGGACTGGCCTAAGATAGGAGATGGCTAGTCAGCGGGGGGGGGGGGGGGGGGAGGGGGGGGGGGGGGGGGGCAATCCGGCTGATCACGTGGAATGTGAGAGGCCTAAATGGGCCGGTTAAGAGGGCCCGAGTGTTCGCGCACCTAAAGGGACTGAAGGCAGATGTGGTCATGCTTCAGGAGACACATCTGAAGGTGGCAGATCAGGTCAGGTTAAGGAAGGGATGGGTGGGACACGCGTTGCATTCGGGGCTGGATTCGAAGAATAGAGGGGTGGCAATACTGGTGGGAAAACGGGTGTCGTTTGAGGCCAAGATCATAGTTACGGACAAGGGGGGCCGATACATGATGGTGAGTGGTAGGTTGCAGGGGAAGGAGGTGGTACTGGTGAATGTATATGCCCCGAACTGGGACGATGCTGGATTCATGAAACGGATGTTGGGGCGTATTCCAGACCTGGAGGTAGGGAGCTTGATAATGGGTGGGGATTTTAACACGGTGCTGGACCCAGCATTAGATCGCTCCACATCTAGGATGGGGAAGAGGCCGGCTGCGGCCAACGTGCTTAGGGGGTTTATGGACCAAATCCATGGAGATTTGCCAGGCCTTTGGCCAGAGAATTTTCTTTTTTCTCCCACATATATAAGGCCTACTCCCGGATAGATTTTTTTTGTTCTGGGCAGAGCATTGATCCCGAAAGTGGAGGGAACGGGGTATTCGGCCATAGCCATTTCAGACCATGCCCCGCATTGGGTGGAGCTAGAACTGGGGGAGGAGAGGGACCAACGCCCGCTGTGGAGGTTGGATGTGGGACTGCTAGCAGACGAGGAAGTGTGCGGGAGAGTGCGGGGGTGTATTGAAAGGTTTCTGGAGGCCATCGACAACGGGGAGGTGCAGGTGGGAGTAGTATGGGAGGCGCTGAAGGTGGTGGTTAGGGGAGAGTTAATCTCCATCAGGACTCTTAGGGCGAAGAGAGAGGGCAGGGAAAGGGAGAGGTTAGTGGGGGAGATTTTAAGGGTGGACAGGAGCTATGCAGAGGCTCCTGATGAGGGACTACTCAGGGAGCGACGAAGTCTCCAGACGGAGTTCGACCTGTTGACCACAGGGAAGGCAGAGGCACAGTGGAGGAAGGCACAGGGGGCGATATGTGAATATGGGGAGAAGGCGAGCCGGATGCTGGCACATCAGCTCCGTAAGAGGATGGCAGCGAGGGAAATATGCGGAGTCAAAGATTGCAGGGGAACTACGGTGCAGAGTGCGGGGAAAGTGAATGAGGCTTTTAAGGCCTTTTACGAGGAGCTGTATAGGTCCCAGCCCCAGGCGGGAAAGAGGGGATGCGGCGATTCTTGGACCAGTTGAGGTTCCCAAGGGTGGAGGAGCAGGAGGTGGCTGGTTTGGGGGCGCCAATTGGGGTGGAGGAGCTGGTTAAAGGACTGGGGAGCATGCAGGCAGGGAAGGCCCCGGGGCCGGATGCGTTCCCGGTGGAGTTTTATAGGAAGTATGTAGACCTGTTAGCCCTGTTGCTGGTAAGGACCTTCAATGAAGCAAGGAAAGGGGGGACCCTGCCCCCGACAATGTCGGAGGCGACGATCTCTTTGATCTTGAAGCGGGGTAAGGACCCACTGCAATGTGGCTCGTATAGACCGATCTCGCTCCTTAATGTAGATGCTAAGTTGCTGGCAAAAATGTTGGCCATGAGGATTGAGGACTGTGTCCCGGGGGTGATTCACGAGGACCAGACGGGATTCGCAAAGGGTAGGCAGTTAAATACTAATGTGCGAAGGCTCCTAAATGTGATAATGATGCCATTGGTGGAGGGAGAAGCGGAGATAGTGACAGCCATGGACGCGGAGAAGGCCTTTGATTGGGTAGAGTGGGAATATCTCTGGGAAGTGTGGAGGAGGTTTGGGTTCGGGGGAGGGTTTATTAGTTGGGTTAAGCTCCTGTATAGAGCCCCGGTGGTGAGTGTGGTCACGAACCGGCGGAGGTCGGAGTATTTCCGGCTGTATCGAGGGACGAGGCAGGGGTGCCCCCTGTCCCCTCTGCTGTTTGCATTAGCAATTGAACCTTTGGCCATGGCGTTAAGGGAGTCGGGGAAATGGAAGGGGGTGGTTCGAGGGGGAGATGAACATCGAGTGTCGCTGTACGCAGACGACATGTTGCTGTAGGTGACGGATCCAGTGGAGCGGATGGTTGAGGTAATGCAGATCCTACGGGAGTTTGGAGACTTTTCGGGCTATAAGCTCAATGTGGGAAAGAGTGAGCTCTTTGTGATCTATCCGGGGGACCAGGGAAGAGGGATAGACGACCTACCATTGAGGAGGGCGGAAAGGAGCTTTCGATATTTGGGGATTCAGGCAGCTAGGAGCTGGGGGGCACTGCACAAACTTAACTTGACGCGGTTGGTGGAACAGATGGAGGAGGATTTTAAAAGGTGGGACATGTTGCCACTCTCGCTGGTGGATAGGGTACAGTCGGTTAAAATGGTGGTCCTCCCGAGGTTTCTTTTTGTATTCCAATGCCTCCCAATTGTGATTACTAAGGCCTTCTTTAAGAGGGTAAGCAGGAGCATTATGGGATTTGTGTGGGCGAGCAAGACTCTGCGGGTAAGGAAGGGGTTCTTGGAGCGTAGCAGAGATAGAGGAGGGTTGGCGTTGCTGAATTTGGGTGGTTACTATTGGGCAGCCAACGTGGCAATGATCCGTATGTGGGTGACGGAGGGAGAGGGGGCGGCGTGGAAGAGGTTGGAGATGGCGTCCTGCAAAGGAACGAGCCTGGGGGCGCTGGTGACGGCACCGCTGCCGCTCTCGCTGACAAGGTACACCACGTGCCCGGTGGTGGCGGCAACGCTAAAGATCTGGGGGCAGTGGAGACGGCACAGGGGTGCGACGGGAGCCTCGGTGTGGTCCCCGATCAGAGACAATCATCGGTTTGTCCCAGGAAGGATGGACGGGGGGTTTCAGAGCTGGCATCGGGCTGGGATTAGAAGAATGGGGGACCTGTTCATTGACGGGACGTTTGCGAGCGTAGGGGCGCTGGAGGAGAAGTTTGGGCTACCCCCGGGAAACGCTTTCAGGTACATGCAAGTGAGAGCATTTGCGAGGCGGCAGGTGAGGGAATTTCCGCTACTCCCGGCAAAGGGGATTCAAGATAGGGTGATTTTGGGCATATGATGGGGGCGAGGCTGAGTAGGTTCTTTGGGGTGGAGGACAGATGTGGGAGGTGCTCAGGAAGTCGGGCGAACCATGTCCATATGTTTTGGTCATGCCGGCACTGGAGGGGTTCTGGAGGGGAGTTGCGGGAACAGTATTTAAGGTGGTGAAAGTCCGGGTCAAGCCAAGCTGGGGGCTAGCACTATTTGGAGTAGTGGACGAGCCGGGAGTGCAGGAGGCGAAAGAGGCCGGCATTCTGGCCTTTGCGTCCCTAGTAGCCCGGCGAAGGATCTTGCTAATGTGGAAGGAGGCGAAGCCCCCCAGCGTGGTGGCCTGGATAAATGATATGGCTGGGTTCATAAAGTTGGAGAGGATAAAGTTTTGCAACAAATAACATGCCTCCCAGGAAAAGGGAAAGTTGTGTTTAATTATGCACAATGGTTTTAAATGGGGGGGGGGAGTGCAATGGGTTGAACTTCTTGATTAGTTTAATTAAAGGGAATATAGCTGGGGAGTTCTAGTTTGCAACAATAATGATCTGGCTGGTGTACCGTTCTTCTTTCCTTTTCTGCCTCTTGCAGATTTGTAAGTGACATTGATATCTTGTTTCTGCTTTTGGAATGGTGTTTAATTTCACCCTTTGGGTGTGGGATTGTTGGCAAGGCTGCATTTGTTGCTCATCCCCAGTTGCCTGATGAGGTGGTAAGGGATCTTTTTCTCGAATACGCGTTGCTTTCAAATTGAGTGGCCAAGAGCATTAAGAATCATTGGCCCTACCATTCAAGGGCTACACGCATGTTGCAGGGGATGGAGATAAAGAAATTATAGATAGGAAACCTGGAAGTCCAGTTTTCCTGAACACACATGTAATAACCCTAATGAGATACAGGTTGCGATCTTCCCAAAAGGGAACAAAGTCCCCTAGCGAGCGCCTTTAGCTGCATGTTTCCCGGCACTTGAAGTCCTGAAAAACACAAGGCTATTCAATGCGACTCATGTTAAACAAGGGGCGTGAACAGGGACCGCACAGCCGAGGCCGCACATAGCCCCGTTTTGTACAGTGGGGAGATCCGCTCACCGGGACCCCCCGTTGTAGTGAGAGATTGCGACGGCATTTTAAAATGCCATTCCAATCTCCGAGGCGCCTAAAAGAATACCCAACCCCCCCCAGCCAGAACATAATATGGGAGGGTCCCCCGGCATCCCACTCTCACCCACGCTAGGCAACCCCAGCCTGATTGCGTGCGTGCAAAAAATGCCAGCTTGGCAGTGCCAACCTGGCACTTTGATAGTGTTTCTGCCACTGGCAGGTGCCACTGGCAGTGCCACCTGGCAGTGCACCTTGTAGACATGGCTGCCACTGTTCGTCAGTAAACAATTGCCAATGCTTACTGGATTTTAATAGCATCGATATATTTGCCAACAATGGCCAAAGGGGGAAATACTGTTCTTTAATTTTAAATATGAGAGTTAAGTTGAATTTCCACATGGACCATCCAAATCGTCCACCATAACTTCAGCCTTCATAAACTTCAGAACTTCATAAAGACGCAGCATAAATTACATTTAAGCCATTTTTCCAAGGTCCCTGCTGCTTTCTTGCTGTACTTACTGCAGATAACCAAGAGAACCCTCACAAAATTGCAACCCCAGTTCGAATTGGGTTTGGAATAGCATTTGTAAAATAACAACATTATAATGATAATATAGCGTCGGGGAGGAAGGAAAACAGGGCATGCAGAAATAAATTGTATACAATTCAATTTTAAAATGTTTTTCAAATGTTTAGGCAATTTAGTGTAGTAATAAAGCTGTTCCTCACATCCAAATAATAATATTGGTGTTTGGTTCAGCGTTATGGAATTCCATTCAAATACCTTATGGCAAAAATTGCTCGCTGAGGGAGACAGAAACACTCCAGTGCAAAGAACCACCACGGAACTGATTACAAACCCAGTTAAGAGTAGACATTCTTTATTAGTTTATTTGTTATTTACAGTACAGAAGGAGGCCATTCAGCCCATCGTGTCTGTAGCAGCTCCTAAAAGAGCATCTTAGCTAGTCCCATTCCCCAGTCATATCTCCGTAGCCCTCTAAATTCATCAAATATATATCCAGCTCTCTTTTGAAATCTCTTATGGAATTTTCTTCTTCATTGAATCTTCTTCTTCGTTGATCATTCACTAACACGTATGATTGTCCACCTAAGGAACTCCATGTTACTGGTCATGGGTTCTGTGGGTCCTTGCGTGGCTGATGAGCCCTATCCTAGAGCTGCATCTTCAACCGCACACTTGACAGGAGTTTCCGGGAGGTGGGATTGGTCTTGGACTATAGGTCGTGGGTATTCGTTTCTCAGGTTCCTTTCCCACCCCTCTTCTTGCCATCGGATGTCCTCGAAGAATTGTGTCCCTTCAATCAGGTGGTTCCTCCAAATAGGTCTCTTCTGAGCAAGGGTCTCCCAGACGTTGACGCCAATGTGGGGAGGCGGTGATATTGTCGCTGGAATAGTAATCCACAAATCCAAGATAATGATCTGGGGACCCGGGTTCGAATCCCATCACGGCGGTGATGGAATTTAAACTCAGTAAAATATCTGGAATTAAAAGTCTAATGATGGCCATGAAGTCTTTGTCGATTAATGTAAAAATCCATCTGGTTCACGAATACCCTTTAGGGAAGGAAATCTACCATCCTTACCTGGTCTGGCCTACATGTGACTCCAGACCCACAACAATGTGGTTGACTCTTAAATGCCCTCTCAAGGGCAATTAGGGATGGGCAATAAATGCTGGCACAGCCTGCGACACCCACGTCCCATGAATGAATAAAATAATGTTACATTTCTTCAGATAAGCCTTCAGGGTGTCTTTGTCCTCCTCTTGTACAGAAGCCTTCCTTGAGCTGGAAATGACAACCCCAAATTTGATGGATATTCCCCTGACAGATTGATGGCTCTTGAAGCAACATAGAAACTATTTACTGGCCAGCATAAGATTGGCTAGAAATCCACCTGAGTAGAATTTACATCTGGCAGAAATAAGATAGAGAATTTACTGACATCTAGAGAAAAAATTATCCTGGTTTCCCTGGTCGGATATTGCAATACTGGGGGGAAATCCCATCAATCAGTTATGATTTACCTATAATATGCTATAAATATTTTCCCTCAGATAGAAGTAATTACTTCAGAAATGTGCAGCAACCTTTCAGCAAATGTGATTTGTCATTTCAGACATGGGAATCCCTAGAAGCCACAGAAATATCAGGAAGCGGGCAGAAGCCTTTGTTATAACTAGGTGCTTGACAGCTAGCCTTACGAAATGTATCATTTGTATAGTGTTTAAAACTTTGCTGTCAGGAATTTCCTTGAGGCTCCTGCTCCATCACTGAAACTTTGCCAGAATGTGGTGGAAAACCTGTTTATAGGATATGTATATAAATAAGGTTTGCCTGAGGGGTTGTAGAATTTACCCGTTGATTTTGAATCTAAACACAAATGACTATTTGAATATTTATTTCCACCAGGGGGCAGTCATACATGCAATAACAGGGAATTGCCATAAACTGTAATGCTGTAAATATGGAAGACAGAAAAACAGCCAAAGGACTAAATGAAATGAAAATCGCTTATTGTCACAAGTAGGCTTCAAATGAAGTTACGTGAACACGCAAAAAATAAAAGCCACTGAATTGAGCTCAGGCTGATAACCGTAAAACAGTGATATGCATGATATATAATCCTACTGCAAGAGACTAGGGGCGTCATTCTCCGCCGGCGGGAGTCTCCGTTCTGCCGGCGCTCGGGGGTTTCCCGATGGCATGGGGGTGCCCCACAATGGGAAACCCCATTGACCGGCCGGTGTTACGGAGACTCCCGCCGGCCGGTCGGCGCAGAAATGTGGCGGGGCGGGTAGGAGAATTTCGCCCTAGGATTCTGGCAAAAACAATGATTTATGATCAGTACTACCTGGAAATACTGTGAAACAAGAATAATTAGTACTGTTAGAGATATTCTCTATTAGGCAAATAATGCATGAATTAATGATTGAAGACTCCAATGGATTGTGTGGAATGGAAAGTAAATTTGGAAAGCAATACAAAATTTTATTTTTTTTCGTTTATGAGATGTGGGCGTCGCTGTCGCTGGCTGTGCCAGCATTTATTGCCCATCCCTAATTGCACTTGAGGGGGTAGTTAAGGGTCAACCGCATTGCTGTGGGTCTGGAGTTCACATGTAGGCCAGACCTAGGGATGACAGATTTCCTTCTCTAAAGGACATTAGTGAACCTGATGGGTTTTTACGACAATCAACAATGATTTCATGGTCATCGTTAGACCTTTAATTCCAGATTTTATTTCACTCAAATTTCACCTGCTGCAGTGGCAGAATTTGACCCTGGGTCCCCAGAGCATTACTCTGGGTCTCCGGTTTACTAGCCCAGTGACAATACCACTGTGCCACCACCTCCCCCTATATGTCCTAATAAATTGAAGCAACTGTTCTGAAGTATTAAGCTTTATGAACTATTATTGGGTGGCACCTGGATGCGTGAGTGAATTAAGCAGACCATCTTTTTTCCAGATTTGAATCAAACCCAATTAAATGCAGTCAAAGGCTCCAACCAGGAGCTCTAAAACTGTTACAGCTAAATGAAGCAGAAAGTTTCAATCCTTTTTCAACTGAGCAAAGCAAACTACTTGGATATTGGCCCTGCCGCAATCTCACTAATGCCAATTCTGGGATTTATCTTTCAACCTCAATAGCTTTCTGCTTCGGAATTGAGAAAAACAGACTTGAGAAATTGGCCGCATGTGTTGACCGTCAGAGTTTGGGCATTTGGCATTACTCCACTTCTGATCGAAGGGATGCAGGCAGCGTGCAAATGTTGTGCAACCACAATCTTCAACACACCATGATTGGTGCTCCCTACCACAATTTGCATGAATATGATGGACAGCCCAGCACAGAATCTGCTGTTTGGTGGCTGCCACCCCAGTAGGGAGCCCAACTTCATGCAAGGTTAGCACCACTTAAAATTAGCTTGTGTGACTTAAAGACAGACTGCACCCTATTAAAGGCAAGGTGCATTCCAGCTGCAGCAGGAGATGAAACTGTTTGGAAAATACTAGAAGGCCTTTAGGAAGAATCCAAACTGGTGCAACAGTCAACATGTCCCTGGTTTTCGGATGCCATGAGGGAATCACTGATGCAGGAAGTGTGAACAGATTTGGTCTCTCTTATCTGAGGAAAGATAGACTGGCATTGGAGGCAGTCCAGAGAAGGTTCATTGGTTGAGTCCGGGTATGGAGGGATTGTCTTGTGAGGAGAAGTTGAGTCGGTTGGGCCTGCACTCAATGGAGTTCAGAAGAATGAGAGGCGACCTTATTGGGATATATGGAACTTTCAAGGGGCTTATCAGGGTACGTGCTGAGAGGTTATTTCCAATTGCGGGAGGGTCTTGGGCCAGAGGGCACAACCTCAGAGTAAGGGGGTCACCCATTTAAGGGAGAGTTGAGGGGGAATTTCTTCTCACAGAGGGTAGTGAATCTGTGGAATTATTTACCGCAGAGAGCTGTAGAGGGTGGGTCATAATCTATGCTCAAGGTTGAGATAGACATATTTTTAATCAGTAAGGGAATCAAGGTTTATGGGGATAAGGCGGGAAAGTGGAGTTGAGGATTATATCAGATCAGTTATGATCTCACTGAATGGTGGATGGCCAAATCGCCGACTTCTGGTCTTACGTCTTATGGTCTTATGATGTAAGTGATCCCCCAGAGAGCCAGGATGCTCTCCAGACAAGAGATCAGAGGGAGCAGGTGGCCATGACGTTCAATGGCATCAGTTTGATGTTGAGGACCTGAATGCAGTTCTCCGAGAAGTTTAATGACCTCACACGTCAAGGTCAGTTAGTGCATCTTCACATGTCACATCATGCCAACTGCATCACTAGCCTTGCATACTGCTAGTAACTAAAGTTATTGAATGGAGGTAAGTATATAGCTCAAACACTTTGGTGGCTGTTTGGGAGCAAAATTTGAGTCTATGAGACTACTGATTTTAGTGCTACGAGAGTACAGAGTTCAGAAAAATGTTGACATTACATGCGGCACACACTGATTGCCATCTGAGGAAGGCTGGGAGTGCAGCCGCCCTGCAGGGTACTGCGTAACATGTGGGCAGCACGGTAGCATTGTGGATAGTACAATTGCTTCACAGCTCCAGAGTCCCAGGTTCGATTCCGGCTTGGGTCACTGCCTGTGCGGAGTCTGCACATACTCCCCGTGTGTGCGTGGGTTTCCTCCTGGGGGTTCCGGTTTCCTCCCACAGTCCAAAGATGTGCAGGTTAGGTGGATTGGCCATGATAAAATTGCCCTTAGTGTCCAAAATTGCCCTCAGTGTTGGGTGGGGTTACTGGGTTATGGGGATAGGGTGGAGGTGTTGAACTTGGGTAGGGTGCTCTTTCCAAGAGCCGGTGCAGACTCAATGGGCTGAATTGCCTCCTTCTGCACTGTAAATTCTATGAAACATAAATTCTATGAATGTTGGAGGAGTTCACACAAGTCCTTTGAGTCTGAAATGAGCTCTACAGGATCTTTAGAAGGAGTACATACAAATGTACCAATTAGAAGCAGGAATAAACCAGGAGCAAACAAACAAAGAACAAAGAAATGTACAGCACAGGAACAGGCCCTTCGGCCCTCCAAGCCCGTGCCGACCATACTGCCCGACTAAACTACAATCTTCTACACTTCCTGGGTCCGTATCCTTCTATTCCCATCCTATTCATATATTTGTCAAGATGCCCCTTAAATGTCCCTATCGTCCCTGCTTCCACTACCTCCTCCGGTAGTGAGTTCCAGGCACCCACTACCCTCTGCGTAAAAAACTTGCCTCGTACATCTACTCTAAACCTTGCCCCTCTCACCTTAAACCTATGCCCCCTAGTAATTGACCCCTCTACCCTGGGGAAAAGCCTCTGACTATCCACTCTGTCTATGCCCCTCATAATTTTGTATACCTCTATCAGGTCGCCCCTCAACCTCCTTCGTTCCAGTGAGAACAAACCGAGTTTATTCAATCGCTCCTCATAGCTTATGCCCTCCATACCAGGCAACATTCTGGTAAATCTCTTCTGCACCCTCTCTAAAGCCTCCACATCCTTCTGGTAGTGTGGCGACCAGAATTGAACACTATACTCCAAGTGTGGCCTAACTAAGGTTCTATACAGCTGCAACATGACTTGCCAATTCTTATACTCAATGCCCCGGCCAATGAAGGTAAGCATGCCGTATGCCTTCTTGACTACCTTCTCCACCTGTGTTGCCCCTTTCAATGACCTGTGGACCTGTACTCCTAGATCTCTTTGACTTTCAATACTCTTGAGGGTTCTACCATTCACTGTATATTCCCTACCTGCATTAGCCCTTCCAAAATGCATTACCTCACATTTGTCCGGATTAAACTCCATCTGCCATCTCTCCGCCCAAGTCTCCAGACAATCTAAATCCTGCTGTATCCTCAGACAGTCCTCATCGCTATCCGCAATTCCACCAACCTTTGTGTCGTCTGCAAACTTACTAATCAGACCAGTTACATTTTCCTCCAAATCATTTATATATACTACAAACAGCAAAGGTCCCAACACTGATCCCTGTGGAACACCACTGGTCACAGCCCTCCAATTAGAAAAGCATCCCTCCATTGCTACCCTCTGCCTTCTATGGCCTAGCCAGTTCTGTATCCACCTTGCCAGTTCACCCCTGATCCCGTGTGACTTCACCTTTTGTACTAGTCTACCATGAGGGACCTTGTCAAAGGCCTTACTGAAGTCCATATAGACAACATCTACTGCCCTACCTGCATCAATCATCTTAGCGACCTCCTCGAAAAACTCTATCAAGTTAGTGAGACACGACCTCCCCTTCACAAAACCGTGCTGCCTCTCACTAATACGTCCATTTGCTTCCAAATGGGAGTAGATCCTGTCTCGGAGCGGAGTGGATTTTTAAAGGCCTCGGAACAGAACAGTTGCATCAGTTATGAGGACTATAGTAGCAGTTCTTCTTGGGTTACAACATGACATGGAGATAGAGGCAGCAGAAGGAAGAAGCTGTTCATAGAGAGAGGAGGACCCACCCAGAGTTTTCAGAGAGAATTTCTCTCAACTCCACCACAGATTGGAGCAGTGCCAAAATCCCGAAACTGTGTCACCTCCTCGAACTGAGTCTGCGGCCACAGGGCAGAGTCTGGTTGGCATTGCCAGTGGTTGTCAAAGAGTTTTACAGCTTAGAAAGAGGCCCTTTGGCCATCATATCTGTGTCAGCCATCAAGCAGCTATCTGTTCTAATCTCACTTTCCAGCACTTGGTCCACAGAGCGGTGTTTCAAGCACTTACCTAAATGCTTCTTGAATGTTGTGAGGGTTCCCACCTCTACCACCCTTTCAGGCAGCGAGTCCCAGACTCCCACCACCCTCTGGGTAAAAATGTTTTTCTCAAATCCCTTCTAAATCTCCTGCCCATTAATAATAATATTAATAATAATAGTCGCTTATTGTCATGAGTAGGCTTCAATGAAGTTACTGTGAAAAGCTCCTAGTCGCCACATTCCGCCGCCTGTTCGGGGAGGCTGGAACGGGAATTGAACCTGCGCTGCTGGTCTTGTTCTGTACTATAAGCCAGCTGTCTTAGCCCACTGTGCTAAACCAGCCCCTTACCCCTGGTTATTGACCCCTCAACTGAGGGGAAACGTTACTTCCTATTTACCCTATCAATCCTTCATAATTTTGTACACCTCAATCAGATCCCCCTTGGTCTGCTCTGCTCTAAGGAGAACAACCCCAGCCTAACTAGCCTCTCGTCACAGCTGAAACGCTCCAGCCCAGGCAATATTCTGGTGAACCTCCTCTGCACCATTTCTAATGCAATCACATCCCTCCGATGGTGTGGCGATCAGAATTGCCCACAGTACTCTAGCTGTGACTTAACGAGGGTTTTATACAGCTCTCTCATGACCTGCTCTCATATTCTGTGCATCAGCTAATAAAGGCAAGTATCCCACATACCTTCTTTTAAAAATATATTTATTAACCTTTCTCAATTTATAAAATACAAAAGTAGAAACAACAATAAAAACAGCAAAATAGAACAACAAGGTAATTTACACAATCCCCTAGAACTAGGAACCCCCCCCCCCCCAAACAGTTAACCTGATCCCACACACACACAGCCACAACAATACCCCTTCCCTCTTTCACCCACACCCCAGCAGCTAACAGTGACCAACTCTTTCCAATAGATGATTAACGGTCGCCACCTCCAGTAGAACCCATCAGTTGCCCCCCTCATGGTGTGTCTGACCTTCTCTAGATGCAGAAACGCCATTAAGTCACCTAGCCAAGCCGAGAAGCTGGGCGGAATTGCCAACCCCCCATCAAAGTTGGACTCGCCTCTGAGCAATCAGTGAGGCGAAGGCTAAGACATCTGCTCTCGCACACGCCCGCAGCTCCGGCAAGTCCAATACCTCAAATCTAGCTACTAAGGGACAGGGTTCCAACTCAATGTTCAGGATCGCTGACATGGTGCCGCAACAGCAGACCCAGAAACCCACAAGCTTGGGACAGGACCAAAACATGTGCGTGGTTGGCCCACTCGCACAAAGCTCACACCTGTCCTCAACCCCTGAAAAGAAGCGACTCATTCTAGCTCCTGTCAGGTGCGCCCTTAACACTACCTCAAGCTGGACCAAGCTCAGCTTCGCACAAGAGGATGTGGCGTTCACCCTGAGAAGGACTTCACTCCACACCTCCTCCTCCAGTACGGGTCCCAGCTACTACAATCATAGAATAACTCGTGCAGGAAGAGGCCATTCAGCCCATTGAGTCTGCACTCTCCCCATAACCAGTAACCGCACCTAACCTTTTGGACACTAAGGGGCAAATTGGCACGGTTAATCCACCTAACCAGCACATCTTTGTACTGTGGGAGGAAACTAGAGCACCCGGAGGAAACCCACGCAGGCACAGACGTTGGTCATAATAGGAGCCAGCCTTGATACCGACCCCAATATAAAATGCTGACGGAGTTACTGTGGTGATGTGCATCAATGTAAATGCATGTAGGCTAGCTAGACATTAGAGGGAGCACCAGAAACATCACACACACACTCAGCCAATAGATCAGTTAGATAGGAGACGACCAATGGACATTCACAATACACACGGAGGTGACACGACCACAGGGGGGCATTACACCAACCCATATATAAAGGACACCACACACATGATCTGTCTCTTTCCAGTGGAGACAGTCAGTGAGAAGAGACACAGGGTTGATTCAATATTACACCCACCACGTGGATTGCAGCAGCTGGTTAGTCAGTCTGGGTAGCTATAGTAGGATTAGCAGTAGTGTCGAACCCGAGTCATAGAAATGAAATGAAAAAATGAAATGAAAATCGGTTATTGTCACAAGTAGGCTTCAATGAAGTTACTGTGAAAAGCCCCTAGTCGCCACATTCCGGCACCTGTTTGGGGAGGCTGTTACGGGAATTGAACCATGCTGCTGGCCTGCCTTGGTCTGCTTTCAAAGCCAGCAATTAATTTAATAAACATGTTGACGTTATCTCCACGTCTGAACCTTCCTTTGTCAAGTGTACCACAAGGAAGCAGTTTATGTTACACCTACAACATAACAAATCAGTTACCTCCAGATTTTTAATGTGGAGAGAACCATCGTGTTCGACGAGTATTTTGCCGGCGTGAATGGAAGAGACGCCATCAGCAGTGCACGAAAACTAGACCTGCTACATGACCCAGCCTCCATCTGCACCCAGGAATCTCCCGATCCCCACACTATCCCAACACCTTCTCTGCATTAGCCGCCCAGTAATAAAATATCAAATTCAGCAATGTGAGACTGTCTATCCCATATGCCTTCTTAACCATCTTATCTACCGCTATCCTGCTGCCTTCAAGGACCTATGGACATGCACTCCAAGGTCCCTCCCTGTACCTCCTAGCATCCTACCATTGTCCCTTGCCTTGTTAGTCCTCCAAAAATGCACCATCTCACACTTTTCAGGGTTAACTTCCATTTGCCACTGTTATACCCATCTGACGAGCCTGTCTATATCGCCCTGTAGTCTGAGGCTTTCCTCCTCGCTATTTACCACACCACCAATTCTTGTGTCATCTGTGAACTTACTGATCTTACCACCCACACTCCGCTCTGCATCATTAATGTACGCTACAAACAGCAAGGTACCCAGCACCGATCCCTGTGGTACAGCACTGGACACAGGCTCCCAGTCACCAAAACAACCTTCGCCCGTTACCCTCTGCCTCCTGCCACTCAGCCAATTTTGAATCCAATTTGCCAAATTGCCCTGGATCCCATTGGCTCTTGCCTTCTTTATCAGTTTCCCGTGTGGGAACTGGTCAAAAGTCTTACTGAAGTTCATGCAGACTAAATCAATCACACATCTACACACCTAGTCACCTCCTTGAAAAATTCAGTCAAATGTGTTAGATCTGATCTCCTCTTGACAAATCCATGATAACTATCCTTGATTAATCCTTGCCTCTCCAGATGGAAATTAATTCTGTCCCTCAGATTCTTTTTTCCAATAAGTTCCCTACCATTGATGTTAGACTCACTGGCCTGTACTGACCTGGTTCTTCCCTACTTCCCTTCTTGGAAAATGGTGCCGTATTACCCCAGTCCTCTGGCACCTCTCCTGTGGCCAGAGAGGATTTGAAAATCCACGTTTGAAAATTCACGTCAAAACCCGCAATCGCCTCCCTTGCCTCACACAACAGCCTAGGATATATCTGGGCCTGGGGATTTAGCACCTCCTCCCTCTCAATGGAAGCTTGTTCAATTAGATCACAGTCCCCCTCCCTGATTTCTATACCTGCATCGTCCTTTTCCATAGTGAATTCCTCAGCTACATCTTCCAGCTCCACACTCCAGTTGCCACCTTGTTCTTTCATAGAATTTACAGTGCAGAAGGAGGCCATTCGGCCCATAGAGTCTGCACCGGCTCTTGGAAAGAGCACCCCACCCAAGCCCACACCTCCACCCCATCCCCATAATCCAGTAACCCCACCCAACACTAAGGGCAATTTTGGACACTATGGGCAATTTAGCATGGCCAATCCACCTAACCTGCACATCTTTGGACTGTGGGAGGAAACCGGAGCACCCGGAGGAAACCCACGCACACACGGGGAGAATGTGCATACTCCGCACAGACAGTGACCCAGCGGGAAATCGAACCTGGGACCCTGGAGCTGTGAAGCAATTGTGCTAACCACAATGCTACCGTGCTGCCCATAATAGGTCTCTAGGTTCTCTATAATAAGTTCTCTATAGGTTCTCTATAATAGGCATAATAGGTTCTCTATTGGCCCTACCCTTTCCATGGTTACCCTCTTGCCCTCAATAAACTTAATAAACTTATAACATACCTTGGGATTCTCCTTTATTTTCCCCGCCAGTGTTTTTGATGCCCCCTCTGCGTTCTCCTGATTTATTTTTTAAGTATCCCCTTGCACTTTCTAATCTCCTCTGAGGCATTCGCTTGTTTCAGCCCCCTGTATCTGCCATAAGTCTCCGTCTTTTTCCTGATTCAATTTCCCTTGACATCCAGGGTTCTTTGGACTATTTGGCCCTGCCCTTTACCTTTACAGGAACATGATGGCTTTGTACTCTCGCTATTTCTTTTGTGAATCACTCACATTGCTTTAATGTGGATTTTCCTACAAGTAGCTGCGCCCAGTCCACTTCGGCCAGATCCGGTCTTATCCTATAAAAGCTGATAGTTACCATTACTTTCTACCCCTCGGGATCCTTTCAGTCTGGTACCACCAACATCTCTCATTTTGTTGTCCATCACTGCATCAGAAGTAATCACTACACTAAGGGAGGAGACTGGAAAAGCAGGAGGACTGGGCATGTGGCTTTACCAGGGTAGTGAGATTCCCAATGGTGCAGGGAGCAATGAACTATACTGAAGTTGTTCTGTGGGTGCCACATCTCAAAGAGAAGATGTTCCAGAACCACAAGAGATCCCACTCTCTGAATATGCGATCATGCACAGGACATTGTGTTGAAAATGTCTACTATCCTGGCAGCAGCCACATTTCTTCCATCATAGAATCATAAAATCCCGATGGTGCACAAGGAGGCCATACAGCCCATCGAGTCTGCACCAATCCTCTAAAACAGCCCCCTATCGAGACCCACGCCCCCATTCTATCCTCGTAACCAGTCACCCCATCCAATCTTTTAGACAGTAAGGGCAATTTAGCATGGCCCCCACGTGACCTGCACATCTTTGGACTGTGGGAGGAAACTGGTGCACCCAGAGGAAACCCATGCAGACACGGGGAGAACATCCAAACTCCAAACAGACAGTCACCCGAGACCGGAATTGAACCCGGGTCCTTGGCGCTGTGAGGCAGCAGTGGTAACCACTGTGCCATCATGCCAGCACCTGAGGCTATTACAGGGGTCCCTGTTTGGACGGGCCTCCCTATTACAGGGGTCCCTGGGGGTCCCCTTATTACAGGGATCCCTGTGGGGGGTCTCCCTATTACAGGGATCTCTGTGGGTGGTCTCTTTATTTCAGGGGTCCTTGTGGGGGTTCCCCCGACTACAGAGATTCCTGTGGATTGTCTCCCTGTTACTGGGGTATCTGTGAGGGACCTCCTTATTACAGGGGTCTCGGGGGTCAGGTCGGGTCACCCCCTTACATTGGGGTTTGGGGGGTTCGGGGGGGCTGCTGTGCGGTGCCGGGGAGGGTGGATTCGGGGCTGATTTGCGGTGCAGGAGAGTGGCCGACTGCGGGACCTCACCATTGGTCCGTCCATTCAAGCTGGCAGACCGATAGCTGGATTCCCTGCGTGAGGAGGGGCCATACGGAGAGGAGGGGGAAGCTGCAGCAACGGATTGGCAGCAGTGGAACGGGCTGCAGAGGGCCGGACTTCAGAGGACCGGGCTGCAGAGGACCGGGCTGCAGAGGACCGGCTGCAGAGGTCCGGGCTGCAGAGGACCGGGCTGCAGAGGACCGGACTTCAGAGGACTGGGCTGCAGAGGACCGGGCTGCAGAGGACTGGGCTGCACAGGACCGGGCTGCAGAGGACTGGGCTGCACAGGACCGGGCTGTAGAGGACTGGGCTGCAGACGACCGGGCTGCAGAGGACAGGCTGCAGAGGACCGGCCTTCAGAGGCCTGGGCTGCAGAGGACTGGGCTGCAGAGGACCGGGTTTCAGAGGACTGGGCTAGAGAGGACCGGGCTGCAGAGGTCCGGAGTGCAGAGGACCAGGCTGCAGAGGTCTGGACTGCAGAGGACCGGCTGCAGAGGAACGGGCTGCAGAGGACCGGGCTGCAGAGGTCCGGACTGCAGAGGACCGGGCTGCAGAGGACCGGGCTGCAGAGGACCGGGTTTCAGAGGACTGGGCTAGAGAGGACCGGGCTGCAGAGGTCCGGAGTGCAGAGGACCGGGCTGCAGAGGTCCGGACTGCAGAGGACCGGGCTGCAGAGGTCCGGGCTGCAGAGGACCGGGCTGCAGAGGACCGGCTGCAGAGGAACGGGCTGCAGAGGACCGGGCTGCAGAGGTCCGGACTGCAGAGGAACGGGCTGCAGAGGACCGGGCTGCAGAGGTCCGGACTGCAGAGGACCGGGCTGCAGAGGACAGGCTGCAGAGGACCGGCCTTCAGAGGCCTGGGCTGCAGAGGACTGGGCTGCAGAGGTCCGGGCTGCAGAGGACCGGGTTTCAGAGGACTGGGCTAGAGAGGACCAGGCTGCAAAGGTCCGGAGTGCAGAGGACCGGGCTGCAGAGGTCCGGGCTGCAGAGGACCGGGCTGCAGAGGACCGGGCTGCAGAGGACCGGCCTTCAGAGGCCTGGGCTGCAGAGGACTGGGCTGCAGAGGTCCGGGCTGCAGAGGACCGGGTTTCAGAGGACTGGGCTAGAGAGGACCGGGCTGCAAAGGTCCGGAGTGCAGAGGACCGGGCTGCAGAGGTCCGGGCTGCAGAGGACCGGGCTGCAGAGGTCCGGACTGCAGAGGACCGGGCTGCAGAGGTCCGGGCTGCAGAGGACCGGGTTTCAGAGGACTGGGCTAGAGAGGACCGGGCTGCAGAGGTCCGGACTGCAGAGGACCAGGCTGCAGAGGTCCGGGCTGCACAGGACCGAGCTGCAGAGGTCCGGGCTGCAGAGGACCGGGCTGCAGAGGTCCGGGCTGCAGAGGACCGGGCTGCAGAGGTCCGGACTGCAGAGGACCAGGCTGCAGAGGACTGGGCTAGAGAGGACCGGGCTGCAGAGGTCCGGACTGCAGAGGACCAGGCTGCAGAGGACCGGACTGCAGAGGACCGGGCTGCAGAGGACAGGCTGCAGAGGACCGGCCTTCAGAGGCCTGGGCTGCAGAGGACTGGGCTGCAGAGGTCCGGGCTGCAGAGGACCGGGTTTCAGAGGACTGGGCTAGAGAGGACCGGGCTGCAAAGGTCCGGAGTGCAGAGGACCGGGCTGCAGAGGTCCGGGCTGCAGAGGACCGGGCTGCAGAGGACCGGGCTGCAGAGGACCGGCCTTCAGAGGCCTGGGCTGCAGAGGACTGGGCTGCAGAGGTCCGGGCTGCAGAGGACCGGGTTTCAGAGGACTGGGCTAGAGAGGACCGGGCTGCAAAGGTCCGGAGTGCAGAGGACCGGGCTGCAGAGGTCCGGGCTGCAGAGGACCGGGCTGCAGAGGTCCGGACTGCAGAGGACCGGGCTGCAGAGGTCCGGGCTGCAGAGGACCGGGTTTCAGAGGACTGGGCTAGAGAGGACCGGGCTGCAGAGGTCCGGACTGCAGAGGACCAGGCTGCAGAGGTCCGGGCTGCACAGGACCGAGCTGCAGAGGTCCGGGCTGCAGAGGACCGGGCTGCAGAGGTCCGGGCTGCAGAGGACCGGGCTGCAGAGGTCCGGACTGCAGAGGACCAGGCTGCAGAGGACTGGGCTAGAGAGGACTGGGCTGCAGAGGTCCGGACTGCAGAGGACCAGGCTGCAGAGGACCGGACTGCAGAGGTCCGGGCTGCAGAGGTCCGGGCTGCAGAGGACCGGGCTGCAGAGGGACCGGGCTGCAGAGGACCGGACTGCAGAGGACCGGGCTGCAGAGGACCGGACTGCAGAGGACCGGGCTGCAGAGGACCGGGCTGCAGACGACCAGGCTGCAGAGGACCGGGCTGCAGAGGACCGGGCTGCAGAGGGACTGGTGGTAGCTGCACATGCTGGAGGACCGGCCGCCCAACATGTCGAGGAGCGGCCGGTGCCAAGAAGGTGCCGCATGAGGCCTTGTGTGTAACGGCAGCGCCTGTCATTCGAGGACATGCCAGACCTGGAAAGCTGTTGGAGTCTCCAGCTGAGCAGAGAGACAGTGCGCCACATTCTACCAGATGATGGTACAGCTGGCATCCCGGGTGTATGGGGAGGACAAACACTCCTGATGACCGTCAAGGTGATGGTCACCCTGAACTTCTACGCGACGGGATCCTTCCAGTCGCTGAGTGGGGACCTGTCTGGGATCACAGACCTCGGTGCACAGGTGCATCTTCGCCATCACGGAAGCCCTATATGCCCAGGTGGAGCAGTACATCTATTTCCATGGGGACCGAGCCCACCAGATGTCCAGGCAGTGGGGTTCGCCGCCATCGCCGGGATGCCCTGGGTCCAGGGGGCGATAGACGGGATGCATATCGCCCTATGGGCACCGGCTAACAGGCCGCTCTACACGGACCGAAAGAGGTGCCACTCAATGATTATCCAGATGGTCTGTGACCATCAGCTGCGCATCGTACACCTCTGCGCCCGATACCCGGGCAGTGTGCATGGTTCCTTCATCCTGGCATGCATGGTGGTCCCTGACATATTCGAGAGGCACCTACCCCCCCCCCCCCCCCCTGGATGAGGGGTTGGCTCCTGGGCGACAGGGGTTAGTTATACTGCGGCTGTGGCCCATGACACCTATCCAGAGGCCACAGACCAACGTGGACACCCATTACAACCACGCCCATACAGAGACCAGGTGTGTGATTGAGCGGTGCTTTGGCCTCCTGAAGATGAGCTTCAGGAGCCTGGATCGTTCAGTATGATGCTGAGAGGATCGTCCGCAACGTGGCCGCCTGCTGCATCTTCCACAATATCACGCAGCAGAGGGGCGATGTGCTGGAGGAGGAGGATGAGGAGGAAGGGCAGGCCTCATCTGACGAGGAGGATGTGGGGGCGTGGGACGATGAGCAGAACATGCGGCCTGAGCAGGCCTGGGAGGCCGCACGATGTCATCGCCAGGGCCAACGCGCACGGGTCACACTGGTTACCTCCAGGTTCACTGACTAGGAGGGAGGGTGAGGGGTGGGGGGGAAGGGGGGTTGGTACCGGCCAGGGACACGGACATCACATCCCAGACCCACACCCCCTCACGACCCACACCGCCAGACTGCCCATTTCCACACCTCTCCATTATACGTACCTGCAGCGTGACGAGCTGGGGGCCCTGGGTTTGCAGTAACAGCGGGTCTGGTACATGGGATGGAGGAAAATGACAACCCACTCTGCAATGAGCTCTGGTGCTCCACATTGTATGACAACGTCTGACCTATGCCCACAGTAGCGCCTTCCACCTGGGTGATCCCTGCATGCGAGCGAGCCAGTCCATCACACGGTCCCGCTGAATCCCTGGGGTGGCGGTGCTGGGGACGGTCGTAGCGCGGGGGGAGGGGGAGCACGGCCCTCCCACAGTGCGTCCACTGGTCCCCCGGCCAGCCCAGACCAGCCCACCCCCACACCCATCTGACAGAGCACCGAGGCAGGATTTAACAGTGTTAACAGGTGTTGATTGTGATGAAATATATACAGTCTGTGGCCCAACCCCTATAACTGAACTCTGCCCTGCACCCATGCCAACCTAACTGGTGTCGAGCCTTCTGGCCTTACGGACCCTAACACTACGTCTATGTGGTTCCCAGACGGTACAGCAGGAGTGGAGGTGGCCTGCTGTGACTCCTACCCTGCGATAAGAGCCCTCGTTGGCGAGTGTCTCCTGGGGCGACCCAATCTGAATGGGTCCGGCAGCTGCTCGGGTGTCCCAGGTGGCATGGTGCCACCCTGTTCTGCCCGCTGCACACCAGATGCACCAGGGACAGGAGGGAAGGAGAGTCCGAGGTGCTGTGGTGTGCCGGCACCTCCCCTGTGAGAATCACCAGCATGGACCCCATCACCTCCTCCTCCCTCGGGATGCCAGATGGCCCCCGGGCTACTCCATTGGGTGGGAGTGGGAGTGGAGCCATCCCCTGAGGCCCCCACCGCCACCTGGTGTTGCCAGTCCTGGAGGCCTGCTCTTGTCTCGACCAGGGCCTGCACGCTTGCGGCCATGGAGCACAGGGAGTGGACCATCACCATCTGGGACTGCAACACATCACTCTGAGACTGTGCCACATCAGCCAGTGACGGGGCCAGCTCCCTCTGGGACTGGGCCACCTCCCTCTGGAACTGGGCCACCTCCCTCTGGGACTGGGCCAGCCCGCCGAATGTCTGCGCAATGCTGCCCAGCGTCTGGGCAATGCCGCCGACGTTCCCAGCCATGGCCTCCTGTGACTGGGCCATGCTGAGGAGCGCTGCTGCAATGTCCAGGTGGCTCAGTCACATGGCTGCCTGCACAGAATGCCCCAGGCCTTGGACACGCTGATCTATAGCCGAACCCGTCGCCACCAATGCCTCCACTGTATAGCCAGCACCAGACTCTGCTCCTGAACGCATTTGGATTCCTCCAGCTGCACCTGCAGGTGCTGGATACTGACATTCCCTCTTGTAGTCCCTGGGCCTCTGACTGCACCTGCACCATGGCTGGGACTGGATATTCCAGAAGCTCAGGACCTGTCTGGGCGGCAGCTGGTTCCTGGGGCGGCCTGCCCTCCGACCGTCCGGCCCCTCGGCTGCTGCTACCTCCACTGGATTAGCTGTGTGGTACGCACCAGATAGTGCCCCAGGAGCCTCGCCACTAATGTGCCCAACCGAGGTGAGTGTCTCTGGGATGGTGGAGGGTGATGGCGATAGCAGTGACGGAAAGTCAGTGTCATCCTCCGACCCAAGCTCCGGGGTGTCCTGAGTCTCGGGCGGAGGGCTGGTGTCCGGGCTGCTCTCCTCATCATTGCTCGGCTGTCTGGGGGCACCGGCTCTGGCACTGGCTGGTGGCGGGAGCCCCCAGATGGATCGGCAGGTCCTGTAAGATACAAGATGGCATGTATAATAAGGCAGCAGGCTGGGGGTAAGTTGGGTGGGGGGAAGAGAGGGTGGGGAGGGGGGGAGGTGGGGAGGGGGGGTGAAGTGGGGGGGTGAGGGGGTTGGGGGTTAAGGGGGTGGGGCGGTAAGGTGGGGGGAGATCTCACACATGTGTCATGGGCAACCACAACTCAGCAGGGTCTCATTTGCTCGCACTCCACCTCGGCAACATCCCTTTCCTCCTCCCTCTGCTCAGGCATGGTGAGGGGCCGCATTCTGGTGGTCACCCTCCGGTCTCCCACTCCCGGTGGTTGTGCGTGGCCTTCTCCTTGGTGGGAGGGGGGGGGGCAAACACAAACAATGACACCATTAGACGTTCCAATGCATGCAGCCCAGGGATTGTGTAGATGTTGACCTCAGTGGCAAAGATTCCCAGCCATGGCTGCTGGCATGGGTGCTGGCATGTGGGCAGGGTGTGGATCCGGCTGTCCCCCAGTGGGAGGGGCCTGGTTTAAGGGTGAGTGGGGGAAGTGTTAGTGCCATGGGCACCGAGCAGCTAACTCACCCTGGCCGCTCTGAGAAGGTCGTGTAGTTTCTTCCGACATTGCATGCCAGCCCAGACGACGTTGCCCATGGCGTGGACCGCCTCTCCCACCTGTGCCCAGGCATGGCGGATGTCGGCGCCTAGCAGCCTTCCTTCTAGCCAGAGGATAGGGTCATCCTTCTCTCCTCCATGGCATCCCAGAGGGTGTCCAGCTCAGCGTCCCTGAACCATGGCACTGCTCTCCTTCCAGCCATCTTGTTGGTTAGGACGATGTGTGTGGGGGGAAGGGCCATTTAAGGGCGGCTGTGGCATGTGAGCCTCATGAGTGCCAATCACGGACCTGGCAAATCCGGCACTGTTTTCCATGGAATTGGTTGTGTTCCACGTGGCAACGGTGCTAGCCCGTTTAAAGTAGCTGAATTGGTGCAGCTATTGCACTTTTTTCTGTTGTAAAACGCCACACTTCCTCCACTGGCATCAGCACTTCACCTCAGAAATTCCACCCTTATTCTCCCAAACTGAGAATTGCAGCCATGGTGTACCTGCACCACATACGCTGCAGCGGCTCAGGAAGGCAGCTCACCTTTACCTCCTCAAGGACTATAGGGATGGGCAATAAATGCTGGTGTAGACAGTGAAGCCCACATCCCATGAATAAATAAATAAAATCAATACAAATCAAGTATTTGCCTTTGTAGTTTCTCTTAGTGCCTGCCTTGTGGGTGCCTTTTGCCTGCCCTAGTCCTCCTGCAAAGTGTTTCCCCATTGGCTGAAGCACAACTGCTGGAAGGCTGGGGGGGGGGGGGGGGGAGGGGGGGGGGGAGACTGCTTTTAGGGGAAGCTCTGCAAAAACCTTAAATGTTGAAAAAACTATTCCAGCTTGGCGAGTAAATAGCTTGTTTACCTCTGAATGAGGACCTTGCATGTTTCCTATCTGGAGAGTCTAGAACCAGGGCTCATTTGACTGAGATGAGGAGAAATTTCAGAGGTTGTGAATTTCTGTGGCCACTGGGATGCTCACTGAGTATATTGAAGATGGTGATTGACAGATTTTTGGGACGAAAGGAATCAAGGATAGGACACAAATGTGGTTTTGATGTAATAGATTGGCTGTGACCATACTGACTGGCAGAGCAGGCTTGAAAGGCATTATGGCCGACTCAGGCTGCTCCTGGTTCTTATGTTCAAGATTAATTCCAGGATTTACCCAAGGAGATTGAATTTCTGCAGGGATTCTCTGGTCTCTTGCCAAAAGTTATGTAAAAAGAAATCAAAGGAAGCCCATCAAAATGGTGCGTTGGACGATTGTCTGCTAACTATCTGATGGTCGATTGGAAAACCCCCTGTGGAAATGCCAAGTGCTTTGTAGGCAGTGATCCTGCGTACTGACTGAGTGTTGAATTGATGCAAGTGCTGTCTTTCCCATGAGGTGATAAACTAGGATGCTATTCAGGTTAAAGGACTTCCCAGCATTTCTGAAGAAAAGCTGGGATTCTCCCAGTGCCTTGACCAATATTCATACATCAACCCACACCATCAAGAAACAAGTGGGGGGCGATTCTCCGAGCCCCGCGCCAGGACGGAGAATCGCTGCAACCGCGCCACGACACTCCGATGCCAGCACGATTCTCGGAGGTGCGGAGAATCAGTGCCATTTGCGCCGGCGCGTTTGATACGGCGCCGGCCAGGGGCCGCTGGTATTGGCGGGGCCGCCAGTTCTCCGGCCCGGATGGGCCGAACGGCCACGTGGATGGAACAGAGTCCCGCTGGCACCATTCGCCCCTGGTCGCTGCCGGCGGTAACTCTGCGCGAAGGGTCAGGGGTGGCCTGTGGGGTGGGGAAAAGCGATTCTTCACCGGGGGGGTCCTCCGATGGGGCCTGGCCCGTGATCGGGGCCCACCGATCAGCGGGCCAGCCTCTCCCCCCCCCAGGCCTACTTCGTTGCACGGCCGGCCCCTGAGCACCGACACCATGTTGAGTTGGGGCCGGCGCGCTGAAGAAGTCCCCCGCGCATGCGTGGGTTGGCGTGGCACCCATTTGGCGTGGCGCCCATTTGGCGCCGGGAAGGGAGGCTGGAGCTCCAGCACCGTGCTGGCCCCCTGTGAGGGACAGAATCTGTCGTCCTCACACCCGTTTCACGCCATCGTGAAACGCGACGGCGTTCACGACGGCACGAACACTTGGGCTCCATTTTGGAGAATCGCCCCCATTATCTGCTCACTTATCTCATTGCTGGGTACCAGTTGGATATTGTCTGTGCTTACAAAACTGTAAGACTATTTACAAACAAGTAATTGGCTGCACTGGACAATTGAGATATTCTGATGACATGAAAGGTGCTACATCAAATTATTTCTAATGACTGAGAACAATTATTTTAATCAAGACCTTGCTGCTAGTTTTTCATTGTTCCTTGTTCTCTTGGCTTTCCTTTTTTTGTAACTTCAGTCCTTCCCTCACTAGCTGTGCCAATGGGAAGAGGAAAAGGGTGAGTGGTGATAAGAATTGAGGCAGGCCAGGCTGATCAGACATAGTAAGAGTCATTTTGCACCTGCATCTCCAGAGGAAGATGCTCACGTGGCAACAATGACCAATACTTAATCAGAATGTGTCAATTTCAAAGCCAGACAGGATTTATATTAGGATATTGCAGCATATATTTAATGTTGTAAGGGGCTTCCTGTGAGACATCTAGGGAACATTGCTACAGCTAAACTACCTGGCAAATAAGCCAGATAATCGACAGTCTGAATAAGGTTCTGGATACACATTTTATATACATTTTTCTCTTCCAGTTCACTCGTTCTGTTTTACATTGGACTCTGACCTGTATTGATCGCGCTCTGGGTGGATAGGAGAAACATGATTATAACAGTCTAGTCCATAAAAGCTTTGAGCCAAAAGGAAATAGTCAGTCAGAATATGATCACGTTGGATGTGGATTTGAGGGTATACAATGTAGCTTCTCCTCGCCCATCCAGAACTAGGATGTGAACCAAGCACAAATGACTCCTAATTAGAATCAATATACACCTCGTTATCCTGAAGGAAAGTGTTGAAAGTGTCGGCAGGGCCCCTTCACACAAGGAAGGGCAGCTGGAGGAAATTAATTTTGGGGATGTGTCATTGACAGTTGTATGTCAGCGATTCGCACATTTTACTAATACCAGCCGGTTTTAGCATTTGCAAATTAATAATAAACATCGATTAGTCAAACATATTTGCTCTTGACCAAGTTTTGCATTTAATATGCAAATTTAAGCCGAATCGATCTATTCCCACTTCTTGGGCAGTAAACTTTGCAAAATAGGAATGATCCAGGACGGTAAATAGCACTGATCAACATTTCCTTTTAGAAAATGAAAGTGTAATATGGGTTCTACGGTTTGCTAATAGTTTGGGACTCGTTCCTGTCATTCTTTGCAGAATCAGCAACAACTATCTTGTAATCAGTTAAAAGATAGTGCTGGAATATACCAGAAACAAAATTGGTAATGTCCAGATAATTGTTCCATCAACCTGCATCCTGTGGCATATTCAAATATTTTGTTTTTAAATTCAAATATTTGCAATGTGTGCGTTTCTCTGAAGATTCCGCTCAAAGCTTTCGGCCAAATATTGTTATTACAATCCAGGTTTGAAAGATGGGTTGGATTCGTCACATTTGCTGATATTACAGATGATTGAATTTGGGGGAAAGCAGTGAGCAAAACCATGCCATCTCCAAAGCCTCTGCACAGCCTGGTTTCCAATGGTTTTAAGGGGGGTAGTTGTCCCAACCAGTAAAGGATAATACTGCAATTCTTTCATGCGCACTTTAGCTGGATTTCTTTCACATGGTTGTCATTCACAAACGTGTACACCAGCTCACTGAACTTTAAGCTGGAGGTGCAGTGTGTGGTTTGCAAAGTGTGTGAGCCTGGTATGGAGCTTGGCCCTTTTCTGTTGATCGCTCACCGCTGCTCTTTTATTTTTCGAACAATGCAATGAACTTTAAAACATCCCTTTCAAAGTCATTGTTAGGCCACAGGTCTGTGATGTCCACTTGCATTTCGTGCTGGCGCTGAAGTGCTTCCAGTTACAGAAAGGGAGGGAGGCGCGCAGTCAGTAAACATTTATTTCCAATCAGACCTTTAAAATGTGTGGGGAGAAAATGAAGAGAATAAAACGCGCTGCCTGGGCCTGCAACACGCTATGGGAAAGTCGTGCATCCAATGACTTCTTCAATCCACAATACTCATTCGTGATCCTGTCTCAATTCGTTGTTACAAGTAAACAGTTTCAGCTTCTCACAGATCAGTCAGTGATGATATTTGTCAGCCCTGCCATCGGAAAATCCGTTTCTTCATAACTTTTGTCTAATCTTTTGCGTCTGACAAGGATTTCACTGCAAGTTATTTAGATGTTATTTCCCCACTTGTGTGGGCAGGGAAACAGCAACAGCCTGACGATATTGGACTGTCTTTTTAAGCTGTTGCATCGACCCACGCATGTTTCTAGCATCCTTTGTGTTGTGACCAATGTATTTATAGAGTATAGACGCTCGCCCTGATGGACACATTCTCGCTAAGATTGGAAAGATTTAAAGCTGGTTTGTGTTCGGTCGCTGAGCTCCAATAACGTGTGTCTATTGGAAGCAGGCAACTGCTTATAGACAGGGAAAATGTCGCCCTTAAAACATCTGTTTTCTCTTCCTGACCTTCTAAGCCGAACATGTTTGAGTACATTTTGTAAAACAATGTGAGGGTTGGAATCGCAGTCAGAGACTTGCCCTGTTGTTTATTAACATTCTCTTACAAACAGCTTTGGGACTTGGGAACTGAATTTCAAAGCACACTGGTCCGGTCTGTCACAAGTGAGCCTGGTCCCAAACAAAAGAGGCGCCTTTATTCTTCCCCCCCCCCCCCCCCCCAAATACAGCAGAAAAGATAAACCGGGCTGTGCTGTTGTCGGCAGCGCATCAATTCCTGCCACTGTCCTGTGAAGTTCTGGAACAAATATTTGTCGCTCAGCGTCCTGTCCACTTGTGTGGCGCTTCTGTGTCTCACATCTGGGCCTCACACAGCTGGCAGCCCGCTCCAAACACTCTCATTTACACCTCGGCTGAGTTACGGTCACTTCCCGTATTGCATCTTGGAGCGGAGCTGAACATGTGGCAACTGGACAGGATGTTTCCAAAGAACAACTGGACAGAAGGGGCGGGCCGGCGGTGAGAGAACAGAAATAACTCCGCGTTCAAATCAATTCCGCTTTTGGATGGGACCTCTCGGTTCTGACCACTGTGCGTGCAAATGGTTCAAATGCTGGGCACAATACGACACTTGCCAAGGCCATGTGCAATGTTACAGTGACTGATTCCGCACTATCCACATGATGTCCTTCTGAATGCTCAGTTTTGCTGTTGTGAATGAGTCTCTTTAAATTCAAAATAAATGCGATCTGTAACTGGGATTAGAATTTAGAATATTGGCGGGAATGACTAACTAATGTGTAGATTTGGGGAAGAGGTTGTCACGATGTTACCAGCTGCCTGTTTTGCTGTTTGCTACCACGATCACAGGGGACATGTGAAATCCTCAATGCCACATGTCCCATTTCTGAACGAGTTATCCGGACCAGTTACGCCAGCCTTACTTCCTGGAAATACTAAATATAAAACATCTTTACTCCCACACCGTAATTCTACTGGAGTTCATTCTTGAATGTCCTCCCCATGTCCCTACTCCCAAGTTCCCATTTGTTTCCTGCATTGATATTAAAGCCAGACCCATAATCGCCACCACACGAGCTCCATACTTGTCGACCTGTGTTCAATGGTTAAAATTACATTTGGGGGCATTGTAGTCCTGTCAGGTGGCACGTTTGATTTTTTAAAAATATAATTCTGAATAATACATATTAAAAGACAGATTTCTTGTCATACGTTTGTTCAGAACTTTACAAGTAAAGCAATCGAGACAATATATAAGTTGTCTTTACAAACTGCATCTTGTGCCCTTGTTGGAGAAACAGTTTGAGTCTGTCTCAAGGGGGTATTTGAGAATACCGCACAGAGCAATGCTGAATCTGCCGGGTAACTGTAAGGCGGGGTCTTCTGAGTGTAAACATTCGCGGGAGGAAGCGCTGGTTACTGGTTTCGAAGTACTTTTCCTTCAGATTGTCTGATTGGTAATTGAGAATCCTGGTGATGGGTCAAGGCCATAGTGCAGGGACAACAGTGGAGGTACAATAGGAGAGAGAGGGCCAATTAGTCACAGGAAACTGGGAGCATTATCCGTGAAAGAGTGCAGTCTTGTTGGGCTGAGGGTGCAGAGAGGCGATAGGTATTGTGCTGGAGGGGGGGGGGGGCGGATAGTTTGATATTTTACTATCTCTGTCAGCCGGCCAATGTATTGTGTTGTGAAGTGCTTTCTGGCTTCCTCGCCATGTGCGAGTGGTTGATTGGCACAGTCTGATTCTCAATGCAGATTGGCATGGACGGTGGTGGCACCTCGCTGTAAACACACCGGAGCTGGGAGGGGGACATCACTCCTACATCATTGCCTTTGCTTACACCTCGCTAAGAAGCCATTTCCCGCGCTGCAATGGGTCCCGGGGTCTATCCGCCGAATGGATTCCCGAGTTAGAGACTGGCACTCTTCTACAATGTGTGTAACTTGTGCGGGGAGGACGGGGATCCGGGAGAGAGCGGCCCGTGGTTGCATTCTGTCAACTGTCAGACCATGTAAACTGGCAGAGGAACGTTAACCAGGGGTGTGTGTGGGGGGGTTGTGGAACAACATCATTCATTAGAAAATTAACTGACTGAATAAAGTTATGACTGGTCAGAATTGTGAATTAAAACGGGCACGTGATCCAAGCCAGTTTCCAAGTAAGTGATTCATTGCGGGTGAAATGTCAAAGCTTGTGCTTGTGATGGGTCACTGGGCACGATTCACCTATTTATAGCGTTCAGAGATTATATAACCCAACAATTGACTCTTGTCAACGCGAGCGAAGCTACCTGTTGCCCTCGAATGGATAGGGATTCAGTTCCGGTATTTTGGAATGAAAACGGCCTTTAAAATCTGCTGAATCAGCTCAACTTTTAAGAAGCGCTGAAATTCAGTGAATTATATCAAAGGGTCCCCGAGACAAATGAAGCAGGACAATAAAATAGAAGTTTTTTGAACTTCAATCACCAGTTCTTTATGAATATGTAATCTCTCTGGGTGCTTATTTGATTGAGGATTGGAGGGGGTGATTGTCCTCAAATTATTCATCGGACTTCTTTGTGATATAAATCAATATGTTTCACATGGGAATGTATCTCTGCTGTCAGTTCGTTTAGATGGGTAAAATGTGGTTCTTTGTAACGATGTGATCAGGCCCTTTCTAAGCAGGCGGAAATGTCAGCGAACCTAACTCAAGCAATGTGACTGCCAGAAAAACAGACCATCTTAACTCAGCAGAACTGGGGATTATTGTCTGTCAGTTCACCTCAAATTGGATTGGGAAGATTTGTCCATGTAGATAATACTGTCGTCAATGTACAATATGCCACATCTCAATAGCCCCCTCATCGCTACTGCACACGTCTGAGGAGGCAAAAGAAGGAACATGTGGCTTCAGATTCCGAGTGCCAAAGCGACGGTTATTTTAAACGCACGAATCTGTCATTTGCTTCAAGTTCGTGGGAATTAAACTTCCAACAGGGCATCACCCGATTTAATTTAAACTCAAGACAAGCAAAAAGGAAATCGAAAACAGGCCTGAACTCAAAATTTCTGCCCTGCCACACGCATTGGACAAAATAAAGCCAGTGGTCCACTCTCTGACACGGGGTAAAACATTGGCACCTGATGTGTAGGTCATCAGTGCAGAATATTATCTGTACTGTCATAAATAAACTGCACAGTCCCTCTTGTTGAGATACAGGTAGATCCTGGGCAGTAACACAATCAGACAAGATGTACTATGCAGCTTTCTGGAGCTGATTTCACAGATAATTTACAGCGTTCACCCAGTCTTGCTCCGCTTCAGACAAAATGCAAATACCGCCCAGGGCTTTGGAAAAGTGTATTTCACTCCTCAGTAGATTCAATCTCACAGTGACAGTTCTCGTGGTTTTAAGATACACACTCGGTCCACGGCTCCCAGTTTGCCCAGGTCTGTTTTTCCCCCCATTGTGCTAACACTTGCCCAGTGAGCTTGAAGAGGAGCCCACGCTGCGTCCGCTAATCATCTTTCTATGGGCCCATTGGAATATTCCAGTGATTAAGGCTTTGTTGACTTTGATGCATGTGCGGAGCTCTGTGTTCGGAGTATATAAAACACACAGGAGTGCGGGCAGAAGGCACCATTGGAAGGTTTGGCGTTCCTGTAGCCACAACAGACTGACGCAGATTTCGAGAACTTCTCAAGGCCTCTCAAGTGGCTGCTGTGGGCTGGAAAGTATCATTGCCCAGTCAGAAAGTGAATTGTCACTCCTTGGATACAGTAGACACAATGGAGACAGATTATCTACTTTCTGTGTTACTTTTTATGTTTAAGTTGTCTGAAGCTGCCGGTTTGCGACCGAAGATTCCTTCTTTACCCATCCAAGCAGAAGATGACCAGGTCCATTCTAAAGGAGCTGCAGGTAACTCTACTCCGGCGCAATTGTTTCTTAACCTCACTATGTTTCAGTATAATTCATGGATTGGCAGTGACAGTAACTAATCACAGTTTGTTTCCCCCAATTGCCCATTTTCTTACTTGAAATGTAACCGCCGCCCCCCCGAAAAGGTTTTCTTTTGGGAAAATAAATCATCCGCCGCATTTTCTCGTCAAATCTCTGAATTCGGACCCACAGTAACATAGAGAGCAAATAGAAGCAGCAGGGCCATTCAGCCCCTCGAGCCTGCTCCGCCATTCATTGTGATCATGGCTGATCAGCAAGTTCATAACTGTCAGAGAGGAGACGGTTCCATTTTAAGACAGAGATAGATAGGTTTTTGGTCAATAAGGGGATCGGGGGTTATGGGGAGAAGGCAGGAGAATGGGGATGAGAAAAATATCAGCCATGATTGAATGGCGGCGCAGATTCGATGGGCCGAGTGGCCTCATTCTGCTCCTATGTCTTATGGTCTTATGGAGCTGGGTGGGGAGTATTTAAGTGAAGCGAAAGGCCGGGCCTTCAGATGTTCTCCTTTGTTTCGTTTTGCAGGATGCTCTTTCGGTGAGAAAGTGTACGCTCTCCGGGATACCTGGCACCCTGATCTGGGACAGCCCTTCGGGGTCATGCATTGTGTCGTTTGCCACTGCGAGCCGGTATGTTTATCGCGACCTACAGGGTTTTTATATGTAGAACTTGCTGCCATTCCGCTTGTATTTCATTTGAATGGATACGTGTCCCTTGAACCCACGAGTTTATAAATCAGTGCTGTCCCTTTATGGTGCGTTGCTACAATTGGAAATTCACTTACTTTGTCTCCAAAGGTGACGGGGTCGTCGCAATATTCTCAACATGAGATGTTCTTTACAGCATTCATTCAATGGAACCCACCCTACATCTAAGTTATTGACACATTGATCCAATAGGGTCTATCTTATTGTTATAGGGTCGCCTCAACAATATTCTTAAATATTTAACAACATTGTGTTCATTTTCTTCACATTTATGTTGTGGGATCTTTATTACAATATCCAGATATTGCCTTCACTCTGGGAGATCTAGAGGCTGCTTCACAGCATTCAGGGTTGGAAAAAAACAGGCAAGTGCCTGGATTGAGTTTCCTGTGAATCAACATGAGGTAATGTACAGTGGGTCCTGAAAGGTTATTTCTCGTGCTGTCGTATTAGGTTCCACTGTAAGATTTAACAGGAGGCCTTTCCTGCAGTTATTGTGTAAAACACAAGTTGGTATTTTGAAGGCTGTGAATTGGGCTTCGCGGTACTGAGGCACACTCCACAGGCAAACCCATGCTCCCGCCAGGGCCACCAATTAACACGTTCTAATTTTTCACCAGATTTAACATAAACCAATTTTACTTTTGGGCTAGTCTGCAAATTAGCCACAAACAATTAGGCAATGTATTATTTCCCATTAGCAAGAGATAATGTGCTGTTGACGCTGGAATACACAGTTCAATTTTTCGGAAGACACCCATCTCCTCAATTTACACTCACCTTGCTAATGAGGTGCTGTCTGATTGCATCTTTCTCCAAAGGTGAGTGTGTATTTGATGAACAAACGTGTCACTGTATTCCTGCTAATCAGGGTTGACAATTGCGTTGGTTAAGTGTTGACCTGAATTATGGAACAGGAAACCCGTCTGTGTGGAGTTAGCACGTTCTCCCCCTGTCTGTGTGGTTTTCTTCTGGGTGCTTCGGTTTCTCCCGCAGTGTTAGGTGGATTAGCCATGCTAAATTGCCCTTAGTGTCCAAAGATGTGCAGGTCAGGTGGATTGGCCGTGCTAAATTCCAGGAATGTGCAGGTCAGGTGGATTGGCCATGCTAAATTCCAGGGATGTGCAGGTGAGGTGGATTGACCATGCTAAATTCCAGGAATGTGCAGGTCAGGTGGATTGGCCATGCTAAATTCCAGGAATGTGCAGGTCAGGTGGATTGGCCATGCTAAATTCCAGGAATGTGCAGGTGACGTGGATTGACCATGCTAAATTCCAGGGATGTGCAGGTGAGGTGGATTGGCTGTGCTAAATTCCAGGGATGTGCAGGTGAGGTGGATTGGCCATGCTAAATTCCAAGGATGTGCAAGTGAGGCGGATTGGCCATACTAAATTCCAAGGATGTGCAGGTGAGGTGGATTGGCCATGCTAAATTCCAGGAATGTGCAGGTGAGGTGGATTGGCCATGCTAAATTCCAGGGATGTGCAGGTGAGGCGGATTGGCCATGCTAAATTCCAGGAATGTGCAGGTGAGGTGGATTGGCCGTGCTAAATTCCAGGGATGTGCAGGTGAGGTGGATTGGCCGTGTTAAATTCCAGGGATGTGCAGGTGATGTGGATTGGCCATGCTAAATTCCAGGGATGTGCAGGTGAGGTGGATTGACCATGCTAAATTCCAGGGATGTGCAGGCGAGGTGGATTGGCCGTGCTAAATTCCAGGGATGTGCAGGTGAGGTGGATTGGCCGTGCTAAATTGCCATTAGTGTCCAGGGATGTGCAAGTTAGGTTATGAGGTTGCGGGAACAGGGCCCAGGTGTGGACTTGGGTAGGGTGCTCTTTCGGAGGGTCGGCGCAGACTCGATGGGCCGAATGGCCGCCTCCTGCACTATGGAGATTCTATGATTTTATTGAAAGCAAAATGCTTCTTCGATCTGACAAGGCAAGGAAGGTTAATTTCTCTTTTTGAACAGGAATGGGAAAACGATATGTTCAATGCCATCTACTCAAACCATGGCAGTATTGTCAATAGGTCAAATATTGTGTGTGGTTTCATTATTTAGAATGGATTTATTTACTGCTATTTGTGTTAACGTGTTCTGATCTGCTTTCAAACAAGAAGTGTGTTTTAAATCTACGCCTTTTATAGCAAAGGAATCGGAGAGGTAAAGTCCATGGCAAAGTTAGCTGCAGGAATATAAAACACGACTGCCCCGAGCTCCATTGCCATGCCCCCGTCTTACTGCCTGGACATTGCTGTAAAAGCTGCCCGAGAGGTGAGGGGAAATCACTCTGCTGCTCCATTTACAACTTTCCAATCTCTATAAGAGAGTGAATCTAGGCTCCCAGACTGCTCTAACTGAACTCTTCCTCACTTGCAGAGGCCACCAGCTCCCAGAAGAAACCAGAGCTCAGCTTCGATGGATTTGAATATTTTCCTCTTGAAAAAGAGGACAATTTGCAGAAAAGTCATAATGATCGCTCTTACATCAGCTCGGAGGACATTTCAATGGATGACAGCAGAACAGGTAGACATGGGGACAGTCTGCTTTGGACGACAGCGCTCCGTGGTGTTAGTGATGGAGAATTCACCAAACTTTTCGCTCTCTCTCTGCAGATTTTGTCGCTTTGCTCACGGAGATATCTGGCCAAACGTCAGCATCCAAAGGAGTGGCCAAAGCTCGGTTTACCCTGGTCAGATCCAACCTCATATTCGCCATTCATTATGAAAGGTATTTCCAATGGGGTGGGTGGGGGAGAGAATGGGGGGGATGTTGCAGAAATCAAAGCGGAAAAATACCTTTTGGGCAGCTCCACACAGCAGTTTGCGGTATCAAAACCAATAGAAAATGTTCCGAGGGCCCGCCCAGGCACTTCATTATAAAAAGTTAGCAGGACATCTTATTAATGTTAGGAATAAGTGGATGCTCCCCTTCCTCCCCGTCTCACAACATTAGATTAGAGATTGGATATGTTGGGGTTAAAAAGGCTGAGGGGGTGACTTAATTGAGGTGTACAAAATTATAGGAGGAAGAGATAGAGTGGGCAGGATAAAATTGTTTCCCTTGATAGAGAATTCGAGAACCAGGGGACATAGATACAAGATAAGAGGCAGAAGGTGAGAAGGAACATGAGGAAGACCTTTTTTACACAGAGGGTATGGAATCTGGAATTCACTGCCCGAGTTGGTGGTGGAGGCAGACCTAAAATAGTACCTGGATCTGCACCTTAGGTGCTATAAAATACAGGGCTATTGGTGCAGGAAGGAGAGTTTAGAAAGGGCTGGCATGGCCAAGATGGGCCAAACTGCCTCCTTCTGTGCTGTAACTCTTCTATGATTCCATGATTCTATGATCTGATCGTCGCTGCCGAATGAGCTCTGGATATATATGTAGAAACCTGCTGAGCTCCTTGGGATAGAGTTTACAAATTTCAGATAAAACTGAAAGATCGCATGGAGAGACTGTGGTTCAGTGAGTCAGCGCACACTCTTTCACATCTCCTAACCAACTGAACATCTGGAAAACAAACCATTACCATCTTCCTCCCCCAGCAACAGGCCCTGCGCTCTTGTCAGCTGACTAGTGGTATTACACCTCCCTGGCCAGCTGTTCTGACTACATTGAACCATGTGAAACGGCTTTGTTCAGTTCATTTTAGAGCTGACTTGAAAACCACGGCGTTGTCCATCACTGACTTCCAACAAAGTATGTCTGGGCCCAGGGAATGCGTGCAGATGGGATGGTGAAAACTGGGGATGAGTGAGTAGAGAAGACAGTCGGTAAGGTTGAAACTAGTTGAAAGTGAGAAGGGAAACCCCTTATTGGACATCCTTACAGAACTGCATCTTGGGGTCCCCCTCTCATAATCTGATGACCGTGGCCCCCTCACTGGTTAGGATCAGCATCCACATGTGAGCAAAGTGGGACAGTTACACCATTAGAGTTCTGTACTCAAATGATCATATGTAAGGAATTGAACTTCTGCGCACAAATTACATCAACATGATGCTGCCGTCTTTTCAAAGATTTGACCACAACTGGGGCTTCATTGGGCAAATGATTGTTCAGCACTTCAGGCTGGACAGTTTTTAAACAGACCAGGTGAATTGGAAAAGGAAGGGACTTATTATTAAAGAACACAATTACAGTGTAGCATAGTGAAAAAGAGGGATTTCAGTGAGGGGATTTTAATTTTCACATAAACAGGGAGAACAGCTGAAGTAATAAAGGTAATGGATTTCCAGAATGCATTCAGGACTGTTTTTTTTAAAAGAATAAAGCAAAAGGGTCTGGATGCTGGAAATCCCAAATAAATCAGAAACTGCTGGATACACTTAACAAGTCTGACAGCAGCTATGGAGGGGAGAACAGCGTTACTATTTTAGCTCAATGACCTTTTCAGAGTTTGAATGATACATCATTGACCCTGTCCCAACCCCATTAACTCCACCTCTCCCTCCACAGGTACTGCCAGCCCTGCAAAGTATTCCAACATTTTCAGTCTTCTTGATCAATCTATCTTAAACCTGACAAGGAAACAGATCATACTAGGTTGAGTAACAAAACAAATTAATCGACAATCTGACCATAATGTGATTGAATTTACAAATAGGGACAATCCTCAAATCTGCATTCAGACTTAAAATGCAACCTCATTACTTTCAGCCTATTGTACCAAGCTGCTGTCTCTTGATCATGAAGGGAATCAGTAAAGGGAGACAAGGTACTACAGTGGTTAGCACTGCTGTCAAACAGCTCCAGGGACCCGGGTTCAATTCCGGCTTTGGGTCACTGTCTGTGTGGAGTTTGCACATTCTCCCAGTGTCTGCGTTGGTTCCTTCCGGGTGCTTGGGTTTCCTCCCACAGTCCAAAGATGTGCAGGTTAGGTTACGGGGTTAGTGCGGGGTGAGAGGGGGGGTGGACACGGTTAGATTGCTCTTTCGTATGGTCGTTGCAGACACGATAGGCTGAATGGTCTCCTCCTGCACTGTAGGGATTCTATGGATCAAGGGTTCCGGGAAAAGGCAGAAAAGTGGATATGAGGAATGTCGGATCAGCCAAGATCCTACTAAATGGCGGAGCAGGTTGAACCGGGCTGAACGGCCTACTCCTGTTCCTAATCCGTATGGTCCTATTTTACCACAATGGATGCGCCACTGACGATGAAAATTTCTGAGGTCAAGTTATTCTTGTAATCGTATTTTGAGTTTCAAATTTGAATTTGATATTAGGTTTGAAAGGGAGAGTCACAAACAAACATTTTCAATGTAAGTGAGGCAAACCACAAAGGGAAAAAGGGAAGAGAAATGCACAGACCATAGTAAACTGTGCTAAACAGTTCATGGACATTTCCATGTATAGACAAACATTGGAAAGTATTGAAAGAAGCATTTGGTGCGATAGAAAACCACAACATACCCTTAAAGGAGAAAAGCTGGGTAGTTAAGTAACCATAGTTAGCAAATTTATCAAGCTAAAATAAAAGGTTTACACAAATACAAGGAAAATTGGAATTCCATCTGACTGGCAGACCTGTAATAGTATACCTGTACAAAATTAGCAAAAAGATAGAAATAAAATAATGAGGTGTAAAAAAAGGGAAATGGTTAAAATGCAATCCAATATCAAAACTAACAAGAAAAGTATTATACATATAGTGATAGCAGAGTGGGAAAGGGGAATTGGACAGATGCAATGAATATCACACTTCCGAAATTCGTACTTTGTATTCACTCTCACATTGGAGGGAGAGCATAGAATAAATTTTAGTGGCACTTAATGGGTTTGATATAAATTATAAAAATGGTAATGCCAAATAAGACATTGTAAAATAGAAAAATTAATAGAATTCAATGAATCCCCCCCGCATCCATCCCCTCCCACAGGACTCAATTAACCTCCCCTCCCCGTGTAACAGAATAAATAGGCGAGGGGTTTGCAGCCATGTTAATTACAATTTTCTATGATTCTGTAGATTGATGACTTTTCATTACCCAATCAAAGGAAAGCAACTTATTCTATCAAAACCCTCGATTCATTGCATCTGGGTGTAAAGTTCTTCCAGTTTGAAAGGATTGATTCCATTTTACCCTGGCTTCCTTCAGCCAGAGCTTTCAGCCTGTTTGAACAGGCCCAAGATGTGATGCTCCACAGGGTGTGGGGGTTGGGGGGGAGTCCACAGGGAAAATACTTTAGTGGGAACTGTGAATTTGTAACTGCTTTGTATGTACAGATTTATATTCGTTTAATTTTACCTTGCAGCAAAAACTGGATGAAATGGGCAAAACATAAATGGGATACAGTGCAAACCTGGCATAGAGGGTCTTTGAGTTTGTGTAATTCTGTTTTACGTTTGCTTTCTATTTGATCAAATTGATTTCTCACTAAGGATTTCAACAAATGCCTGAATTCCACTATTAAATATTAGGTCATTTAAAAAGTATAATCTTATATTGGATCTTTGGGGGAATGCCAGGTGTTCAGTAACATTTCCTGATACATATTCACATTTAAGGAGGACAAAACGTATGCATGTTGCCTTAGAGATGGATGCAAATTTGCATTTCATTCATTTCCAAAGGATTGGGTCCACATCTCAGTCATAAACAGCAGGGATTAGGGGAAGTAAATCAATGTACTGCTTTTGTTAACAAATAGATGAAAAAGTGGTCATTGAGGAAATTCCTCTCGGTAATCTGAAAATTGTCTGTTCTCTCTGTTTTGTAGACTCAGCCGTCCTATCAGAGTTAGCTTTCGGGACCGTGATGGTACTGTTTTATTTGAACATCCAGTCCACAAGACAATTTCACCACAAAGCAATCTGGTAAGATAAAAGTCAGCTTTTTCACCATTACCAATTTTTAAAAAAAAAATTCATTCATGGGATATGGGCATCGCTGGCAGAGCTACCATTTATTGCCCATCCCTGAGGGCACTTAAGAGTCAACCACATTGCTGTGGATCTGGAGTCACATGTCGGATTTCCTTCTCGAAAGGACATTAGTTAACCAGATGGGTTTTTACGACAATTGACAATGGTTTCATGGTCAACTTTTAATTCCAGATTTTTATTGAATTCAAATCTCTCTATCTGCCATGGCGGAATTCGAACCCAGGTCCCCAGAGCATGACTCTGGGTCTCTGGATTACTAGTCCAGCGATAAGACCACTACGCCGCTGCCTCCCCTCTGCTATTCATGCTCTGACTCATTCCTCTTCCTCATGGATGTCTTTGTAGATCTGTGGCATGTGGAGGAGTGTGCATAAACCTTACATCAAACTTCTCAAATCTGATCAGCTCCACGTTGCCCTGATGACACAGCCTCGACCAGATGCTGGCATCCAAGGCAAGATTGTCAAACATAGGGCACTTTTCGCTGGTAAGTTGTAACACTCAAAAAAGCAAAATAAATCCCTTTCATCTGGTTAATTAAACTATCGGCAGTACTGTGGAGCCTAGTGTACTTAACATGTTTCTATTTCCCCAGAAACATTTAGTTCTGTTCTGGCCTCAACTGACCTTGATCGTTCAGGACTGGGAGGTATTGCCATGTTGACACTCAGTGATGTTGAGAATAACTTGCATTTCATCATTATGTTTGAGGGGTTGCTGAAGAGGAGTGAAAAAGGTAAAACTATTTCCGTGAATTTTGGGTAGTTTATTGAATTCAAATGCGAGCTCAAAAAAAATGATGGGAGCTTTTTAACACTCTCTCTTCATGTAATCCCACATCATAGCAGCCCAAACTGGTATAATATACAAAAGATATCTGACAATACTATTGTTGTTTTTGTAGACTGTACTGCTCTACATATTAAGATTTTCACAACCCTACTTAGGTTTTGATAGTTATGTTTTATTTACTATTGTTGCATGTTGTGGCTTTGACCAATTGATAAAGCACAGTGCAATGCTCCCCTTTATCTGCACATAACCTTGTGAAGCATTGTTTGCTCACAGTCCTTTTACTCCCTTGCAGATCGTAGCATGGTGCCAGTGCGAGTGCAGTTGCTGTACAGACACCGACCACTGAGAGAAGTCAGAGCCAACATAAGCACCCATGTAAGACTTTGTTTACCCAAACTTTACAGTGCAGCAGCTGGTGCATTATAACAAAACATGTCAGGCTTAGAACATAGAACATACAATGCAGAAGGAGGCCATTCGGCCCAGCGAGTCTGCACGGACCCACTTAAGCCCTCACTTCCACCCTATCCCAATAACCCCTCCTAACCTTTTGGACACTAAGGGCAATTTAGCATGGCCAACCCACCTGACCTTTGGACTGTGGGAGGAAACCGGAGCACTCGGAGGAAACCCACGCAGACAAGAGGAGAACGTGCAGACTCCGCACAGACAGTGACCCAGCGGGGAATCGAACCTGGGACCCTGGCGCTGTGAAGCCACAGTGCTAGCCACTTGTGCTACCGTGCTGCCCTTTAGGCTCCAGTGTAGGTTAACCCAGGACTTGTAACTCCCTTACTGCACCTTAATACACCTGAAATTCTTTTCATTGTACTTGCACTCCCATTAGACACATCACCAATTCAAAGTTAACAGATAGATAGTTAACTATTGCGATCATAATTCTAAAACTGTAATCCTAAAGTTTGTCCTGAAGTTGAAGATAGTTTTGGTGCTGCACTGCATTAATTTTGATAACACATTTGAGGTAATTTATGGTATAAATGTTATATGCCAACATATTTAAGATGTTTGCTAGTTTCTTAATGCTTAAAAAACTTGGTGCCTTTTAAGAGCACAATACCTTTTAATCCACAATGATGTTATTAATTTATATGAAGCTGGGAAATCACCTTTTCTTCCTTTTGTCCAGGACTCTGATTTTGCTGAAGTGTTGACTGATCTCAGTAACAAGGAAATGTTCTTGCTTTCACGTGGCCAGCTAGAAATTGCCCTAGAGACTGAGAGCAGAAATCCAGATCGTATTTCAGGATTCATCACAGGCAAGAAAACATGCGATAGTAAGTGGAAAATCTAGTTACCTGGAAACTACTTTAATACATGCGAGTTTGGGGGTGAATTTCTGAGTGGTTAGTTCACTAGTCTACTGTAATCTAAGAGGAACAACCACAGAAATTGTGGTAAAATTGTGTAGGGGCATTTATGCTGCCTTGTTAGGTTTGCTGAGGCTTTTCAGTCAAATTTACAGCAACTAAGTACAATTGAAGCAATTTCACTTTGCACGAAAGCCAAATGCTTTATTATAAATTTGGAGTCTGAAACGTAGCAATTGTTCACCAAACTCACCATATTTGCTGAAGTTTGTTCCAGAGGGCTAGAAAAAGAAATCATTCCTGGCACATAATTCAATTCTTTGTCTGCAGATTTAATAAACTTAAAATCTCATCATACCATCCTTATCCATTCCAGATGATGTACCTACTGGACTGAACCAATCCCATTGATTAACTTCCCACTGTCTGAACCTTTCTAGAATAAATAACACTAAATCATGGAACCTATCTTTATAATGAAGAGCAGTAAGATTTCATATTCTCCTCACCATCCTCTGTTCAGTCTTCAGAGCTTCATTTTCATATGTGAGGCTCCTGCAGTGGAGGGAGACTTTTGCAACCTCACTGGACCTATGTTGGGCCAATGATTTCCACCACCATTAATAGCTGCTTGAATAATACACTTAGTGGAATTTTAGCATCAGCAGCTCCAGATGTGTCTGTCTCACAAGCTCGCATTAACTCCAGAATGTTGGAGTGTTCTAGCAGTGCACCCAATCTAAAGTAATGTTTGGACTAACTTTAGTAAAAATGCACAATTAAAGGAATTAAGCCAAGTAGTATGACCATCACTAAGAAAGGAATATGTTTATTTAATGGCTTTTACATCCTAATGCACTTCTATATAAATTAATTTACTTTTCAAATGGAGGTACTTTTATTTTGTAGGGAAGAATTCTAGCTTTGATTGTTACTCAAAATCTTACTGCTTCCATTTGAGAAGGTCCGACGAGATTTTGGCCATATTTCTGGATAGACCTCTACATCAGAACCAAACATTTTCAGAGTGATATGAGGGTTGGTATAAGAGCAAAACTGGAAAAAAACGGTCTGCCCTCACAGAGGTTTACCACCTATTGGTTAATATTTGATGAGCATTAACATTTAAATTCTTCTGTGACTCAGACTAGGTCAATGATGTTTGCACAAATTTCGCCTGCTGTACTGTTGTATATAATCCAACTTGTTGAACATATTCAGTCTGCTTTTAAAAACTGTTTTTCCTTCTTTCCACCAGCTATTCAGAGTGTGCTATCAGGTGGGAATGCTCTCACTCCGACTATAACTGGCGCTGTTGGCTCCGCCAGGTTTATTTTGCATGATAATGGCACCCTAGAGTTCCAGGTAAAAATTACACATTTTGTTCCAGTTTATTGTGTAAGAAACTGCACAAAAAACTATTAAAAACAGTTTTTCTAATGACATGGATTCTTCCTTTTACATGTGTACATTTTCTAAATTGTCTACCTAACTCTGTTCTTCATGATTTGTACTCACGTCAATTATACTTTGAAATACAATTGGAGGCGATTCCAAATATTTGGCTAAAGCCAATTGAACGCATTACTGGGAAATAATTGTGGCACTTTTGTTATTTTACTACAGGTACAAGTAGCCGGCACAGCTACTGAAGTCATAGGACTCACAATTGAAACTAAACCTCGACGCAAGAATAAACGTAATATTTTGCACGACATAACGTCTGACTACAGGAATAGTTTTGTAAGTACTCTTGAAAAAATAAATACAAAGTCATCGATAAATAATTACTGGTGTTTTAAATTCTAACTTTCCCTTTTGTGATTTTAGGCGATTGGAGTTTGCAATCGGCTAAATGCTAGAGACATTCATATGCTGTTGCAGAATGAACTTTTTATCAACATTGCAACAAAGGAGTATGAAGCCGGAGAGCTAAGAGGACAAATCAGTTCTTTACTCTATAGTGGGCTTCAAGCAAGATACTATGGTAAGGAAAATGAAGTCATACCTTATAAGAAGTCTACAACTGTTTAGCTGAGTGTGGACAGACAGCTAGATGCCCATTTTACGGTAGCATTGGTTCAAAGCATTGGTTCAAAGTTAGAAATCTGACACAAAAATACATTTACTGAAGTAATCCTGTGATTTCATATGTTCGATTTAATTTATGCAATAAAAAAAGAAAATGCTGTATTCAGATATCATCTGCATGTGACTCTTGTCTGTTAGCAAAGTAGCAAGGCCTGTGCCCTCAAATCAGAAAGACTGTGAGCCTTTCTTTGATTATGGGGAAACATTGTTCAAGGTTTTGATGATCAATCACATGGAAGGTTAGAAGCTGGTTAGAATGCGTTCAGAAAAGGCAGATTTCTTTTGACCAATTTATGGATTATTATCAAATAATAATTCTTTGACAAAGGGCCATCTGGACTCGAAACGTTAGCTCTTTTCTCTCTCTACAGATGCTGCCAGATCTGCTGAGATTTTCCAGCATTTTCTCTTTGATTATCAATTTGGACTTTGAAAAGGCACTAAAAGTCATGTTGTATGTTCATGGGATACATGGCTAAGTACTGTGCTGCATCGGCTGTGCCTGAAAGATAGCCAACAAATGGGTGTTGGTGCACGGGGAAGTATCAAACTGCTATCCAGTTGCCCGAGGATTCTCACAGGCCTGTGTTGCTGTTTTAGTTGTTTTGTAAGTTTTATAAATAACTCGGTGGATGGACAATTGCCGAAGTTCATGGATGTCAATGGGAGTATCCAATGAGCAATGACCCGAAGAGATCTGGGCAGGCTGGTAAATGGGCAGAAAGTTGGCAGATGATATTCAATGCACATTAGTGTAATATTCTAAGTTTGAGTAAAAGAAGTGAGAATGTAGACTGCATATCACAAGGTGACAGGTTTCAAATAACAGAACAGGACTGGGAACTCAGGGACCAGAAATCTCTGCCCAAAGTCAACGGATATTTTGTTGGTCTGTCAAATTTTCCGCTATCCTACACGATTCCTGCAACGGATTGGACTAGAAAATTTATATATATTTACAATATATATTTATATATGAGAAACTTGTACTTCTCTAGCACTTTTAACATAGTCAAATGCCTTGGGATATTTTTCTATTAGCAGCTCAGAGGCAGTCAGAAAAGTTAAAGAAACTGTTGGGTTCTGGAGCTGGGAAATCAAAAGAGGTGATTTTAAAGTTTTATCTGTCTTTGGTGAGATGGCATCTGAAGTACTGTGTTCAGTTTTGGTCTCTGTAATACAGAAGATGTTAAAGGCAGTCCAGGAAAAGCAACAAGACGTGTTGCTAAATTTAGCAGGCTAAGTTAAAAGAAAAGACAAACTATCTTGAGACATTACTGACTTCAGTGGAGGGCGACAGGAATCCTTTTGAGATTTTTTAAAATGTTCCTTAATAAGGGAGAACCAAATTCAGAAAAGTCCCTATGTTGGGCAGAACATTTCAGGGCACAGCTCAAAGTTAAGGGTATCAAAAGGAAACAAGGAATTTAGACAAAACAACTTTCAATTGGAAGATAATAGAAATATGTAATAGATCACCAGCAGGGAGTGGTGCAACAGAACAAAATGATATATTAAAATGTCGACTAGATAAATATTTGTGAGTAAATCGGTTTCAGGGCTATTAGTTCACAGTGAGTAACCAGATGGGTGGTTTGGACAATTCATTGAATATCTTGTTTTTTCCTACTCAAAATGTTACTGTGTTGCATAATGGGTCAGTCAGCATCTAAAAGAGCAGAATAGTGTGTTGAGGAAAGAGCTTCATCAGAATTGTTTATGGTCACACAAGCCTCTTTATGGACGTACAAAGGGGCTGCCTTAACCAATCAATTCTGATTGAGCTCATGACCACAAACATTAGCTGTGTTTTCCTTTGAAATGCTGACAAACCTGTGCTGTATTTATGGAATGATTGCAGCACAGGAGGCCATTCGGCCTTCGCGGCTTTCTGCAATTTAGCTAGCCTCACTGCTCTTCCCTTTACCCTTGGCTGTGAGAATCTTTCTCCCTTCAGCTGCTTATCCAACTTATTTTGAAAGCCAAAATTGAATCTGCCTCCACCACTCTCTCATGCAATGCATTCCAGATTCTAACCACGCACTGCATAAAAACATCTTACCTCGTAGCTTCTTTGGTTCGTTTGTCAATACTTTAAGTCAGTGTTCTCTTGTTCTTGGCCCTTATGCCAATGGGAACAGTTTCTCTCTATCTGCTCTGTCTAGGCCCTTCATGATTTTGAACACCTTTATCGAACCTCCACTTAACTTCTTCTCTCAGGAAAACAATACCAGTTTTTCCAATCTATTCACGTTACTGAAGTTACCTCATCTCTGGAACCATTCTCATGAATTTTTTCTGCATTTGGTCTCTTTTATTTTGTGTTTACGGTTGCATAGTCTGTTTTTACCTCTTGTGACAGGTCAAGGGTTCCATGATAAAACTACAGAATTCAACCTGTTCATGGTTCAGCTCGATGCAAAATACTAAAAATACTAACACACGGAATTTCTCCTCGACAGAGCTTCCGATTCCTCTCGCTGGACAATTTGTGGCCCCTCCAATAAAGACTGGTTCAGCAGGACATGCGTGGGTGTCCTTGGATGAACATTGCCACCTGCACTATGAGATAGTTGTGGCTGGCCTTAACAAAGCTGAAGATATTACCATTAATGCGCACCTCCATGGATTTGCTGAGATTGGGGAAATGGATGATAGCAGCGGAGAACACAAGCGCCTCCTTAAAGGCTTTTACGGATCAGAGGTACAAAACGTTCAAAATCATGCAACCATACGATTGGGGGGAATTTGACTAGAGGCAGAATTTTCATGAGGTTACTTTTGTGAGGGCCACAAAGAGTTCAACACGGGTTTCTGAGTCAAATTAAACTGAACTTTAAAAACACTAACTTACACAGAACAAGTACTTTGCTACTGGTCTTCTCTCTAGCTGGTACCTAACTGGCCGGTTCTATTTATACAACAGAAAAGGTTATGTGACAACTTAATCGTGACAACTCATATTCCCCAAGATCCATGGGGTTACCAATTGTCCCTACCCAATAGGATCTGTGCAGGTTACAACAGTTGCCTTGAGAAAGTTATTCATCGACAACAATAACAATGTGTAACTAACACATTAAATTATTCCGTTGATTTCTGATTGGTTCGGAGTTTGCTGACCTCAGCTTTGCTGCAGTCTGAGTGTTAACATTGTCTAATCATCTGTGAGAAGAGTTAAATCAGCTGGGGTTCCAACTCTGGATCTCATGGTTGCAAGAGTGGTCATGTATGGATGTCCAGTGAGAACAGATTGGACCCATGTTGAGGCAGCCTGCCAAATCTCTCTCTTGAGATTCTCAAATGAAGAATATCCACTAGATCAGGGATCTGATGGTCTCCAAGTGCTTGAGGAATCCTACCCCAACAGACATTAAGCACCTTCAGTAGAGGATAGAAGAACATGTGAATAAAAAAGCAGAAACTGTTCTACTTCAAACATAATTTCCTGTCCAGTTGATTCTTATGAGGTGACTGGGTCGTTGGTCTTGACCATCTTATCCTATGCAGACAGAATAGTCCAGATTTTCACGACTGGGGGGACAACTTGGCAGATCTGCCTTGGTTCAAAGGGCCCTGTTTAACCCAATTTTCACTCCAGGGAGATGAAGGCAGAATTGTGTCAGACTTCCAATCCCAGAAGCAGATCCTTGCCAGCCATAGAGGCAGGTGAATGCCGAGGCAAGTTAAAAGGCCCGGTTTGATTCCCTGGTACTTTGTTGTTTTAGAAGCCCTCCTTCAACGGCCCTCTATCCTTCACTCCTCTTAACCGTGGCCCGTTCATGCCAATTAATTCCTCCACCTACCCCATGCACCTTCATGCTCTCCCATGGCCCCTCCAAGTCAACTCATGCATCCCTACACCCCATGCCCCTCATATACCCATGCACCTCCATAGCCACTCACCCAGTAGCCACTTGACAGACCTCAGGAGCCATCTGGAGGTGAAAAAAGTAAACTTCTAACAACCTAATAAAACTCTCATTTATACATCCTTAATACTCAACGTTGTCTCATGCATGAAACCCATTAAAAAGCTTTTCTTCTCAAATGTATAGTCTCATATGAAAACAAGCAAACTTATCAAAGGCCGCTAATTCTTTAATGGGCTTTTAAACTGTGAACTTAGAACATCCTTCTGCGATAATTATAGCTTATGAAATGCAGCCAAGCATTCATTTTTTTAAATAAATGATTTTATATAGGATTTTTAATTTTATATGCAAAACAAAGGTGCCAGGCATTCATAATTCCATAATAACAGTCCTAAGGAAATGTCAACAAAGAATATTATTGAAATTTCATGAACAGATGATGGTGCTCTTCTAACCAACTCCAGGTGGTCTGCTGATCCAAGCAGTCCTGTAGACGGTGTTCTTTTTAACCCTTACTGACAGTTTCAGCCTGTTTTTGTTTTCATGTTTTAAGAATAAGAGATATGAAAAACTTCAGATGTTGGTTAAACAGATCTAATCCACCCTTCAAGAGCATTTATATGTATTCCACCAATTCATGATTTTCACACTGCTTCGCTCCTATATTTACTCCTCTTCACAGCCCCTTTTAATGATCAAAACTCCTGACTCCCTCTGGTTGTGTCCAAATGAGATGTGAATGATTACTAAACTATGTTGTTAGAATTGCCTTTCTTCAAAATAATGTTTCCCTGCATCTTAGGCTTTGTATAGTTAATTAGTGCTATTTTGGACTTTCAATAATAGCTCAGCAAGTCATTTGTCCTTCTTTGACATGGCAATATTTTGATTTTCACCATAAGCCTAATTAACTTACTTTGTAATGGTCATCTAGGCTCAAGGAATATTAAAGGATATCAGCACTGAACTTCTGAGACATCTTAACAGAGGAACTGCATTTATTCAAGTTAGCACAAAACTTAATCCCAAAGGAGAGATACGAGGTCCGGTATGTATAAATTAATATTGAAAACGTACTCTTAGAACAGTGTAAATAAGGGTTTTGCTGTGGAAAATTAAAGAAAAATCAGTTAAAGAAAAACATTTAATAAACTGCTGAATGTTCCTTAAACTTCAGCATTTTCCTGTGCTAAACTGTCATTATGTTCAGAGCTAATTCACTTGAATAAATTGTGTAAAAAGTCATTTGTTTGTGCACAATGGATAGTAAGGTACAACAGAAATATTTTGCATGGGCTGTTTCATAATGTGATAATTGAAATATCTCACCATGAAAATCTGAACTTCAATAAAACCCTGAGCTGGATATAACCCAGGTAGTCAATCCCAATAGCTGAAATGCACCATGGTTTTGTGCTGTGTATCATTATTAACAGGGCTCCAAATTCAAAATCATTGTTGATCTTATCAAAACTGTCATTCTGTTCAGGTGCTGATTCAAAACCAGTGCGAGTCGAAAGGATTTGTTATACCTAAGGAACCCGATTATGAAGATGGTCTCTTTCAGGAAATTAAACCTGATCCAGAGGAGCTGAAGAAAGATCCAAATTCTTGTTTTTTTGAAGGACAGCAGCGAGCGCATGGGTCTCGATGGGCACCAGACTATGACAGGAAATGCTCCATCTGTAGTTGCCAGGTGACATAATGAGTCAGCTTGAGTGACGTGAAGTGTTACTTTGATTTATTTTGTTAATTCATTTTAGCATGGCCACATTCATTCAAATTTTGCATACCTTCTCCCTGTTTCAGAAAAGGACTGTAATATGTGACCCTATCATATGCCTTCCTCTGAACTGTTCGGAAGTCGTTCGTGCTGAAGATAAATGCTGTCCTGTTTGCCAAGGTAGGTTTTAAATCAGTGGGATGTAATATGCTAGTCAAATAACAATAGCTGTCAAAACCCATCACTGCTGTGCACAAAATGGGGGGGGAAAGGTAGCTGTAATTGAAAGAAGTGGTTTGTCAAACGAGTGGACCCTTTGGTGGGATGCTGAGGGAAGAATTTTACAGCCCCTCCTGCTGGTGGGATTTTCTGGTCCCACCGAAGATGCTGGACTTTTGAATGGCTCGTGACATATTCTGGTGGCAGCGTCGCCCATACCGCGATTGGCCATAATAGAAACATGGAAAAGTTACAGCACAGAAGGAGGCCATTCGGCCCATCTTGTCCATGTCAGCCCAAGGACCCCTGGGTGCCCTTTCCAATCCCACCTTCCTGCACCCGGTCCATAGCCCTTTGGTTAAAAGCACTTAAGGTGCAGATCTAAGTACTTTTTAAACAAGTTTCGGGTCTCTGCCTCCACCACCAACTCGGGTAGCGAATTCCAGGCTCCCACTACCCTCGGTGTTAAAAAGGTTCTTCCTCATGTCCCCTCTATACCTTCTACCTCTTATCTTGAATCTATGTCCCCTGTTTCTAGAATTCTCCACCAAGGAAAACAATTTTATCCTGTGCACACTATCTCTTATCTTCACAATTTTGGACACCTCAATTAAGTCACCCCTCAGCCTTCTCTGTTCCAAGGAAAATAACCCCAACCTATCCAATCTCTCGTAGCTACACTTTCCTATCCCTGGCAGCATTCGTGCAAACCTCTTCTGTACCCTGTCCAGAGCAATTAGGTCCTTCCTGTAATGTGGTAACGAGAACTACACACAATACACCAGTGTTTTATACAGTTCCAACATTGCATTCTTACTTTTATATTCTAAACATCTGCCAATGAAGGAGAGTATTCCGTATGCTTTAATATTCCACCCTTAGATTCTAAGTCATGTACTCGTTTCCTTTCTCTGCAGATTACAAGTTAATTATACGCTCTATATTGCACACTATTGTCATTTGTTTTTCAAAGTTCAATAGCTGTGTGTGATGCAACATAATTTGCTGTATCAGTGAGCTCACATCAAATTATAAATATGGAATGTACATAAGTACAAAATGATGTGACAACATTTAATTCATTTCATAGCTGCTGAAAATATCGATCTATTTCTACTGCACTGGAAATGCTGATTTTTATTTGGTTTTGATATTTTTAATATAATTTTGACAGATAAAGTAGAAATAAAAGATGAAAAGGAAACAGAACGAGAGCAGGTTGAAGGTAAGGATATAATATGATTTTATTTTAAAAATATTATTAATCATCCAGAGTCACAGAATATTACAGTGCAGAAGAGGCCCTTCGGCCCATTGAGTCTGCACCGACGCATGAAAGACTCCTGACCTGCCTACCTAATCCCATTGAGGCCAGCTAAAGGAAGCCTGTTGAAATGGATATTCATTGTTGAGGGTGGAGGCGAAGGGGTTTTATCGGGGTGGCCCTGGCCACTGGGGGGGCCTGCCATGGGCCATAGGAAACCTGCAGGATGGCCACCAATCTTTGTTGGGCAATCACCCCACGTAGCAGTGGGAAAAAGCCCTGAAGTGGGCCTTAATTAGCCTCTGTATGGGAAGGCTATCCTCGACCATCCCCATCGTTGGGAGAATGCCACGGTGTCAGGAAAGTGATGGGCACTCCACCTAATCTTCCCTTCCAATCCTACAGCACCCTGCCTTGCCCCACCCACCCCATATCTTGCTCCGGGAGACACATTAAACTCTGCCCATTATCAATTTAGCCACCTCTTTTAGAATTGTTCCACCAAAATGCTTGCATGGGGATGGCTAAATGGCCCCTTTCCCTTCAGCAATCTCTTATGGCTCTTTGCTGTTTGTTTCTGATTATACCAATGGAAACAACAGAATTTTTCCCGCTTCATCTTTTGTGCTGTTTAAGTGAACATACTTCCTGATGTGCTGTTATAATTTGTTGATTAATATATGGCAGAACAAGGGGCGGCACGGAAGCACAGTGGTTAGCACTGCTGCCTCACGGAGCCGAGGACCGGGTTCAATCCTGGCCCCAGGTCACTGTCCATGTGGAGTTTGCACATTCTCCTCGTGGCTGCGTGGGTCTCACCCCCACAACACAAAGATGTGCAGAGTAGGTGAATTGGCCATGCTAAATTGCTCCTTAAATTGGAAAAATTAAAATAAATTATATCTGGCACAAAAATGCAACATGTCTGGATCCCAAAGTGTAGTGCTATAGACTAGTAGACAGGTGGCTTTAGTTTATATGATGAGTCCCTTAGCTATGCCATCAGAGAAGATGTAGAGCAGATGCTGCACTCTTCTCTTCTTGATCCCCTGTGGGCAGGAAGGAATAAAGCCCCATGGGCAAATTAGCCTGGAATGCTCTCAAGCATTTTCTCAGAGACCCAATCATTAGCAGAGGGCTGGGAACAGGTTACATGACTGACATTACATCCAAGCAATGATGCATGACCCTGAGAATACTCTACAAAAGAGAGAAAATAAATACATTTGCAAAATTGGGAGAGCAACCTGAAATTAGTTATAGAACATTTATGCAATCTTGCCAAGAAGGATTGTTTGTTTTTAGAATTTTACCATTGGAATAGTTATTGTCAGAAACAGTTTAGGAGATCCTTGAGAGACCAAATGAAGCTATAGTTATTCTAATGAACTGTCAATCACATTATATTTTAGGCTGCTATTTTGATGGGGACAAGAAATGGCATCCTGCTGGGACAACCTGGCATCCATTTGTACCACCCTTTGGCTATGTGAAATGTGCAGTGTGCACTTGTAAGGTAAGAATCTCATTCAGACTCTTCGAAATTTAAAACAGTATAATTCATGAAAACTTTACTGTTAGAACATTTTGAACTTGGAAGTGAATAAAATGAACAATTATTTTGACATCAGCAATATCTGATCAGTGAATATAATGTCCGCTGAAGTTCTTCACAGCAACAGTTGCTTCCATTCTGCTGCTATCAAGTTAGTAGAACTGTGGTGTGAACTCAGTTTGCACTAGTACAGAGAGTTTGGTTTTCTATTGGTGATAAGTGACTCTGGAAATGGTTGAGAGTGCGGTGTGTGATATTGTGATGGATAAATGCAACATTTCAGTTAATTTTTAAAAATAATTTAGAGTGCCCAATAATTTTTTCCAATTAACGGCCAATCCACCTATCCTGCACATCTTTGGGATGTGGGGGTGAAACCCACGCAGTCATGGGGAGAATGTGCAAACTCCACACGGACAGTGACCCAGGGCTGGGATTCAAACCCATTTTAATTAAGTTAATCAAGCTGTGGGAAGACCAAATGCCATGACTCAATGGAATACAACCTGGAATCCTGAAGGAGTTGAATAAAGTGCAAAGGCCCAAGAAATGATTGCTCAGAGCTCAAGGGATGTGATGCATGTGGGAGGATTGGATAGTGGTCAGAGGAGTCTCAATTTTTAAGAGGGGAGACAGGACTCTTCGAGGTAACCTATAGTAGGCACAATTTTGGAAATGTTGATTAAGAATGAAATTACCAATAATGTAAACTAATATAGTGGAAGTAATTTTACTAAACTAAAAAAGAAGAAAAATTATTGATTGGCTGAAGTTTCCAATATGATACATGGTGATGCTTTATATTAATATAGATTATATATAATTTAATATCAAAATATATTTATACTTCATTCATAGGGGGCAACTGGGGAGGTTCACTGTGAGAAGGTTCAATGCCCTCACCTGCCTTGTAGCCAACCTATTAGAAGGAATGCGTCCGACTGTTGTAAGGAGTGTCCAGGTTAGTAATTTGTATTGGTTTAATTTTCTTCTATCATTTATGTAGCACCTTTCACAACCTCAGGACATCTTAAAGTACTTCACAGCCAATGAGGTACTTGAGTCACTGTGTTAATGTAGGGGATCTTTAAAGGATCTATCTACTGAGATCCAAATGAATCAATTGAAACTATTTCGTGACGATTGAATGGGCATTTGCCCAAATATTAGTGTCAGGCAACATCAGCAACCTATCTAAACGTACCCCAGAGTACCCACATACATGGCCATCAAGAAATAAACTGTACATAGTTGTGGATAGATACCCTGAACTTGCTTCTGAAATTTGCTTTTTTACCACAGTTACAGAGATTACCCCTTTTGACCATACAGACATGATGCAGGCCGATGGGCCCAGACCCTGCAAATTTGGGCGTCATATTTACACGAACAATAATAAATGGCATCCTGAAGTTCCTCCGTTTGGGGAAATGAAATGCATTACTTGCTGGTGTGATGTAGGTATTCCATTTAGCATTAAGAATCATGTACCTCAGACCACATCAAAAGTGCTGATATTGCTTGAAATGTTGAGTTATTATTTAAGAATTTATAAATTTGTTGTCATCAAACACGTAATTTGTTTAACTGGTTTGCAAAGAAACAATTTTCTGGGAGATTTATGAATAATTATAATGGACGTTCCATGCAATAAGAATTCATGTATGTTTTTGGTGAGTCCACTTAAGAAATAATAACAATATGCTGTGGTACATTAAAACATCTGTGCACTGTGTTGGACTGGATTGCTGTTTCAGTCCCCACTCTATTGAGTTTCAGAGATTGGTCACATTGAAGTCAGCGGGCATAAAACAGAAAGCAGAGCGTCCTTACTGAGAAGGACGAAAATTAGAAACTGTACTTCTGTCTAGCTGACTGAGAGCAGTGTTGGTGGAAATCTAACTGCTGTCCTGTGGCTTTAACTGATGTATATCTTCGAGGGAGAGAGAGCGAGAGAGCAGAGAGAAGTCAAATAAGAGGGAAAAGTAAACCAAAGCGTTTTCATTAGAGCCAATGAGGTACATGAGGCACTGCTTTATTGTAGGGGATCTTTAAAGGATCGATCTACAGCGATGCAAATTAATCAATTGAAACTATTTAGCGAATACTAAATGGGCATTTGCTCAAATGAACCTCAGAAAACCTTCTAAAAGGTTAACTGTTTATGAAATAGTTAAAATGCAATGCATTATCCATCATTTCGGAGATTTCTTTAGAAAGAAAGAGAACATTTGCAAATTTAAGTAACTGTGAGGACCTCTGATCACGCAAAGCACTTCATGGCCAATGAATTACTTTTGAAGTGTAGCCACTGTTGGAATAGGGAAACGCAGAAACAAATTTATGCAATGCAAGATCCCTCAAAATGCAATGAAATATTAATCAGATAATATGTTTTGCTGATATTGGTTAAGAGGTAAACATTGGCTAAGGCACCAGATAAAACTCAGTGACTCTTCTTTGAATGATACTATAGTGTCTTTTAAATTCACCCGAAAGGGTAGACAAGACCCCAGATTAACAGTTTATCTGAAAGGTAGCATGGCCAACAGTTCAGTACACCCTTTGCGCTATACTGACTGTGCTCAAGTCTCTGGAGTCGGACTTGAACCTACAACTTCATGAACTAGAGGCAAGAGTAGTCATGCTGAGCCAAAGCGGACACCAATGTAGTTCGGGTTGGGATTAAGAATAAAATTGGTACCACTGAATGTAAAAGTGACTTGCCAAACAGGGAAAGAATGATGTAGCAAATTCCAATGATTGTGTTTTGCTTTGAAATTTTAGGAAGGGTCCACAAAGTGTCAACGAGAGAAGTGTCCAGTTCTAACCTGTGAGAACATCGTAAAGCGACAACATAAGTGTTGTCCGGAATGTGAAGGTAAAACTCAGCACATTTACTTTAAAATAACTCAGCTAAGTGTTCCTCACATCTTTCAACCTTTTAAATTGCATTCTGAAGGCATTCCTGAAGCTGGCCATTGAGGGAGTTTGATTTGAAAAGGTGCCCAGGTTGATGATTGGGAGCAAGCAGAAGATGCCACTGATTACACTTATTGTCACATAGGAAGAGCCTGTTGTATACAATTATAGGCCACAATCACCTGGAGAACCACACAATTTGGTTTGTAGTTCAGGTTGTGGCATAGCAGGTGATACATAGTGATGGTCTCCTTTGTGAAGTGAAGCCATTTGAAATATTGCTCCTCAGCGAAGTTCATAGCGGAAGAATTTCCTGGGATCCAATTCTGCGCAGTACTCAATTCCTCCCTCTTCTCAATCTGCTCCTGCTCTCCGCTCTTTTTTGCATCACCCCCTGATCCTCCAACCCCAAAGGCAGCAACTCTCATTTGCTGGCAGCACGGTGGCTGAGAACTCGGATTCGATCCTGCCCCCCCCCCCCTCCGCCCCACTGCCCACATGGAGTTTGCACATTTTCCCCGTGTTGCATGGGTCTCACTCGCTCAAGGTATGCAGGGTAGATGGACTGGCCACGCTAAAGTGCCCCTTAATTGGAGTTCATTGGTCTTCTTCCTACATTGGACGGCAGTCCTCCTGGTCATGCTCCTGAACTGACAGCCGCTGCCATTGCCTCCCAAGCGGTATTGGTGACCCTGCTGCTGACCCTCCGACCCCCTCAGGGGAACAGGATGTCCCGTCTTGCATCTACAGAGGCTCTCGAGAAGCCTGGCCAGGTCAGCATCCCCAAAGTGAGGAGCAGGTCTGAACGCTGCTGTGCATGTGTGTTGACTGGGAGTGAGTGATGAGGGAGCGTTAAAAGCAGCTCCCTCTTGTTAGCGGTGAGAAACTGAGGCGCGAGTCCGGCGAATCAGACAGGGAGACAGCCAGTAATGGTAAGAATCCGGTGGGGGCTCATTTGTGGGACTAGGTGCTGTTGAATATGGGCCGCGATCTCGCCAATGCAGCCGTTGAGGAATACCCCAACAAATGCACTCAAAATGACACTTCGAGAAGTTTCCATTGAATCGTGCCCATTTCCCATAATTCTGCCACTTGCCTTGAATGTTCATGGAGCAAGAAGAATAGAAAAGCAGTATACGTTGTAAATAGACAGCAGTTGTAGAACCTAGTGGTGCACAGGGATCTCGGTGTCCAGCTCCATGAATCACAAAAGGTTAGTGTGCATGTACAACAAGTAATTAGAAAGACAAATGGAATTTTGCCATTTATTGCAAAGGGAATGGAATGTAGCAGTAGGGAAACTTTACAAAGCTGTACAGGACCTTGGTGAGACAACATCTGGAATACTGTGTACAATTTTGGTCTCCTTATTTGAACAACATATATAATTGCATTAGGAAACAGTTTCAGAAAAGGTTTGCTTGAGTCATTTTTGGGATGAAGGGCTTACCTTATGAAGAAAGGTTGAACAGGTTGGGCCTATACCTCCTGGAGTTTAGAAGAATGGGAAATGATCCTATTGAAACATATGAGACCCTGAGGGAATTTGATGGGGTGGATACCTGATGGATGTTTCCACTTGTGGGAGAGGCAAGAACAAGGGGACACAACTTATGAATAAGAGGTCTTATTGACTTGATGGGCAGACTTTTTTTCCCTCAGAGGGTGATTAGTCTGAGGAAGTATCCTCTCCAGGAAGCAATGGAGGCTGGGTTATTGAATTTATTGACAGCAGATATAGGTAGATTTTTAAAAGGCAAGGCAACCAGATCAATCATGATCTCAGTGAATTGTGGGCAGGCCGATGGGCTGAATGTCCTACTCCTGCTCCCAAATCCTGTATTCTTATGCTCTGGGGAGCAACAGCATATGAAAATGTACCTCAGAGTATTCCATGTACGTTATCCATCGGAAGCAGGGAACCAATGAATTTCTGGACTAATAAATCTAAGAATACAATGCAGAGATGTAATAAAGCCTCTTGCTAATTTTATAATATCTTGCTTCTTATAATAGAAGGTATATTGGCAAAGGAAGAAATGGAACTTGTGGGCTAGCTTTGCAAAATGTTTGCACACTATATCACATTGCTATTTCTCAGAACTGTATGCGAGATATCTAAACTGTTGCTAGACTGGCCAGGACTGATAATTCATCTCATCCATGTGTATCTTCATTATAATGCAAGAGGCAGCAGTTTCTCTTGAGACAAGAGAATAATCCTCTTAAAAGAGTTAAAATGTAAGAGTGAAACCTGTATGCTTCTCTGTCTGTTTTAAGTAGTGACCTGCTTAATGGTTACTGGTTTGGCTCCTTTGAAATATTGCCTCCAATAGGCTTGTTCCAACACATTAAATACCTTTTTTTAAATCTTTAGAGTCATCTTCATATTATGATGAAAATGGAGAGAAATTCAAAGGCCAAAAGAAGGGGAAGAGCAGCTGGGGTCCGAAACCATAGACCGATTTGGATGAATGCCCTCTACACATGCAATGGACAGAGTGTGCATGTGATCCATGCTGTGATGTCTTCTTCAGTTCATCATGCTGGGGTTTTGAGAACTTCATTTGGAAACCAGATGAAGAAAAATGAGTAATTCAAGCGCACTCAGTAGATTCGAGGCTCAGTGCAGTTATTCAAAGCAAAACAAAGATGTTGAACACTGTTGGCAAGTCTGAGATTTGCTCTTCATGCTGAATTCTGACGTGCGTACCTCGTGTTCCAGTCCCGGTTCGAAGGAACACTGTCATAACCTGCAAGAATCTTATTGGTTACGTGAAGCTCAGTTTGGAGAAGCTTCCAAAATGTGGTTGGATGGGCTAAAGATGACACATTCATTCCAAAAGGGGCTCAGTGAACCATTATCATCCATTCTTCCTGCTATTCAGAGGACATTGAAAACATAGGGAGTGGATTTATTGCATATTGTTAGACATTTTTATTTGCAAATGAGAAAACATTGTGTTTCTCGTCCATGTGTTAAATGTTTCTTGAAATGTAAATCCAGAATCATGTTATTAAAGCTAAGAAAATCACAAGGGAGTGTGAACTCCATCCGGTGAGGGATCTCCTGAGGAGAAGGCTCAGAACACAGCTGAATGAATGAAGGTGACATCTTTCGTTGTCTTTTAACAATTTGCTGTTAAGTTTCTGTTGCAAATTCCAAGTGGGAAAAGCTGCTTCATTCGCATGACTTGATCTCCCATTGCAATTGACCTTTTTTTTTAGATATCTTCACTGTGAATGGGAAGCTGCTTCTGTGATTGTTATTTGCATTCGTGAAACCCCAGGGAGGAAAGTGTTGGATAATTGATGTGTTAGATTATGTGTACGAGGTGATTCACATGCGCCCTGTCAGCAAGCACCAGCTGCATTCTTCCTGAATTCCTCATAGAGACTTCATCTGTAAACCACTGGAAGCTTTTGTTGAGAGCTTTAAATCTTACTCTGAAATAGATTGAGTGGGGTGAAAATAAAGAACAGTTGGTGCAGAACTGTGCCGAAGGACCACCTGCTAACATTCACTGTAAATTACAACATATAAATCGAAGTATGACCTCCCTGTCTGTACTGCATGTTGCTGTGTCAATGTGAATAACAACCTGGACTCTGCTGTAGGTGAAGTTATGCAGTGTAAATAATGTAAGTTTATTCAGTTTTTATTGTTTTCATCAATATATTTCTATTTAACAGAAAAATGCAATGATATCCTTGTTAGTAAAATAGTAAGTGAATCATACCTCAGTGCTGGAATATGTTTGAACACTTAATCCCTGCCTTGCTCATTCTTACTTTCAATTAGTCAAATTGAAAAAAAAAACTACAGTTAGTTTTTAGACGAGAGGCTGCCAGTGAAAAATGAAAAGAGTTACAGCCAGCAACAAATACATAATGAAAAAATAGGAACACTAAAGATTAAACACACTGATGGTTCCTCCCCACCACTGCACAGCCTCCAATAGCTCAGTGGATGCATTGGGTACAGTGATGAACCAAAGGGATTTTGTAGGTTCCAGGTCTGCTCCTAGTCTCTGGTGAAATATCTGAACTTAAATTACTTAATCAGTTGCGTTCTCCAGCATAGTTCCAATTATTTTTTAATGTTCTTTTATTAACAAGTAATTAGGTTCAGTGTCTTTGAGTTAGAGGAGAAAAATCAAATAAGACTTCCGGCTACTGATTATTATGCTACTATCCTTTTTAAGAAAATATATATGTATGGAAGCCAAGAGAGGAGTTGCGACCCGATTACTTTAAATAGCTTCACAGAGAAAGAAAGGCTACCTGACGATAAATAGTCAAAGGTTCACTAATGGCTTCTATAGGAATCTTTACTTAGGGTTTATTATAAATTGATTTTATCAACAAGGAAGATTGAGGGCATGATTTTCCCACTGCGTTGCACCCGGCGCCGATCTGGAGGTGTTGGGTTCATTGCGGGGAAGGCCCAAATCAGTCTTCGCGCTGGGTGCAAAACCTTGTGTGAGTCACCCGACATGCGGCGCCTGGCATGATCTGCATCACACCTTTAAAAATGGAAATAGACCGCATTCTCTCAGCGCCCAGGAGTTACTGGCGAGGCCACAACCGGGCACTGATTAGTACTGGTCGCCACAAGCAGTGACCAGGCGTGATGGCTACTTCAAGGGACTTTGGAGCCCCCGGGTAGTTGGGGACAGGGCAGGGTAGTACTCTAGTACTCCGCTGCCATGCGGGCAGTGCTAACTTGGCACGCTGGCAGTGCCATCAGGTGCTAGGTTGGCAGTGACAGAGTGTCATGTTTGCACCGCCAAGGGTCAGAGCCGAAGGAGGGCAATGGCCATGAAATGGGGGTGTTCTGTTTTATTCATTTATGGGATGTGGCATCGCTAGTTAGGCCAGCATTTATTGCCCATCTTAAGGTTGCCCTTCTTAAGGTGGTGGTGAGTTGCCTTCTTGAACCACTGCAGTCCCTGAGGTGTAGGTACACCCACAGTGCTGTTAGGGAGGGAGTGTCAAGATTTTGTCCCAGCGACAGTGAAGGAGCGGCGATATATTTCCAAATCAGGATGGTGAGTGACTTAGAAGGGAACTTCCAGGTGGTGGGGTTTCCAGGTATCTGCTGCTCTTGTCCGTCCAGATGGTTGTGGTCATGGATTTGGAAGGTGCTGCCTAAGGAACCTTGCTGAGTTACTGCAGTGTATCTTGTCGATGGTACACACGACTGCCACTGCTTGACGGTGATGGAGGGTTTGAATGTTTGTGGAAGGGGTAGCAAACAAGCAAGCTGCTTTGTCCTGGATGGTGACAAGCATCTTAAGTGTTATCGGAGCTGCACTCATCCAGGCAAGTGGAGAGTATTCCATTACACTCCTGAATTGTGCCCTGTAGATGGTGGACAGGCTTTGGGGACCAGGAGGTTAGTTACTCGACGTAGCATTCCTAGCCTTTGATCTGCCCTGGTAGCCACAATATTAATATTACTAGTCGAGTTCAGTTTCTAACCCCCCAGGATGTTAATTGTGGGACGTTCAGTGATGGTAATACAATTAAATGTCACGGGGCGATGGTTGGATCCTCTCTTGTAGGAGATAGTCATTGCCTGGCACTTGTTTGGCACAAAAGTAACTTGTTACTTGTCAGCCCAAGCCTGGATATTGTCCAAGTCTTGCTGCATTTGGACATGGACTGCTTCATTATCTGAGGAGTCATGAATGGTGCTGAACATTGTGCAGTCATCTGCGAACATCCCCACTTCTGACCTCATGGTGGAAGGGAGGTCATTGATGAAGGAGCTGAAGATGATTGGGCCCAAGACATTATTGGATTGGATTTGTTTTATTGTCACATGTACCGAGGTACAGTGACAAGTATTGTTCTGCGTACAGTCCAGATAGATCATTGCATACCTAAAAGAAAAATATAGGACTGACATAAATACACACCGTGAGAAACTCCTGCAGTCCTGGAGCTGAGATGATTGACCTACAACCACCTTCCTTTGTGCCAGGTATGACTCCAATCAGCAGAGTTTTCCCCTGATTCCCATTGACTTCAGTTTAGCTCGTGCTCCTTGATGCCATACTCTGTCAAATGCTGCCTTGATGTCAAGGACAGTCACTCTCACCTCACCTCTGGCATTCAGCTCATTTGTCAATGTTTGAACCAAGGCTGTAATGAGGTCAGGAGCTGAGTGACCCTGGCGGAACCCAAACTGAGCATCCGTGAGCAGGTTATTGCTGAGCAAGTGCTGCTTGATAGCACCGTTGATGACTCCTTCCATCACTTTGCTGATGATGGAGAGTAAACTGGTAGGGTGGTAATTGGCTGGGTTGGATTTATCCTGTTTCTTGTGTACAGGACACACCTGGATAATTTTCACATTTCTGGGTAGTTGCCAGTGTTGTAGCTGTACTGGAACCGCTTGGCTAGGCCTGCGACAAGTTCTGGAGCACAAGTCTTGAATACTATTGCTGGAATATTGTCAGGCCCCATGGCCTTTGCGGTATCCAGTGCCTTCAGCCGTTTCTTGATATCATGTGGAGTGAATCATATTGGCTGAAGACTGGCATCTGTAATGCTGGGGACCTCCGAGGAGACTAAGATGGATCATCCACTCGGCACTTCTGGCTGAAGATTGCTGCAAATGCTTCAGCTTTGCCTTTTGCACAGATGTGCTGGACTCCTCCATCATTGAGGTTGGGGATATTTATAGAGCCTCCTCCTCCAGTGCGTTGTTTAATTGCCCAGCACCATTCGTGACTAGATGTGGCAGGACTGCTTAGCTCTGTCTATTACTTGCTGCTAATGCTGCTTGGCACACACATAGCTCTTTGTTGTAGCTTCACCAGGTTAACATCTCATTTTTAGGTATGCCTGGTGTTGCTCCTGACATGCCTTCCTGAACTGTTCCTTTTGGGGGTTATGAAGAGTGGGGGAGGGGGGGGCAAAGGGAGGGACGGAAGGTGCTTCATAAAGGTTGGGGGATGAAGGTGGGGACCTAAATGGAGAGGGTGGTGAGGCTTTGAAAGGGAGCTCCTGAAAGGGTGGGAAGGCATTGAAGGGGTGTCCTGAAAGGGGTGGGGAGGCCTGTAACCCCATAGTGGGTGTCCTCACTTCACCGGGGGTGGGGTTAATGTCTGCGGGGTGGAATTGCCTGCGGTTGGGGGTGGGTGGGGGACTCTCAAACTCACTGAGAGTTCAGGGTACCCTTTCAAAATGGAGCTCCAATCTCTGAGGAGCTGGTCTCACTGGCGAGTTCAACACCCCACTGCACGGTAGCACAAGTAGCTAGCACTGGTGCTTCACAGCGCCAGGGTCCCAGGTTTGATTCCCTGCTGGGTCACTGTCTGTGCGGAGTCTGCACGTTCTCCCCGTGTCTGTGTGGGTTTCCTAAGGGTGCTCCGGTTTCCTCCCACAGTCCAAAGACGTGCAGGTTAGGTGGACTGGCCATGTTAAATTGCCCTTAATGTCCAAAAAGGTTAGGATGGGTGGGTTATAGGATTAGGGTGGAAGTGAGGCCTTAACCTTAAGTGGGTCAGTGCAGACTCAGTGGGCTGAATGGCCTTCTGCACTGTATGTTCTATGTTCACTGCAGAAAAAAATTCTAAGTGTGGGCTCGGCTGAGGAGAAACTCCCCAAGGCCCGAGACAGCGACTGTGTGGGTGAATCCAGTCTGGATCCAATGGCCGTGATCCAACGGCCACGCTGCGCTGGCAAAGCAACTCGCTGTGGCAAAGCGTTGCCGATGAAAGCCGGGAGACCCCGCTCCCTGGATCTACCTAGCTCGCCATGCCTCGCGAGATCCAACGCGATCTCACGAGACGTTCTGATGTAAATCCGCCAATTAGGGTGAGGCAGTTAGCCTCTCTTTAATGTGCAGATTTCCGAGGTACCCCAACCTTTGGGATTCAACCCCAACACCTCAGAGACCACGGGCGAGTGGCATTCAGCACTACCACAAACACAGACCGGACGGAAAGGCACCCATGGTGGTCTTCCAGGGGATTGGACGCCTCCAGCTGCTGCCAAGGCACAAAGCTGCCATCTTTTGCATGTGCGTGATCGGGCCAGGAGTGCCTTGCGTGGTTGTTGGGAAGCTCCTCCCATAATGTGTTCGTGCTGGGCGCGAGGTCAGAGATCATTTCGGAGACCTCGGAAATTGGGATGCCATTTAAAAATGGCGTCCCATCTCTTGCTCCACTGTGGAGTTCTGGCGAGCAGAGCTCCCCACTGTACAAAATGGGGCTATGTATGGCCTCAGTCGGGCGTTCCCCATTCAGACCCCTTGTGCAACACGAGTCTTGTTGAATATCCATGTGTTTTTCAGTGTTTTTCTTCCCTTTTGGTAGAATCGTGCCCTTAGTCGTTTATTGGTGAATCGCACTTCAAGTCTCGAATTGAATCTATGGGACACTGACAAATTAAAAAAAAAAAAAATTTTTATTAAGGTATTTGCAAAATTTTTATAACAATAACAAAAACAATAACATTAACATGGTAAAATAAACATTTCCCCACCCGACACAATCTTCACACACCTCAACCAATCTGACACCTATCCCCCCCCCCCTTCAGAATGCTGCTTCTGCCGACATTTTAATTTTCCCCGAGAAAGTCGACGAACGGCTGCCACCTCCGAGAGAACCCCAACATTGACCCCCTCAAGGCAAACTTTATTTTCTCAAGACTAAGAAACCCAGCCATGTCACTAACCCAGGTCTCTACACTCGGGGGCTTCGAGTCCCTCCACATTAAAAGGATGCGTCTCTGGGCTACCAGGGAGGCAAAGGCCAGGACGTCGGCCTCTTTCACTCTCTGGACTCCCGGATCTTCTGACACTCCAAAGATCGCTACCTCTGGACTCGGCACCACCCGTGTTTTTAGCACCATGGACATTGCCTTCGCAAACCCCTGCGAAAGCCCTCTGAGCTTCGGGCATGCCCAAAACATGTGAACATGGTTTGCTGGGGTTCCCGCGCACCTCGCATATCTATCTTCTACCCCGAAAAGCTTGCTCATCCTCGCCGCTGTCATGTGTGCCCGGTGGACCACCTTAAATTGGATTAGGCTAAGCCTGGCACATGATGAGGAGGAATTGACCCTGCTTAGGGCGTCCGCCCATAGACCCGTCTCTATCTCTCCTCCTAGCTCGTCCTCCCACTTGCCCTTAAGCTCCTCCACCGGGGTTTACTCTGCCTCCAACAGCTCCTGGTAGATATCCAACACCTTCCCCTCCCCCACCCAGGTACCAGAAACTACTCTATCTTGTATCCTCCGTGGCGGCAGCAGCGGAAAGGCCAACACCTGTTTCCTCAGGAAGTCTCGCACTTGCAAATATCTAAAACCATTCCCTGGTGGCAATTTAAATTTATCCTCCAGGGCCTACAAGCTGGGAAAGCTCCCGTCTATAAACAGATCCCCCATCCTTCTAATCCCTGCCCTCTGCCAGCTCTGGAACCCGCCATCCAGCCTATCCGGTACAAACCTGTGGTTGTTACAAATCGGGGTCCAGACCGACGCACCCTCCAACTTCTTATACCTCCTCCATTGCCCCCAGATCCTCAGTGCCGCCACTACCACCGGACCTGTGGAGTATCGGGCCGGCGAGAACGGCAGAGGTACCGTTACCAATGCTCTCAGATTGGTGCCTTTACATGACGCCGCCTCCAACCGCTCCCATGCCGACCCCTCCCCCATTACCCACTTCCTAATCATGGCTATATTAGCCGCCCAGTAGTGGTTGCAGAAGTTTGGCAACGCCAACCCACCTTCCCCCCGAATACGCTCCAACAACACTTTCTTCACCCGCGGGGTTTTACTCGCCCACACAAAGCCCGAAATTATCTTGTTCACCCGCTTGAAAAAGGCCTTAGGGATGAAGATGTGGAGGCACTGAAAGACAAACAGAAATCTGGGGAGGACCGTCATTTTAACGGTCTGCACCCTCCCCACCAGTGATAATGGGAGCATGTCCCATCTCTTAAAGTCCCCTTCCATTTGCTCTACCAACCGGGATAGATTAAGCTTATGCAGTGCCTCCCATTTCCGAGCCACCTGGATTCCCAGATAGCGAAAGCTCTTCCCTACCATTCTAAGCGGCAGCTCTCCCAGTCTCTTCTCCTGCCCTCTTGCCTGGATCACAAACATCTCGCTCTTCCCCATGTTCAATTTATACCCCGAAAAACTGCCAACTTCCCCCAAGATCTGCATTACCTCCCCCATCCCCGGGACACTGACAAATGAACAGGCTATTTGTCTGATACCTGCAAGCGGAATCTTGCAGTGGCAATCAGTTGCCATGTTTGCATGTGCAAAAGTGACGGCATTTCAAAAATAACTCAATGACATTGCAGTATTTTGGATCATCCTGAGGATGTGAAAAGTACAACCTAAATGAAAGTTCTTTTCATTTTAACATTCGATAAGACCATATGATATAGGAGCAGAATTAGGCCATTCGGCTCATCGAGTCTGCTCCACCATTCGATCAGGCTGATATGTTTCTCATCCCGTTCTTTTGCCTTCTCCCTGTGACCCTGATCCCCTTATTAATCAAGAGCCTATCTATCTCTGTCTTGAAGACCCTCAGTGACTTGGCCTGCAAAGCCTCTGCGGCACAGATTCACCACCTTCTGGCTGAAGAAATTCCTCCTCAACTCAGTGTTAAAGGATTGTCTCTTCAGTCTGAGGCTGTGCCCTCAGGTTCTTGTTTCTCCTACTCGTGTTAACATCTTCTCCATGTCCAAACTATCTAGGCCTCTCAGTATTCTGTAAGGTTCAATGAGATCCACCCTCCATTTTTCTAAACTGCATTGAATACAGACCCAGAGTCCTTAACCGCACCTCATATGACAAGCCCTTCATTCCCGGGATCATTTTTGGGAACCTCCTCCTGACCTCCTCCAAGGCCAACACATCCTTCCTTAGATACGGAGCCTAAAAGTGCTCCCAATACTCCAATATTCCATTCGAGCCCTGAAGGTATTGTCTGAAACTCCACTCTCTGCTGTTTTGGTGATTAAAGTAAAGTCTTCCATTAAATAGCGAAAGGAAATTTTAGACCAGAACATTCAGAGTTTGTGGACTATAATCCCACAAGTTAATAATCTTTGAGTCTGAGGATAAGGAATGAAGATGAAACTAGCTTTAGACATTTTTAACTTCAGACGATGGTAGCTGATATCCATTATAAAATTGAATAAAATTAGCTAAATAATGTCTTGATCATCTTTTTACTCAAAAACATTTGAAAATCTTCAAAGTGGCTTTCACAAACTTTCACACTTAAATGATTTTGTGACAAATGCAACTTCCATCTCTTTCAAATGGTCTGTTTCATACTAATAAACCTTTAGCCCAGTAATATAAATGAGTAATCACTCATAGTTCTGGATATTCCTTATAAAACATTTTGTAGGCCAATTATATTGAGGAAATGAATTATATGTCACAAATGAAATATATTCTACTCTAATTTAATATTCTGACAGTGACAATAATGTTTATTGACCATGAGTATAATCAGGCTTGTCTTGATGTTAATTCTGGTTGTCAGCTACAATTCAACTTGAGTTTGTCAAATAGTACTTGTGGACCACTCCTGACTAAATAACAAGGATGAAACATCATGCAATTTACTTTTAGCAACGTATGGCATAGAAAAAGAGATATATCCAAACAACTGTCTTAACTTTCTGTGAGCGCATCTCCTCTCAGGCCAGACACACACATGTGTCTGTTACACTTGCAACAAGTATGTTTCTTGACAAAAGCATTGGAGAAGATTAATAGTTCAAAATTCCTATCAGTGTTCAGTATGACTACAAGCCGTGTCTTGAAGAAATTAAAGGCGAAAAATAGCAGGATGAACGTTTATGAAATTTTGGACGTAAAGCTCTTGTTGTGAACAAGACCCATCACTTATAACACTGTCAGTTTCACCAGTATAGTAGTAGCCAGGAAGGAATTTAAAGTTGAGATTGAGAATTTGAAATTTGAGGCACTGGGGATGAGGAGCCAGGGATAGGGGTGATGGGGATCCAGGGACAGCGATGATGGGTGAGGGGGCTGATGCTGGATAGGATACAGGCAGCCCCTGTGTTCTGGATGAGTTTATAGAGAGTGGAGAATGGAAAGCCACCTAAGAGTGCATTGGAATAGTGGAGTCAGGAGATGATGGAGGAAATTTTCATCAATAGACAAGCTGAGGTCTGGGTGGACATGGGTGATGTTATGGAGCTGGAAGAAGACAGCTTTGCCGATGTCTTTCCTGTCTCTCCGAGTTGGAGAGTTAGCGTGTGATTGAATGGGACACTGCAATTGCATATAGTCTGTTTCAGCCTGAAATAACAGCTGGGGAAAGAGGATGAAATTGTTGGTGGATGTACAGAGTTGGTGGCAAGGAATAAAGACCATTATTTCAGTCGTTGCATACATTCCTTCTATCATTTTCCTGTTAATTTCTTCTCAATCTCTCCGATTATAATAATAATCAACACAGGGTAACTTTTTGAATTGTCAAACTCGTAGATCTGAATCCATAAATCATGTCATAGGCCTTGCCAGTCTCCAAACTCTGCAGTTTAATGGCACTGAGCACGCAAGGTTACATATAATGATATAAGGAAGAAAACCTGATTGTAGTTGTCAGAGACAGGTAGTGGATGGTTCCTGGGTGGATGTGGCACTCAAGCTACATTTAAAACTATGCTGCACTAAGTCCTGTTCCCCTATCACTCGTATTGTCACAGACTTCCACTGGTCTGACCCCACAGAAGTATTCCCAGGCAATACAAGACTACTTGAAAAGCAATTATTTTCCTGGATGAGCACTTGGCAAGTCATAACATTCAAGGCTATGGGCCAAGTGCTGGCAAATGGGATAAGGTAGACAGGTCAGATGTTTTTCATGGGTTGTTGCAGACTCGATGGGCTGAAGGGCCTCTTCTGCACTGTATTATTCTGTGATTCTGTGACGTTTACTGTAAAGTGTCATTAACATAGCTACCATTCTCTACAGGAATCATCAAATGCCAGATTTATGCATTGAAACAATAGCCCCAGCTGTTCAAATGTTCTTGCTTTTCTCCAGAACAAAGCTAATTTCTGAATGAGGGGTCTGAAAACAATAAATGGAAGCATGGGAGCATTTAGTGGAAGGATGGGTTTCTTTTATTGGTACAGAGAAACGGAGTGGAATTGGAAACAATAATTCCATGCAACTTACAACATGGCTGGTAAAGATTAACCAGACTGAATGACCTTGCCAGGGAAGCTACAAGCCGTGACTGCAATTTCATTTCAGATTGAAATTTATATTCCTCTCTGCCTCTCTTCTCTCTTTTCAGGCACTCCTTAAAACTATCTCTTTGATCAAGTTTTTGGTCAAATGCTCCAGTGTAGTGGCTCGGAATATTTTACTGTGTTAAAGATGCCATCCAAACATATATTGTTGTTTTTTACCCTACTGTTTGATCTATTGCATGGTCTCTATATCTATTTATATATCTATTATTAAATGTGTATTCACGCATCGTAAATGTGTATTTTTATGTTTGGTTCATCTCACAGATGTTTGGTAGGAGGAAAGATAGTTTATCCCTGGTCATGGTCATTTCTGCTCCATGGTTAACCCTGCAAGAGATGCATGATGCAGGAAAGGATTCATCCCACATCATTGTTTTCCATCCAAGATAATTGATCTAGGGAACTGGGGAAATCGCCATAAAGTGAGCGCCAGTAAAAATGAGGATTTCAAATTTGTTGCAGTAGATTTTAACCTCATCAGGTCTGTCAAAAACTCTGTGTGTTGAAATTTGATGAGACTTCCGGTCTTCAAAATGGGTGGATAGTGTGCACTGCACTGTTGCATAGTCAACTGGATGAAATGTACTTCTTGGCCTCATTTTTATTTCTTGTTCTTCTTTTCTTAGGTTTGTATCTTGCCAATATATTTTACTCTGAAGCCCATCTTTCCTTTTCTTTTGGAAATTGCCTGTGTTTGTCCAATTCAGAAGAACGGTGATTCCACTTACCCTTCAAATGACTGTTACAGCAGCATTTTCTAAAGTTATAGAAGCTATAGACCTTCAATTTATCCATTGCGTTATTCATAGTGCATTAATCCAAGGTCACCAGTATAGTTTTCTGAGGTGGCGAATATTCTGCTAAACTGGCTCTTTATATTATGCATGCAAGAGTCCATTGTTTGATGCTTTGAAGAATCATCTGTAATTGTCTTGGACATCCCTCAAATGCTTGGCAAGTTCGGAAGTCATACTATTTTGAACAAGTTAACATTGTATCACCAAAACTACATTTATTCAATCTAATTTCCTCCTCAAATTACTTTGTCGGTGCTCTCGTTAATGGTTTATCCTCTGATTCTTTTTCCATTAGTTCAAGAGTTCCTAAGAGACATCCTCTCTCCAACTCTGTTCCATCTTAATATAAGTGATCTGCTCCAGTCATCATGCAATGCTATCAACTCTGTTTCTCATTATTCCAATTTATATTAATTAAATTCTTCAATACTCACCACCTCCGCAACTCTCACAGTGCAGTGGCTGAATCATTACATGCTAATCTTCTCTATGACCTTCAAAGGGGAATGAAAATCTATTTTCATTCTTCAAAAAAGGTTTCTTGACTTTGATATGAAAACGAAAGTGCTGGAAAAACTCAGCAGGTCAGGCAGCATTTTGCTTTTATTTTCTCAACTTGAAGTTTGTTTACCTTTGGTTCTTCCTCTCGTATAGGTATTTGTCATCTCAAAATGTTTGTGACTTCAAATAAAATTGCTGCATCTCCTCCATTGGTGAAGCTACCTTCAAGATGCATGTTTTCTGATGAAGATCCGTTATTCCCACGATCTTCGATTCCTCTGCAGGTTTCAGGCTTTCAAAACCTAATCACCATTGTCTGATTTGTTTTGACTTGTCATTTATGCTTTTCATCCTTGACAATGACCTATACTCTGAACCTTGGTACTTCACTAGGCCTTACAATAAAACAAACTATAACTGCAATACAATAATGCATCAATTTTCTACACTGGACAGTTCAATACATGCACAGATGGTCCAGTAATTTGTCTATGAAAAGCAGGTTGACATCAAAGGAATAGAAACTAGTGCTGATTTAAGTCCTGAAATTAAGTATGAATTTTGCAATGGTTTTGACAGAAATGCTACTTCCTGCTAAACCAGCAGCAGGCATTCCTGGTGTACAGTGAGTCTCTCTGCTGCCAAGATTAATCACTGTGGCGTATTCTACATAATCACAAATAAAGTGCTGCTAGAACCTGTCACCATTACGCTCTGTGGTTGATCTGCTAGACAGCTGTGGAAAGTTTAAATTATGGAAACTATTGAAAAGCATCCATCTTTAATGCTGCGTGACTTTGTGATTTTATTCCTTTGGGGAAATGCAGTTTGCCTGAGCTAGCTATCTTTCCAAATATTTTTAGCACACACTCTGCAAAATTGAAACTAATACCAATATTACATTAAAAACATTTTTTTTTCGAATATCCAATTCTTTTATTCCCAATTAAGTGGCAATTTATCGTAGCCAATTCACCTGCCCTGCACATCTTTTTGGGTTGTGGGGGCACGGCCCATGCAGACACGGGGAGAATGTGCAAACTCCACACGGACAGTGACCCATATGGCCCACACGGCAGCACCCATAACCCCCACCGACTGCCGAGGCCTCTGGCCGTGCAGCTGAAGGTTATTGCTAATAGGGAATTGGCAACCGTGGTTAAGTCAGCACTTCACACATGCCAAGTGTATTCTCATGGTTGGGCAGGCCATGTAGCATGTGGGAGTCATAGCCTAGCATCCCAATCAGACCGTGATGCCTGGACACTGTGCTTGAACACTGCAGGAGGCAACACCACACACGCATCAGCCAACATCCGAACACCCAGGGGATGAGACACAGCTCTAGCGACATGTCCACAGCCGGAGGGTGGGTGAGTGCCACGGTGAGGGGGCCAGCGCCCGGTCCAGGTGATGTTGTGAGCGGGTGTCCGGGGTACAGGATCTGGGACCCGGTGAGAAGGGCCTACTGCGGCCTGGGGTACTCGAGCAGGACGTTCCGGGTAGGGTGGTGGAGGGGCATCAATGTGAGAATGGAGGGTCACGGGGTAGGAGCCACCGCTGTTTGGTGGTCTAACACCCTCTCCCAATGCTTACAGAGAGTGAACGCTATGGCAGGGATGTTGAACGCAGAGGGTGCCCTAATGGTGCTGCTGCTACACGATGCAGTCAGACGCCGGAGAAGGTGGCAACAGGAGCGTCTGCAGATGCTCGAGGCGGCGGCCCATGTGTCGGACCCCGCCCCACACCTTGTGGACCCGGCCGCCCATCAGGCTAGGGAAGGACCCAGAGGGGGAGACCCGCGATGGCTCAGGATGTACAGGGGCCCCTGGTCATTCGAACAAATGACGGACAGTGTATGCCGCAGGAGCCTCCGCCTCAACAAGGAGGCGTTGCGACATCTGTGCCATATCCTTGCGAAATTGGTACCATGTGTAGGAGGAGGACACCTGCTCCCGGTGGCTGTCAAGGTCACTGCAGCCTTGAACTTTTATGCCACAGGATCATTACAGGGCTTGAGTGGGGTCCTGTGTGGTATCTCACAGGCCACAGCCCAGAGGTGCATCCGGCAGGTCAAAATGCTCTGTATGCCCGGGCTGAAAACGACATCATTTTTGACATGGACCAGGCCCACCAGGATGCCCCAGCAGCAGGTTTCTCCGCCATCGCCTTGGTCCAGGTCCAGAGAGTAATTGATGCCATGCACATTGTCCTACGCTCACCGGGCCGTCTGGGGATGCCTAATGTTAACCGAAAGGGGTTCCAGTCCCTCAACATGCAGCTCGTGTGTGACCGACACATGTGTGCCCGCTTCCTGGGGAGTGTGCACGACAGCCACATCCTGGGGCAGTCGGTCATCCCTGCCCTCTTCGAGGAGCACCCCAGGATGGGCGGTTGGCTCTGGGGAGGGAAGGGGGGGGGGGATGGTGATAAGGGTACGGAGGATAGAAACCGAATCGGAGACCCGCTACAACGCCCATGCAGCCACCAGGGGTGTCATTGAGCGGAGCATCGGACTCCTCAAGGTGCGGTTCCGATGCCACGACCGCTCCGGTGGTGCACTCCTGTACACCACCCGGAGGGTCACCTGCTTTGTGGTGGTCTGCTGTGACCTCCACAACCTTGCACAACAGCGGGGCAACGAGCTGGAGGTTGGTGACGAGGAACATGTGGAGGAGGAGGACGGGGGCGAGGATGATGAGGAGGCACTGGCCCAGCAGGGTCTGGAGGAGGAGGCCAGTCTGGGCCTCCGCGGATTATGGGAGAGCTTTTCCTGAGGAGAAACAGAGAGGGCATCGTTAGCCACATGCGAGGGCCACAGTTGTGAGGGGGGCTAAGAAGGGAGGGTTGGGGTGGAGGGAGCGGTGAGGGTCCAGCAAGCCCAGAGGGCCAGGGAGGCCCTCATACTGGCCCGATTCACCGAGGACGTAGCCTGGCCCATCGTTACATTCTTACCCATTCAACACCCCATTTCCCACCCTCCCAGTGTCTGTGTAACTTCATTCCAGGGTGCTGGGACTGTGTCTGCACCGTCAGCGGGTCACTGTTGAGAGCGGGGGGGGTGATGATAACCCACAGAGAGCTGGGCGCCAATGCTCCTCAATCTTCGCCATAGTCTGACCCCTGCCTGTCTGCTGAGTGCTCGCTCACACCCCTCACCTGCACGTGGTGATGCATTGCGGAAGATAGCGACAGAGGCATCCTACTGGCTGTGCACAGCTCTTTCCAACCCCCAATCCCTCACCCTCCCCACCCACCTCTCACCCCCTATCTACACCGCCCCCCCCCCCCTCCCCCAGTGCCCTCAGTGATCCTCAATGTGCTTTGCCCTCCTAGCTCTACCACTACATCTAGGTGCCTCCTCAGGTTGCACATCTGAGGTGGAGGCAGACAGCTGCTTACCTCATTCCGTGGCCTTCAATGGCCCTGGCTCTGGGGGCTCTGGGGCTGGAGGGTCCTGGTTCACTTGTCACCGTCGCCACCCCATGGGACGGGTCTGGGTTGGCACTCAGCACCTCTTCCTCCCAGTCGATGCCCATAGGGCCCTGGGGTTCACCTTGGGACAGGGGGGCAGCTGTTTCAAGCCCCAGCTGCCCCTGCATCATTTGGCTCTGCCATCACTGGTAGCTCCCCATTGTCCGCACCATTGTGTCGACACCCTTGCCGTGATTGGGCCATGCTCTGCAGCAACTCGGCCCGTGCCATCTCCTGCGTCCATAACCTCTGGGACTCCTCCAATTGGCTATGGATCTTCTGCAGTGACGCTGACATCTCCTTCTGAACGTCCAGGTTGGTCCCTATCTTCCCCATCAGCTCTGGGTAACCCTCTTCCACAGGCTCAGCATCAGGCTGGGACCCAGCTGGGTCCTGCGATCCAGCAGACCTCTGACTGCTGTCTCGCCTGGGGGGTTCCTGCCTCCACCTGATGTGCATCAGCAGCTGTGTGGTGCTCACCAGATTGTGCCCCAGAAGCCCGACCACTAGCATTGCCCACCGAGGTGTGTGTATCTGCGCTGGTGGAGGGAGAGATGACAGCTGTGCCGTGACTATGGCAGTTCCACCCTTGGAGCTCTCCTCCAAGGTGTTCTCCTCAGGCAAGGAGGGGGGGTGGTGGAGTGAGGGTTGAAGGGGGAGGGGGATAACAGTTGAGGGTCACCTGGGAAGATGCTCCCTTGGGGTGGTTGTGGGGTGGGACGTTGGTGTCTACTCACTCATGCTGTCCAGTGTAGGGCATTGACCTTCCTCCGACCCTGGAGGCCAGCCCTCCTGGTCACAGAGCCCGAGCTGCAGCTGCCGCCACCTCATCCCAGGCAGCACTGGCTGCCCTATGACTCACCCTCCGGGACCCTCGGAGGAACAGGACCTCCTCCTGGCCTGCACTGCGTCCAGGAGCCTACCGAGGTCAGCATCCCCGAGTCTTGGAGCTGGTCTCCTTGGCGTCATTGTTGCGAACTGGCTGGGGTTGGCTGAGCAAGTGCAGATCGACCTTGTTAATGGGGGGCTGGTGAGTGCGGTCCCAGTGAATCAACTGACGAGCCGGCATTCTGGGAGAGAAGCCCATGAGGCCTAGTTAGGTGGACCAATTAACGGTCAATAGTGTTGCCGGCCTCGCTGGGCCGAGCTCCGGAAAAGTCGCGGCAATTCCTGCTCGATACTGCACTTGAAAATTTTTCCAGGGAACCGCCCCCTAAGAGTGGGTTGAACCAGTGAGAAACTCCCAGGCTCCAAAAACATGACTAAGTGGCATTGAATAGCGGTGGGGAATTCACCGACTGCCGGCGGGAAACTCCCTGAAAAACCCACCACAAATTAACTTTGAAATTATTTTGGAGTAGAATCGCTCCTGATCTCCATTGGCACGAGGAGCGGCACTAAGGAGTGACTCACCCCCCTTCTCCAAGCAAAAACATGCACCGAGGGAGCTCATGGATTCGTTCAGAATCCCAGTGTCAGGTCACCATTATGAGCGAGCGGCCTGAAACCAAGCACAATGGTTAGCACTACAGACTCACAGCACCAAGGATTCAAGTTCAATTCTGACCTTGCGTGACTGTGTGGAGTTTGCACTTTTCCCCTGCGTCTGCTGGGTTTCCTCCGGGTGCTCCAGTTTCCTCCCACAGTCCAAAGATATCCAGGTTAGGTAGATTGGCCATGCTAAATTGTCCCTTAGTGTCCAAAGATGTGCAGTTTAGGTGTGGTTACGGGGATAGGGCGAACACAATGGGGGGTAGGTAGGGGTCTTTTTCAGAGGGTCAGTGGAGACTCAATGGTCCAAATAGTCTCCTTTTGCACTGTAGGAATTCTATGATTCTATGATCAGACATGTTCATCAGATCCCCTCTAATCAGATCCCCTCCAATCAGAACCCCCCCCCCCCCCCCCATCAGAGACCCATGCCTGAAAGTTGAGGAGCAGTCCAGACAGTAGGCTGAAAAATAACTATATTTGTCACTTACCCTTTCCTAACATCAGCTGCCTCAGACAAACATGCTCAAAGCAGCAGCTGTTACAGGTGTCAGAGGCTTCCTCAAAAAACACAGTACACCTCCAAGGCTTGAAATCCCCTGTCAGCCTTTGAAATACAGATCTTCCATTCAATTTCACACATCAATGCCTTGCATTAGTCAGTGATTGACAGCTTTATTACTACAGAGACAGTTGCTTGGTGGATTTTTTTATTGATCTTTCCCATCACGCTTGAATGCATATCCATTACCCTACTGTGATGCCAAACATAATATTTACAAACACCGTTGCTATGATTGACAGGTCCTCATCACATCAAAAGCAGCTATGTGCTTTGACTTCCTCTTTTTCACAGCAGGAAGCACTTAGCTGCCTTTGGCGAGGGTCTCTTTAGGGGGTCTCTGTTGGGGAGAATCACTGTTGGGGAGGTCACTGTTGGAAGGGGTCTCAGCTGCAGGGGGTCTCTGCTACAGGGGGTCTCTGCTAGAGCGGGTACTCTGTTGGAGATGGATCTATTTTGGAGATTGGTCTCTGCTGGAGGGGGTCTCTGCTGGAGGGGGTCTCTGCTGGAGGGGGTCTCTGCTGGAGGTGGTCTCAGTTGGGGAGAATCGCTGTTGGGGGAGGTCTCTTTTGGAAGTGGTCTCTGTTGGGGAGGTCTCTGTTGGGGAGGTCTCTGATGGAGGGGGTCGCTGTTGGAAGGGTTCTCTGTTGGAAGGGGTCTCTGCTGGAGAGGGTCACTGCTGGAGGGGGTCTCTGTTGGAGGGGGTCTCTGCCGGAGGGGGGTCTCTGCTGGAGGGGGCTCTCTGTTGGAGGCGGCTCTCTGTTGGAGGGGGTCTCTGTTGGAGGGGGACTCTCTTGGAGGGGGGCACTACTGGAGGGGGTCTCTGTTGGAGGGGTCTCTGTTGGAGGGGGTCTTTGCTGGAGGGAGTCTCTGTTGGAGGGGGTCTCTGTTGGGGGGGGTCTCTGCTGGAGAGGGTCTCTGCTGGAGGGGGTCACTGCTGGAGGGGGTCTCTGTTGGAGGGGGTCTCTGTTGGAGGGGGTTCTCTGTTGGAGGGGGTCTCTGCTGGAGGGGTGTCTCTGTTGGAGGGGGAGGGTCTCCGTTGAAGGGGGTCTCTGTTGGAGGGGGTCTCTGTTGGAGGGGATCTCTGCTGGAGGGAGGTCTGTGTTGGGGGGGTCTCTGCTGGAGGGGGGTCTCTGTTGGAGGGGTCTCTGTTGGAGGGGGTCTCTGTTGGGGGGGTCTCTGTTGGAGGGGTCTCTGTTGGAGGGGGTCTCTGTTGGAGGGGGTCTCTGTTGGAGGGGGATCTCTGTTGGAGGGGGTCTCTGTTGGGGGTGTTCTCTGTTGGAGGGGGTCTCTCTTGAAGGGGGATCTCTGTTGGGGGGTCTCTGTTGGAGGGGGATCTCTGCTGGAGGGGGTCTCTGTTGGAGGGGTCTCTGTTGCGGGGGGTCTATGTTGGAGGGGGTCTCTGTTGGAGGGGGTCTCTGTTGGAGGGGGGTCTCTGTTGGAGGGGGTCTCTGTTGGAGGGGGTCACTTTTGCGGGGGGGTCTATGTTGGAGGGGGTCTCTGTTGGAGGGGGTCTCTGTTGGAGAGGGGTCTCTGTTAGAAGGGCTCTCTGTTGAGGGGGTCTCTGTTGGAGGGGGTCTCTGTTGGAGGGGGCCTCTGCTGGAGGGGGTCTCTGTTGGAGGGGAACTCTGTAGGGGGGCATCTCTGTTGGAGGGGATCTCTGTTGGGGGGCCTCTGTTGGGGGGGACTGATGGGACAGGATTTGCAACCAATTTGCATCCTTCCACCGGCATGGGCGTGTATAGAATCATAGAAAAGTTACAGCACAGAAGGAGGCCATTCGGCCCATCTTGTCCATGCCAGCCCTTGAAGAATTCCATTAGGTTTGTCAAACATGGTTCCCCTTTCATAAATCCACGTTGACTCTGTCTAATCGTGCCATTCATTTCCATGTGCTCTGGTACTAAATCCTTTATAATATTGGGTGCATTTTCCCCACTACTGACATCAGGCTGGCTGATCTATAATTCCCTATTTTTTTGCTACCTTGTTTGTTCCTACTGGTGGTGGGCCAGAGCATCGGATTTTAGCCTGTACTGGATATTCCGCCAGATCGGTAACCTCGCTACCAGTGGCGGGTGGCGGAGTATCCACCCCCCTTTTTTTGAACAATGTCTGTGGGGGAATAAATTTTGGCCAGGTATTTGAGGTGAACTCTAAATACTTCTTCTGAATACTGACCGGAGATCTTTCTTTTACTGCCGATAAAAGAAACTTGTGGACTGGCGAGACCTCAGTCTCAGTAAATGATCAGAAAGATGGCACCTCCAACAGTGCAGCACACCCTCAATACCGTACAGCATGTTGCTAACGTTTGGTTGGTTCAATTGGCTCTGTTTTATAACCTTTGCTCTCGAATCGCCAGATATCTTTATGATACCGCCATGAGGTTCAAGTTCAAGTAATGATCAATAACTCAACACACCAATTAGTAAGATTCAAATCAATACACATTTATTATACACAGTAAATCGCTACTCATGCATAAATTCTATTTCTAAGCTATTTCTGCAGCTAACAGGCCCATACTTAGCTTCGGACTGGCCCACCAGGTCAGGGGAACAAATGGCCTTTCGTTCGGGTTCTGAGTCTGCGGGATTCAAAAGCTGGTATGGACTGGTAGCTAGGAGCGCCTATCTCGTAGCGAGCGTTGACTTAAGACTTACTTTGTTGGAGCGGCAGCTGGACAGGTCACTCTCAAGGGTTGCTTCGCGTTGCTGAGTGACCCTGTCAAGAAGGACGATTTGAACTTGGGGGCTTTGCTTTATAGTCCCCAGGGCCTTCCCGCCTTTCGGGGAGGACCCTGTACCTGGTTCCAAGTGATTGGACTTCGTTCCAATCGCTTGGTTCGATTTCTCCAATACTGGAGCGGTTCCCTGATCGATGGGCGGTCTTGAGGTGTCTGTTAACCTCTTTTGTGTTGGCTCCTGCTGGCGCCGAGGAGTCTGGCTTGGCCTTGTTTATCCCAAATGTTTTCATTGTTCCCGGGGATCGCTCATTAGTATGTAGATGGCTGCTACATTATTATGCAGATGGCTTCTTGTATCGATGCTGTCTGGGCTTTTGCAGAGTTTAATACACAGTAAACTTGCACCTGCTAGTTTCTGCCTGTGTTGGCTGAATTTGAAAATGAAATGAAATGAAATGAAAATGAAATGAAATGAAAATCGCTTATTGTCACGAGTAGGCTTCAAATTAAGTTACTGTGAAAAGCCCCTAGTCGCCACATTCCGGCGCCTGTTCGGGGAGGCTGGTACGGGAATTTCCCTTCAGCCTTTGCTGTTCTCCATTTTACGTCGGGAGTTGGCCAAACCAGGTGGCTACACTTCCTCCTTGTGATCCTAACGCGAAGCGTGAAGGATCACATAACTGCGTTATTCTTCATTCCCTGACCCGGCGAGCACTCTTCTATGGCCTCTACACTGACCATAACTATGCAAGAAATTTTTAACTGACAATTCTGAGGGGCGCTATGTCAAACAGGGACATGCATTACTAAACAAGAAAATCGGTACCTCTAACTATCCCTAATAAACTACACTCACTCAAACATGCAATCATACTAACTTCCTAAACAATACACACAAAATCATAGCAGCATTATACACATTTTTCCTGGCTTGACAGTCAAGCTCAGGATTGTACAATCGCTCATGAAACATTTCTTTATTCACAAAAAAAACGCAAACTAATGCTCTTTATTATAGATCGCGGGGGTCGGGGGTCTGGTCGTATCCGAAAATAGGGGATCTTATCCTATATACCGGGGTGCGAGCGCGGTAGGCTCTCCTTCTCCATTTCCTCAGACGAATAGTCTGCACGATGCAGCAGAGTATCGCCAATACTAGTAGGGATTCTATCAAGTAGGACAGGGAGTACCAGGTTATAAGCCTGTCACACCAAGATGGTGTGGTGTCGCTTGTGACTGGGCTCTGGGTGCTATGGGGAAGGGAATCATTAACGGCTGGGGGGGGGGTGAGGTCAGTGGTTTCGCGTTTGCGTGCAACCAAATGTCCATTATGGTGATGAGCCACGTGGAGGATGTCCTCATGGTTCTTCTTCTTTCACTCCTCTTCTCTTCTCTTCTCTGGTCCTGGAGCTTCTGAAGTTCTGTGGGATCAAGCATAGTGTCTGTAACTATCTTTGTTTAATATCTCGTATGATAGCCTGTCTGTCCTTTAGTGCCAATTACTCCCTTTATAATTGGTCACTATGTGTGACTCCCTCATTTTTTTTTCAAAAACCGAATTTCAGGACAAGACACACTTACAAATACTGAACCAGTGCGAGCCGTCTCGCAGACTGTGCGATCTACCATCCAAATGTTTGAAGATGTAAATAACAGAGGGTTGGCAACCTAAAGGTTACCTGAAAACAAAACAAAACTTTTTGAACGAAAATTGCCAAAATGAGGTGCGTATGGGCCGCGATGGATAAGATTTGGATGGAGTCCCCGGGTAGGACGGCGACCAATGCCGTGTGTGCCCTACCCGAGCGTAGCTGACCAGAGGGGGGTTCCCACGCAGGACGGGTTCCAAGCCGTTTCTCCACTGCCTGAGCAACCGACAAGAACGGGCAAAAAATGTAGTCATCGTGGGGGGTTGCCGTATTGGTTCTTCCTTCGAACCAGAAGGGCAGTTACGAACGGGGGTCTATGTATCTGTCGATAGGCGAGTTCCTCTGAACTGGCGTCTGGGACATTAACAAGTCTCTGCGGACAAACTAGTTCCTCTGAACTAGCATCTGGCCAAACTAGTTTCTCTGACTGCCAGTGGGCGTCAGAAGAGTGGTGGCATGGGGCCGTGGAAAAAAAATTTCCGATTTCACAAACAACATTTAACAATACAAGTACAAACAACATTAAACATGCTGCAGGTTCCATCAGAAAGGACACCGTTTTCTCCCAAGCGGTTACTTTTTAAAACACCATCTGGACTCCTCAGTTATCAGTTGCGAACAGGGTCGCAAAGGGGTTCTCATTTTGGGAGTCAGACTCAAAGTCGTCATCTTCTCCCGGATGCCAAACTCTCGAGTGTATCAGGGCTGATAGGGCTGCATGGTGTGATTTGGGATCGCTCTCGTCATTCCGGATGTATGAATTATCTTGGTGCCAAAAGGTGGTGTCTAGTTCTGTGGGGACGGAATCGGGGTCGTCATTGTAGGTCGGTGGTCGGTGTTGGGGTTTGTTTAGGAAAGTGATCGTGAAGGGATCACTCAAATCGTGGTCAGATTCGCTGGGTGTGGGTCCTGTTGCATGGGGATAGTGGGAGGTGTGCTGTGGTTATTGTCCGAGTCACAGTCGCTGTCGCTGCTGCTGCAGTCTGTGGGCGTTCCGGGGCGGAGTGTATAGTTCGGGGGTGGGGTCGGGGTGGAGTCCGTGGCTGGGCTGGATGTGTTGGGGGAGGATAGGGTTACGTTGGCTGTGGGCGGGGCGTGGTCTGCTGCGTCGAGCATGACGTGATGTGCGTGGTTAGACTGTGTTCCATATGCCTTCAGCTGGTTGATATGGAACCACGCAGTCTTTCCATTGGGGTACTTTATTTTGTAGACGGAAGGGCTTACTTTGTCCGCATGGAGTACGGACCCGAATATTTAGGTGACAGGAATGTGCTGGGGTTGTATACGGAGAGCATGACTTGCTGTCCTACACTGAACTCAGTCGCATGCACTGCCTTATCGAAACAGGCCTTGCTCTGTTTCTTTCTTGTGCCCAATTTCACTGCGGCTGCTAGCTGAGCCGTTTTAACATTCTGTATCAGTTGTTCCACAGCTTTCTCGTGTGTGAGGGCCGTCACTTCGGGGCTGGTCAAATCTAAGCCTAATAAAAATTCTGTGCCTTTCATGGGGCGTCCGGTCATGAGAGTGTGCGGGGTGTAACCTGTGGAAGTTGAAACTGTATTTCGCAAAAATATCAGCGCAAAAGGGAGGACTGAATCCCAAGTGTTGGTGTTTTGCTGGACCATTTTTCTGAGGGTGGATTTTAGGGTCCGATTCATGCGCTCCACGATACCACTCGACTGGGGGTGGTATGCAATGTGGAATTTTTGGGTAATACCAAATATCGTGAGGACGTTCTTCATGACATGTCCCGTAAAATGGGAACTTTGGTCAGATTCAATGCTGCGGGGGAGTCCCCATCTTGTAAAAATGTAGTGGGTTAAAATCTTGGCTGTGGTCTTTGCCGTGTTTGTTCTGGATGGGAATGCTTCCACTCATTTTGTAAACGTGTCTATCACCACGAGTACATATTTATAACCATTCCTGCAAGGGGACAATGGTCCTATAAAATCAATCTGGAGGTTAGTCCAGGGGCCATTAACGGGTCGGGTGTGACTGAGCTGAGCTTTTTTGGCATATCTGTCCGGGTTGTTCTGGGCACAGATAAGGCAATTCTCAATGTAGTGATTTACATCGTCTTTTAAACTCGGCCACCAACAGAGCTGCCTGAGGTGGGCTGTAGTGGGATCGATTCCCTGATGTCCATGACTGTCATGGAACAAACAAATGAGCTGATGCCTGTCCTGTTCAGGAACCACATAAAGGGTGTCTTTTAACACCACACCATCATGTGTGGTCAGAGCATTTTTAAACCTATCATAGGGTGCTGGATAGTTTCCTTTGAAAATCTATGTCTACTGGGCTGGGGAAGGAATCTGGGCGTTCCACTATGTATGCGATGGCCGCAAGTTCTGCTGGCTGCGCGCCTAAATGTCCTGGAAGTTTTATTGCTATTTCTTCTAGGGCGCGTCCCTGCACGTCCTCGACGTAAATATCGCATCCTGTTATGCGCTTCCCTTCTAATATTGTGGAAGATCCATCCACATATATCCTAATGGGTTTGCACGTGTCTGTGTGCTTGGGGCTCTGGGTTGAACTACCTATCTTTCTGGGGGGTGTTTTAGCAATAAAGGGGCCTGTGTTGTAGTGTGGAGAGATAATTTCACATTCATGGGGGGTTCCGGGGTACTTTAGGTTATCGGCTAAAAAGGTGTGGGTCTTTGTCCTTTTAACAGTGATGTCCCGTCTCTGCAAAAGAAGGGTCCATCTAGCTGCTCTTATCTGACTAACTGTACCGTCCTTAAGTCGTCCGTCCAGTAAAAGTTGGGTGGGGGTGTGTTCTGTGAGGATTGTGATGGGGTTCAGTCCGGTAATGTAAGAAAAATACTGTACTGCCCAAAAAACTGCGAGCAGGTGCCTTTCACAGGCTGAAAATCCCTGCTCCACAGCATCTAAAACTCTGGAGGCGTAAGCCACGGGCCTTAACTGTTCGTGCCGTTCCTGGAGGAGCACGGCTGAAAGGGTGCGGTCTGTGCTTGCTACCTCTATAGTGTGAGGGGAAAGCAGATCTGGAACCTGTAGTGCGGGGGCATTCAAAGAGTCCACAGCATCTGTATGCTGCGGAAGCCATTCCCGGGGGCTCCTTTCTTTAGGAGGTCTGAGAGGGATGCTGCCTTGCTGGCGAAACCGTCAATGTGGTTTCGGCAGTCGCCATCCAGTCCAAACAACGACCGGAAGGCTGAAACGTTCTGGGGAAGGGGCAATTTGGCAATCGAGTCAATCCTTTTATGCTCGATCTCGCGTTTACCGTCCGTGATAATTGTACCCAAATATATCACCTTGTTTTCCAAAATCTGGGTCTTTTGGGGGTTAACTTTACATCCAATTGCTTGTAGGAGTTCCAGGAGTTCGGACAGAAGCTCGATGTGCTCTTCCTTGGTGTCTGTCTGCAGTAGTAGGTCGTCTACGTACTGGACCTGACATTTGGGGTGAGAAAATTTGGCTAAACCATTTGCCAGCTGTCGGTGGAAAATGGAGGGGGAGTTGTGGAATCCTTGTGGAAGGCATGTCCACGTGTACTATTGATTTTTAAAGGTGAAGGTAAATTTGTACTGGCACCCCTTTGCCAATGGAATGGACCAGAATCCATTACTGATATCCAAAACCGTAAAGTATCGGGAATTGAGTCCCTGCTTGAGCATGGTCTCGGGACTTGTGGCTACTGTGGGGGCTGCTGCGGGGGTGATTTTGAGTTCCCAGTAATCGATGGTCAGTCGCCATGATCCATCGGGCTTTCTCACTGGCCAAATCGGGGCATTATTAGTGGAGGCTACTGATCTGAGTACGCCCTGCTCTAATAAGCTGTCGATTACTTTTGCGATTTCTCCCTCTGCCTCTTGGGGAAATCCATACTGCTTTTGGGGTCACGGGTCAGGTCCTGTGATTTGTACTAAACCAGTCACCCGGCCAGAGTCGTGTTTGTGGGTCGCAAATGCTGTCTTGATCTTTTGTAAAACTGCCCTAACCTGCTTGTCCGTGCTAATCGGAGTCGGGTTAAACCAAAATTCGCCTACTGCGCTAATTTTGTTTGCGTATTCACCTATTGTGAGCGTTGCGGGGGCTCTTGCTAATTTTGCAATTTTCCAGACACATTGGTTGACTGGATCAAAGGATAGGTTGTGGGAATTCATGAAGTCTATGCCCAAAATGTGTTCTGCTGTGTGGGGCAGGTCGACTAGAACTATGGGGTGCTTGGTGGTGATGTTGCCAATTTGAATGGGTACATGGGTTGTGATGTTGCCCTGCTGTGAGTGGCCTGTAAAGCTGCTGAGGGTGATGGTGGCTATAGTGGGCAACGTGTCCTTTTGAAACAAGGTGGAGGAATTTATGGTAGTGCGGGACCCTCCTGTGTCCCAGAGAAACTCGATGGGCTGTCCCCGTATTTTTGCTGCAACTACCGGTCGGCCGGACCTATCTCAAAGGGTGTCGCAGACCCAACTGGGAGAGCCCGAACACCGTCAGTCCATTCCGTTCAGGTCCGTCTGATCTGAACGGGTGCTCACACTATGTATGGGCTCTGTCTTATTCGTATAGAGGGTGCCTGCCTGCTGGGCTCTCTGTGGCTTTCGTGGGGCATTGCATTCTCTTGCAAAGTGTCCTAAATGGCCACAGTTGTAACACTCCTGTGACTTTTGTGGGGGGTTATTCTTGGCTTCATTTACCCATGCGGGGTTCTAGTGTGCCTTAACTGCGTGTACGTCTGCTTCTGCCTGCTGTTCTTCGGGATTTTTAACTGCGGGTTTGTTTTGTACAGACTGCTCCCAGGCACGGGACAATCTTTTTACGACCCATTCCTCATTATGAGCCTCCTCTGATGGATCATAATTCGCACAAGCTTTCTGTCCTGTTTCTGTGGCATGGGAGATAAGGGTGTGGGTCCATTTGGCCATGTTGTCTGGGGACAAATGGGCACGGTCTAAGTCTCCGAAAGCTGCTGCAAAATGGATCCACACGCTTCCAGCAAACGCTGTGGGGTGCTCGGTTTTAATTTGCCTGCACTTATTGAGGCCTTCTACGGGGTCACCCCGGTTATACTCGATCACATCCAGGATCGCGGTATGCATTTCTGCAAGGGTGCCTCCTCCTACATTCTGTGGGTCGGGAAGGGCTGCTACGACCGAAGGGTCTAAACTCAAAACTGCGAGCTTCACATGCTCTCGCTCATCCAGGCTGTACATGGTCGCCTGCTGCTTTACTCTGGCAAATAAGTGGTGGGGGTCTGAGGTGGGGAGGAACGGTGTGATTTTATCGCACGCGTCCCGTAATTGGGTCACTGTTAAGGGGGTGGTGTACAGAAATTCCGTATCGTCCGATGTGGCTGTGTGGTGGGTGGTTACTGGGTTCATTGGAGCCTGAACTATCTGCTCTGTGTGGGGTTGGGGTGCTTTTCTCTTCCTTGGTTTTCCCTGCGCACATGTTCCCTGAACATATCTCTGCGCTGTCTCATTTAACTCTTCCCAATCAGGGCCGTCTTCCTCACCTAGCTGTGATCCAAAGGTTTCCTGGAATTTTGAACTGAAAGCAGAAATTGCAGTTCTGCAATCTGCTTCCGGCACTTTGCGTGGTCTAATGAGCTTTGTCTTTGCTCCGTGGTGGCAGCATGGAATGCTCTTAACGCTGCCTTCAGGTCACTACACTGCCTCTGCAATGCCTCTACCTGCTTCTCGGTTTCCTGTCGTACCAGGACTGCACGTTGCGTGTCCTGATAGGCCTTTTCGTACTGGGATTGGAAGCTGCTTATGTGCGCCAGACAAGACTGGTGTGGCCTCTTGGCATCATCCACCTCTCCGTCTTTTGCTGCCAACTTCCTCCTTAACTCTACGTTCGATGTATGCCTTCTATCTCTTTCCAGAGCATCCTAACGACCTCCTCTGTGCCTCGCAATTGTGCCAAGCAGGACATGATTGCCATCGGCTTGCGAGCTTTTCCTGAGCTCTTCTTGTGAATCTCTCTCAGGTTCTCCCACCAAGTATGTCCTATACTCCCGGGACCTGTTTCCTCATTGTTACAGAATTTACTCAAAAGGGGCCATCCTTTCCCTTTGAAGTACTTCCTGATTTCCTCTTCCCAAACGGGACACTGTCCCACTGTACTGCTGCTGGTCGCTGCAACCACGAATTCTTCGGGGTTCATGAGGCGTTGCATTGCCTGCATTGCCATCTTTCCTCTCTAAATACTCTTTTAAGATTTGGAACAAGGGGTATTAAGGTGGTGCTGTAATTACGGGTACGGCTTTCGCTATTTTCCGGAATACAAACTCCCGACAGTTTTGTCGCAACAAAAATCTATCAGTATTACCTTATCGCCCTGTTAGTTGCGCATGCATTTAACACACTTCCGAATTATGAGGATTGATCAGAACTGCTTGAACACTTATGGGTTTCCGTTCCCAATTGGATCTCTAATTCAAATTATTTTGGGTTCTCCCGGAGTGGCTAAGCCACTTCTAGATCGGGTCCTGTCAGATGTCGGCAGTAATATGTTGCTAACTTTTGGTTGGTTCAATTGGCTCTGTTTTATAACCTTTGCTCTCGAGTCGCCAGGTATCTTTATGATACCGCCACGAGGTTCAAGTTCAAGTAATGATCAATAACTCAACACACCAATTAATAAGATTCAAATCAATACACATTTATTATACACAGTAAATCGCTACTCATGCATAAATTCTATTTCTAAGCTATTTCTGTAGCTAACAGGCCTATACTTAGCTTCGGACTGGCCCACCAGGTCAGGGGAACAAATGGCCTTTCGTTCGGGTTCTGAGTCTGCGGGATTCAAAAGCTGGTATGGACTGGTAACTCGGAGCGCCTATCTCGTAGCGAGCGTTGACTTAAGACTCACTTTGTTGGAGCGGCAGCTGGACAGGTCACTCTCAAGGGTTGCTTCGCGTTGCTGAGTGACCCTGTCAAGAAGGACGATTTGAACTTGGGGGCTTTGCTTTATAGTCCCCAGGGCCTTCCCGTCTTTCGGGGCGGACCCTGTACCTGGTTCCAAGTGATTGGACTTCGTTCCAATCGCTTGGTTCGATTTCTCCAATACTGGAGCGGTTCCCTGATCGATGGGCGGTCTTGAGGTGTCTGTTAACCTCTTTTGTGTTGGCTCCTGCTGGCGCCGAGGAGTCTGGCTTGGCCTTGTTTATCCCAAATGTTTTCATTGTTCCCGGGGATCGCTCATTAGTATGTAGATGACTGCTACATTATTATGCAGATGGCTGCTTGTATCGATGCTGTCTGGGCTTTTGCAGAGTTTAATACACAGTAAACTTGCACCTGCTAGTTTCTGCCTGCGTTGGCTGAATTTCCCTTCAGCCTTTGCTGTTCTCCATTTTACGTCCGGAGTTGGCCAACCCAGGTGGCTACAAGCATTGCCAGCCTGGATTATTTGCTCTTCTTGTGTTTGCAGTGGGATTTGATCCTATAACCTTCTAACTCTTAAGGCGATAGTGTTACCATAATTCTAAAATAAGTTAAGGGAAAGTACTCTGAGAAATGGGGAAGGGCTCATTTACAAAACGTAAGTCAGTTTGCTTGGTCAATTGTTTCCTTGATATATTCAATGGAGCTTAACGGCAAAGGTGGCGGTGATCTTCTGTGAACTGAGGATCCATCGCTAGAGTGATTATTTATTCATTTTTCCACAATTCAGTCGCAGATCCATTAAACACAATTATACTTCATCGATTTTGTTGACTGTAAGCATCCCTTTGGCTTGATTTGGCAAAAGACTTTGTTTAGAGGAATAAGAACGGGAAACAATTGTCTCTGACTCACTGGAAAGCACTCCAGTATTTCCTGAAGTACAATACCGATCGGAACCAGGTTGACTGGTTGGTATATTGCCAGTTTTGGGGTAAAGCCGCCCTGAGAATTATGAATTTTGTTTTTCAATCCAAAGTGTTGAGTGACATAAATCTTGGTCCATTGTCCCAAACAAAATGTCCAAATAACTTGAATTATGCAGACGCAATAACGCTGATCACAGATGATGACTGTGACAGCAGCAGTAGATATTGTAGGTAGGGGTATTGAACTTTATATCAGTTTGAGTGAAAGGGGGAATTATTATCGATAAGAAGTAGCCTTCTACAGATGGATGGAAAGATTTGATGGATTGGTAAACAGGAAATGTAGAGTCAGGAATTTCAAATGCGTCAGATCAATTGTAAAAGCCATAAATAAAAGATCCTCACTTTCAAATTGCCTATTTGCTGATCATTCTGGGTATAAAAAAAGTAGCAGCATCAGTGAAACCATATCAATTAGGAAACAATTCTGGTTGGCAATGTCCGGGTTTGTTCAACGAGAAGCTGCAGGCACAATCTCAATATACCCAATGAACATCCCATCAGTGCCAGCAGAAGCTGCAGGATGTAGCACAAGCGGACAATTGATTTTATCAGGTGGAGACCAGATGTTCAATGGTTGAGGCTGCAGATGGTACAGCACAATGGCAAGTGATGAAAGTTATCATCAGGCCAGAGCTAACCAATTCCATCTTCATGCATTTGTTCGAATTTGAAGAGTGTCGTATATTGCAGGCAGATGGAGTAAACGTTTAATTGGAGGTGATTGTCACAAGCTTACCCATTTATCGAAAAGTAGATTTGGCACCTTAATTGAGGAGAATTACAATGACGTGGCAATGGCAGGTGAAGGAAATCTGCTGACAGGCAAACAGAATTTCTTAATTTGCATTGATAGCCGGAGAAGACTGACTCACAGATACACTTCGGTCTGCTCTTCAGTTCTGTTATTACTCTGTATTTAAGGCTTTATTTAGCCTGAGGTGAAAACATTTTTGAATGTGTCTTTGATGTCAGTACCTTTTATCTGTACATATTGTACTCCAACTTTGTGCACGCTTTTGCTTGCCTGAATTTTCAGGATGATGGGGTTTGGCCTTGGCCATCCGAAGAGTAAGTGGGGAACACATCCCACCTCCATAACTCCAGCAGCCTTGATGCCATATTACGGACTCGCAAACATTGATTAACATAAAGTCGGTCCTCTGCCCCTCACTCGGGAGAAAGTCCCACCTTGGAGGAATGCAGGTCAATCAGGTTGGTTGGCGGCTCTCCAGCCCTGCCGGCCACAATACTGAAGGGGTATTATAGGAGCTGGCTGGCATGAAGACCTGGCACCCGGGGGGGCAGTTTAGTGGCAGGGGTCCCAGAGCAGGGAGGGTAGGGAACTTTTGAGAGGTTACCAAGGGGGCAATTGGGGTCTCAGGAGATCGTAGAATTTACAGTGCAGGAGGTCATTCGGCCCATCGAGTCTGCACCAGCCCTTACAAAGAGCAACCCATTCAAGCCCACGTAGCTACCCTATCCCCGCAACTCAGCAACCCCCACTTAACCTTTTTGGACACTAAAGGCCATTTAGCCTGGCCAATCCACCTAACCCGCACATCTTTGGACTGTGGGAGGAAACCGGAGCACCCGGAGAAAACCCACGCACACACGGGGACAACATGCAGACTCCGCACAGACAGTGACCCAGCCGGGAATCGAATCTGAGACCCTGGAGCTGTGAAGCCATTGTGCTAACCACTATGCTACCGTGCTGGGCCGTTGATAGGCCGGGGTTGGGGAGGGGAGCGAGGTCCTGAGGTGCTTCCTCTCCCTACTGAGTTATCATCTATTTGCCAGCCTAATAATCGAGACTGGGTGGGAAAAGCACCTTAAGTGGTCATTAATCGGCAGCACGGTAGCATTGTGGATAGCACAATTGCTTCACAGCTCCAGGGTCCCAGGTTCGATTCCGGCTTGGGTCACTGTTACTGCGGAGTCTGCACATCCTCCCCGTGTGTGCGTGGGTTTCCTCCGGGTGCTCCGGTTTCCTCCCACAGTCCAAAGATGTGCAGGTTAGGTGGATTGGCCATGCTAAATTGCCCTTAGTGTCCAAAATTGCCCATAGTGTTGGGTAGGGTTGCTGGGTTATGGGGATAGGGTGGAGGTGTGGACCTTGGGTAGGTTGCTCTTTCCAAGAGCCGGTGCAGACTCGATGGGCTGAATAGCCTCCTTCGGCACTGTAGATTCTATGACATCTATGATTAAGGGCCTTAAATGGGTCAAGGATAGGCTTCTTGTCCAAGGCCCTGCCCACCCCAGAGCAAAATCTCTACTAGTTTGGGGCAACCAAAACTCAGAGGCAATCCCATCCATGCAATTTCACGCTTCCCACCCTGACTCAGAACCTGTCCTGGGTAAGGAGGGAAGAGCCAAAATGTTTGCCATTTAACAAGCTTCTCTTCTAATTATCCCCGTTGCCTTTGTCCATCATGTGTTGACTGGATGTAGCCACAAGGTGGTGCTCTAGATAATGAGAAATGTTTCACTGCACCTATAGTTCTCTTTATTAAAGTGATTTTTAAAAAATGTGCACTGCCTTGCATATTGATACTTGTGCTAAAGAAAACATCCAACAGTTACAGGACGGTTTATTTGACAGAATGGGTTTGGCTGTTTAATTTTGTTTATAGGTCTAGCTTTGAGGTTTTGGACCAAAATGAGTAGGCCATGCCAAAGAATGTGCTGTCCAGTGAAGTATAATCACTTGTTCTTGTGGATCAAGTTGGCCAGGTTTTGGAGGGAGAATTTGCCCTTCCCACAATTTGCCGATGCTACTTTTCTCAAGGATCTGTGGATCCTTTTTTAAAATATAAATTTAGTGCACCCAATTCATTTTTTCCAATTAAGGGGCAATTTAGCACAGCCAATCCACCTAGCTTGCACATCTTTGGGTTGTGGGGGCGAAGCCCACGCAAACACGGGGAGAATGTGCAAACTCCACACGGACAGAGACCCAGAGCCGGGATCGAACCTGGGACCTTGGCGCCATGAGGCAGCAGGGCTAACCCACTGCGCCACCATGCCTGTGAATCCTTTTTATATATCCTGTTTGGGGCGGTGAAAAATTGATTGACTTATTTCATTAAGTTTCCATTCTTGGAGCAGTTCATTTTGAATATGTCAGGGAAGAAACCTGTATTGGATTAAATGGTATCTCTCACTTCACTCTGAATCAGTTGTTCTGCTCGATTTAAAATGTTACCAATAATCTCCTGCTAGCCTTATTAATCCCGTTGACTGCATCTGAAAATAAGTGCCTAATGTAGAAAAATTGTTATTGTCTGGCTGCCGATCATGGAATATACCCCCTTGATCTAATCTTTTTTTTAAAAATTAAAACACACCTGTCTATTTCAATGCCACAAATGAAATCATGAAGTGTGAAAAGATGAATCACAAAATGTGATCTTATTATTGAATTATTAATTAGGAAAATAGGTATCTTCCTTATTTACACCTAAAAAGAAGTTTATTACATTCTAAATTGCACTTCAATGTTACTGAGAGACAGAAGAAAAGTGAAGATGAGAATGCTGCATTTGCTTCCATTATTCCCCTGGTCAACAGGGGTTGTCAGTTTTTATAATTGTGGTCAATCTGGTTCTACAGATATTCACGGAATGAGTCCTCCTAATGACACCAATCCTGCCTGCCTGCTGAAGACTGCATGCAACATATTTCACACCAACTAGGACCGCAGAGAGCCTCCACTACTGACCTCCTTTGATTGCCAGCTGAGACGAGATGCAGTCTCATCATGAAGGTTGTGTGAAGTTGTCCATTTTATTCTGCCGAATACAATCTGCTGACAATTAGGAGAGGTGGTGTCGGCATTAACATCAAGAATCACGGGGCGGGATTCTCTGATTGCCGACACAGAAATTGCGTTCAGCAATTGGCTGGAGAATCCGTTTTTATGCCGAAATCAGGGCGGTGCCGTTTTTCGGATGCACTGCCCCCTAAAAAATGGCGTACCCGAGGAGTACGCTGCACACCGTTGGGACGGCTTCAGGACGTCACCTGAGGCCCTCCCCCAATGCTCCACCCCCAATGGGCCATCTTTCTGACGGCATCGGTCGCGTGTCCTCTCAATTTTTGGTGACCTCGCTTGGCGGCTGCGGACTATGTCCAGCTCCGCCACAGTCGGGGGGGTGGGGGGGTGGGGGGGGGGGGAGCTGTTTCGCTGGCAGTGGGGGCTTTGGCAGGGTCTGGGGGGACTGGTGAGGGAGGATCCAGGGGTGGTGAGGGGGGTTACAGAGTGGCACTATCTGACAGGCCTGGTCCGCACGGCGCCATGTTGTACGGCGCCGCCACCGCAGGCCACCGTCGTGCGCATGCGCGGCCATGAACCCGGCCATTCTGCATCCGTATCTGCAGGTAAAGTCGGGGGCATCAGTGTGGGGGCACCGCCGACCTTTTGGTCGTATGACCAGATGCTTCCTCCGGCCATAGCCGCAAAATCGGAGAATCCAGTCCACGATGTATCAAGAGATACATTAACATCATTTTGTGAGATTGCAGTTGAGTGGAAGAGGAAATCAGGTTCCAGAATTGGCTCTCTGTTTCGACTAGATTTTCCATTCGGACAACACCAGCATTTAGGAAGCAAACAAATCATTTGTAGATTCTGAAGAACTAAACCAAGTGTGGATTCCACATCTTAAAACCATTGGGATGGAGGTGGGGTAGTTATGGGGTAGAATATTACAACTCATCCAGATTTCATGGCTAGTGCTGAGCTGGAGGAAGGAGTGTCATGGAGTGGCATTTAAAAAGCAATGCTGTTTGATATTCCCCATCTCAGATGACCAATGTGATATTGAATACACACTAAAATGTTAGACTGGCTAAGAGGTTATGTCGAAATAGAGGGACATTAGGTTTAGATTTGGTACAGACTGGGGTAAGGAGCAATAAAACATAAATATTCAACGGGAGGAGGGCTAATATCCATGAGTTGCAAAGGTACCTGGCCCAGTTGGTAAAGAAGTTAATGGACAATGGGAGGCCTTCAAAGAGGAGATTGTTTGGGAACGGACTCGGCACATTCCATTGAGAGGAGGGTGCTTAAAGCTAGGGCTCCTGTGAAGGTTGATGGGGCAGGGATTAAACCAAGAGAGAAAAAAAGGCTTCTGATAAATACCAGGCTTATAAAGGAATAGAAATCCACACGGAATACAGAAATACAGAGGAGCAATGAAAAAGGAAATAAAAGGGGAAAGGAGATTGTGAAAATAGATTTAGGGCTAAAAGAAAAGCTGAGAGTGCGATTCTCTGGCCACATTGTGCTCTTGCTCGAGCGAAATGAGACCGGTGAACAGTGGGAGAGGCCGAAACCTAGAACCACAGCAGGTGCCAAACAGTTAGCGATGTGCCGTGTGTCACTTTTTTGGGCCCTGTGGAGTTTCTAACCAGTTTAATCCAAACTTAGTGCGCAATTCTCCGGAAAGATTTCTCGGGAAGCGATTCTCCGGAAAAACTTCGAAGTGTGGTAATGAGCGGGAAATGCTGCGAGATTCCCGGCCCTCGGGCCAGCTAGGCCGACAATGCAAGGTAATGTTAATTGGTGCACTTAACGAGGCCTCATTGGCTTCTTGCCGCAAATGAAGGCTCACCAGCTGATCCACCGGGACCGCCACTAACAAGGTCGAGCAGCACTTAAACAGCACTTGCTCAGTGTACCCCAGCCAGCTCGGCACAATGGCGCCGAGGAGACCAGCCCTGAGATTTGGGGACGCTGACCTAGGGAGGCTCCTAGACGCAGTGGAGGCCAGAAGGGGTGTTCTGTTCATCTGAGGGTCCCGGAGAGTCAGCCACAAGGCAAACAGTGCTGACTGGGATGAGATGGCAGCAGCTGTGAGCTTGTGGAGTGTAACCAGGAGTACTGGTCTCCAGTGTCATAAGAAGGTCAACGACCTACACTGGGCAGCACAAGTGAGTAGACACCAACGCCCCGCCCCAAAGGAGCATACATCCCCCAACTCTCCGTGCGACCCAAACTCTCCCTCCACCTCCTCCCCCTTCAACCCACCTCAACCCTCCCTTCACACCCCACCCTCCCACCACCGTGAAGCACGCGTGCGGCTAACATTGCCCTTTCTGTTTCTCCTCAGGAAAAGATCTTGCATAATCGGCGAGAGAGGGCCCAGACTGCCGGAGGGGTGCTGGACTTAGAATCTTCACCACCTTCAAGGAGCATGCCCTTGAGGTGACTGAGATGGCCGAGGACAGATCGGTCACCCACGCGGAGGCTGGCAGATGCCGCAGAGGTGTGGAAACACCGGGCTCCACCTGGAGGACCCGTCAAACGTGAGTTGTTATTGCCTTACTGACTGACCCATCCCACCCACTGACCACATTTCCATTCTCCTGCAGGTCCTCCAGCCGACAGAGCTGGCTCAGCCCTGGCTGCCCCATCTCCAGCCTCCCAGGAGACCAGCTTGGAGGAGAGCTCTGCGGCTGCCACCGTAATAGTCGCAGCACAGCTGTCATTTGCACCCTCCGCAGAACACACACCTCGGTGGGAAATGTTGGTGGACAGGGTTCCGGCACAATGTGATGAGAACCACACAGCTGCTCAGGCACATCAGGTGGAGGCAGGAACCCCCAGGCGAGACAGCAGTTGGAGGGCTGTTGGGTCCCAGGACCCAGCTGGGTCCCAGCCTGATGCTGAGCCTGTGGTACAGCGGTACTCGGACCTGACTGAGATGATTGGGTGCAGCTGGGACATTCAGGGGAAGATGTCAGCGTCAATCCAGCAGAACCATGGCTGATTGGAGGAGTCCCAGAGGCGCAGGAGATGGCGCAGGCAATGCGTGGCACCGAGGCCAACACTGCTAGGGTGCCAACGCAGTGGAGAGCCTGGTGCACGATGTTCACACCATTAGTGAAAGTGTCCAAGGCATCGCCCAGTTGGTGATAGCCATGGCTGATGGTCTCGGCAGAATGTCCGCTTTGATGGGCGATGTTGCCCAGTGCCAGGCTGACATTGATGAGGTTCTGCGGGACATGTCCCGCTCTCGGATGGGTATGGCCAAGGTGGTGCAGAGCATGTCCCAGTCACTGAGGAGCATCGCCAAGGGTGTTGACACAATGGTGCGGACTATGGGGAACTGCCAGGGCTGGCAGAACCAGATGAGCCAGAGCCCCTCCATTCTAAGATGAATCCCAGGGCCCTATGGGCACCGAGTAGGAGGAGGGGCACTGGGTGCCTACCGGGACCCATCCCATGGAGTGGCGACGGTGGCCACCAACCCACCTAAGTTCCACCCCTCTGATGAGGCCGCGGTCTCGCAGCCAGCACATGGTACAGGGTGGCACGGCTATGCATATGCCGCCGACAAGTGAGCCGGGGCACTCCGGCCCCAGAACCCCCAGAGGACGCTCGCCAGGGGCATCAAAGACCACGGGAAGCAGCTGGCTGCCTCCACCTCTGATGTGCATCCTGGGGATGTAACGAGACGTAGCGATAGAGCTAGGAGGCCAAAGGACATCAAGAATCACTGAGGGCACTGTGGAGGGTGGAGGGGTGTAGGTAGGGCGAGAGGGGGTTGGGGGGGGGGTTGACACCATCAGGAGAGTGGGAAATTGTTACACACAATAAACACCCTTGTGCACAACTAGTATGATGCTCTGTCACTTTCTTCCACAATTTTGGCCGACCTCGGAATCCTTGGGACCATCTCTCCATGCATCTCCCCTTCCCCGTGCACATCACGTGCAGGTAGTCTGAGGTAGCGAGGATGCAGCAAACAGGCAGGGGTGACTATGGCATAGATTGAGGAGCAGCGGCTCTCAGCTCTCTGTGGTTTACCATCACCCCCCTGCCCTTGGCAGTGACCCGCTGTCGGTGCCGACACAGTCCCAGCACCCTGGAGTGATGTGACACATACCCTGGGAAGGTGGGCAATGGGAGGATGAAGGCCAGGCTATGTCCTAAGTGAATCGGATGAGTGTGAGGGCCTCCTTGGCCCTCCGGGCTTGCCGGACCCTTGCCGTTTCCGCCTGTCCTGCAGCCTCCAACTGGTCCTGAGGTTCCTCCCTGGCCTCGCCCTCCAGCCCCTGCTGGTCCGGCGCCACCTCATCCTCGTCCTCCTCCTTGGAGGTGGCCAAATGTTCCTCATCACCAACCTCCAGCGGGTCGCCCTGCTGCTGTGTTAAAGTTGTGGAGGGCTCAGCAGACCACCACAAAGCGGGCTACCCTCCAGGCGGTTTACTGCAGGGCACCGCCGGAGTGGTCAAGGCATCAGAACCGCATCTTGAGGAGTCCGATGCACTGCTCAGTCACAGCCCCGGTGACCACATGGGCCTGGTTGTACCGGGTCTCCGCTTTGGTCACTGGCCTCCGTACTGGTGTCATTAGCTAGGTCCTCAGCGGATATCCCTTATCCTCGAAGAGCCAGCCGCCTACCCTGGGGTGGCCCTCAAAAGGCCGGGGATTTCTCCCCGTGTCTGCGTGAGTTTCACCCCCACAACCCAAAGGTGTGCAGGTTAGGTGGATTGGCCATGCTAAATTGCCCCTTAATTGGAACAAAAAATAATTGGGTACTCTAAATTCATTTTTAAAAAGAGGCTGGGGACGACTTATTGCCCCAGGATGTAGCTGTCGAGCACACTCCCGAGGAAGTGTGCACACACGGGCAGGATCTTCATCTGGTGGTCGCATACGAGCTGGATGTTGATGGAGTGGAACCCCTTTCTGTTAATGTAGGGCACTCTCAGATGGCCCGGTGAGTGCAGGGCAACATGCATGGCATCTATTACCCCCTGGATCTGGGGAATCCTGGCGATGGTGGAGAATCCTGCTGCCTGGACATCTTGCAGGGCTTGGTCCATGTCAAAGTTGATTTAGTTTTCCGCCCGGGCAAACAGGGCATCCGTGACCTGCTGGATGTACCTGTGGCTGTGGCCTGAGAGATGCCACACAGGTCCCGCTTGAGCCCTGGAATGATCATGAGACGCAAAAGTTCAGAGCTGCAGTGACCATGACGGCCACTGGGAGCAGGTGTCATCCTCCTCCATGTGGTGTCAAGTCCGCTAGGACATAATAATAATAATCTTTATGATTAGGCTTAAATTAACACTGCAATGAAGTTACTGTGAAAAGCCCCTAGTCGTCACACTCCAGCAACCTGTTCGGGTACACAGAGGGAGAATTCAGAATGTCCAATTCACCGAACAAGCACGTCTTTCGGGACTTGTGGGAGGAAACCAGAGCACCGGAGGAAACCCACGCAGACACAGGGAGAACATGCAGACTCCGCATAGACAGTGTCCCGAGCTGGGAATCGAACCCAGGCCCTTGGCGCTGTGAAGCAACAGGGCTAACCAATGTGCAATATGACACAGATGCTGCACCGTCTCTTTGTTGAGGCAGAGCTTCCTGTGGCACACGCCCAGGCCCATCGAACGACTGCCCTTCTGGGTCCCTCCCTGGCCTGATAGGCGGCCGATCTTCAGGATGTGGGGCAGAGTCCGGCACATGGTCCGCCGCCTCGAGCATCTGCAGCCGCTGATGCTGACACCGTCTCCGCTGTCTGGCTACACAAATAGGGATTGATATATTAAAATATACTTTATTATGAACGCAGTATGAAACTAACTTTGACAGCACAGAAAACATAGCTTCCGGTTACCAGTTAAACAATGCTTAACAATAAAATGAAACACTTTAACTCCTAACTGTTACCTTCTTTATCTCCAAACAAGCAAAACCCATCACAGATCAAAACCCACTTTTAAATACAGTTAATGTTATAACCAGCCTGCTTACCATTGGCAGGGGACTAATGACAATCCCACAATCCTGTGGGAGTATGAGCTTCCCCAATGAGGGGGGTGGAGAAACCATTAGTAAACTCCAAGTATAAATAAAGCTGGCCAGTTTGGAACCAGCAGGAAGGAGTGTGCAGCAAGGGAAGTTGCTGCTGCTGTTATATATATATATATATATATATATATATATGTTATTGTAAATAAATGTTATTACTTTGTATCCTTAAAACTCGTGCTGGATTCTTCGTGGCCCTCACAAAACCGGCGACGAGGGTTAAAGTGAATAGCTGTCTACACTGCTGAAGCCACCTCCCTGGATTTTTGTTGGATACAGGTTGGAAGTTGTTTTCTATTATACCATGCCTCTGTACGGATGTTTTTGATGCTGCGCTGGAAAGCTGGAACCAGTACGCACAACGGATGCGTTACTATTTCCGGGCAAACAATATCACCGAAAACGAGCGCCAGGTGGTCATATTGCTCACCGCCTGCGGCCCGCATACGTTTGGAGTGATTAGGAGCCTTACGTACCCAGCTGCGCCGGACACCAAAACGTTTGATGAACTTGTGAATATAGTGGGGCAACATTTTAACCCAACCCCGTCCACGATAGTCCAGCATTACCAGTTTAATACCGCTGAGAGGACCCCTGGAGAATCCCTTGCTGATTTTCTATCCAGGCTACACAGGATTGCGGAGTACTGTGACTATGGTAAGACCTTGTCAGAAATGTTACGCAACCGTTTGGTTTGCGGTATTAACAATGCGGCCACCCAGAGAAAGTTTTTAGCTGAGCCAACATTGACTTTTCAACAGCCATTCAAATAGTATTGTCGTGAGAGAGCGCATAACGAGGAGTGCAGGAGCTACAGGGAATGGAAGTGCATGCCTTGGGGCGCAACCCCTTCTGTCCCAAAATGACCCCCGCACTCCTGCGGTACCTTGGGCGAGGCGATGTCCGGACTGACGCCAGTGGCCGTCGGACATTCCTCCCCGAAGGGAGCCTTCTCCAGAACCAATGGATGAGGAGCCATGTCCGTGTCAGACTTGTAGGCGCTGACCCTGTCGCGGACGCCGGTCCGGGGGGCGCCAGAGGCGCCGTCGTTCCGACCGAAACTGGGGCCGGCCCAGGGGTCATACCTTCCATGTGGATGAACCTGCGGCGACTGCTCCTGAGGACGTGGAGACGGAGGACAACTGCCTGCAGCTGCATTGTGTGGCAGCTCCCCGTGTGGCCCCCATTAAGGTGACAGTACGGGTCAATGGTCACCCGCTTGAGATGGAGTTGGACACTGGCGCAGCGGTCTCCGTAATCGCCCAGAGGACATTCGACCGCATCAAGCAGGGTATACAGACCCTTACATTAACCGACTCGCAGGCCAGGTTGGCCACCGACACGGGGGAACCACTGGACATTGCAGGAACTACAATGACCCCTGTTGTTTATGGACGCCAGGAGGGGCGTTTCCCACTTATCGTGGTGCGCGGCCATGGGCCCAGCCTGTTGGGTCGGGACTGGTTGCGCCATTTGCGGTTGCAATGGCAGCACATCCTCCAAACAGTTCCTGAAGGGTTGACTGAGGTGCTAGGCCAATACCCAGATGTATTCCAGCCTGGCTTGGGGAAAATAAAAGGGGCCGTAGCCCGTATCCAAGTCGAACCAGGAGCCACGCCGCGCTATTTCCAGGCGCGCCTGGTGCCTTACGCCTTGCTCGAGAAGGTAGAAGGGGAGCTCACTCATTTGGAGAGTTTGGGTATTATCAGGCCCGTCCGTTTTGAAGACTGGGCAGCACCAATTGTACCTGTAATGAAGCCAGATGCCACAGTTCGCTTGTGTGGTGACTATAAACTTACAGTGAATACGGCTTCCCGACTCGACCGATATCCAATGCCTTGCATAGAGGATCTCTATGCGAAGCTTGCAGGTGGACTCGCGTTCACAAAATTAGATATGCGTCACGCCTACCTGCAGTTGGAGCTGGACCCTGCCTCCCGACCATATGTAACGATTAATACACACCGGGGCCTGTATGAATACACACGGTTGCCCTTTGGAGTATCTTCTGCCTGCGCAATTTTTCAACATGTTATGGAGGGCATTTTGAGAGGTTTACCACGTGTGGCTATCTACCTAGATGACGTTTTGATTGCAGGGACGTCGGAGCAGGAACATTTGGAAAATCTGGAGGCTGTCCTTAGACGCTTTTCGGAGGCTGGAGTCCGTTTACGTCGCACAAAGTCCGTATTTCAGGCAAAGGAAGTAGTCTACCTAGGTTATCAGGTGGACCGCGAAGGTTTGCACCCCGTCGCAGAGAAGGTGCGTGCGATTCAACAGGCCCCCGCCCCGACTGACACTTCGCATCTTTGTTCTTTTCTCGGCCTCGTAAACTATTACGGGAAGTTCCTCCCCAATCTGGCAACTACGCTGGCCCCGTTGCTCCTTCTGCTAAAGAAAAATCACACCTGGGTTTGGGGTCAGCCGCAAGAAACCGCTTTACGGCGGGTAAAGCAACAATTGTCGTCGTCTGGGTTACTAACCCACTATGATCCTGGAAAGCCTTTGCTCGTCACATGTGATGCATCCCCGTATGGTATTGGGGCCGTCCTGTCCCACAAGATGGAGAACGGGGCCGAGTGGCCGATAGCTTTCGCCTCCCGCACATTGACTGCAGCGGAGAAAACGTACGCGCAGATCGAGGAGGGCCTGCCAGTGGTTTTTGCGGTGAAACGCTTCCACCAGTATGTGTACGGCCGCCATTTCACTATCGTGACTGATCATAAGCCTCTGCTGGGACTTTTCAGAGAGGATAAGCCAATACCGCCCATTGCTTCCGCACGGATCCAGCGCTGGGCTTTGTTGCTTGCTGCATACGAGTATTCTCTGGAGCACAAACCAGGAACGCAGATAGCAAATGCCGACGCACTGAGCCGATTGCCTTTATCAACCGGCCCCATGTCAACCCCCATGACCGGTGAGGTGGTTGCAACCCTAAATTTTATGGACACCTTGCCTGTCACGGCATCACAGATCCGTGAGTGGACCCAGACGGAGCCAGTCCTGTCAAAGGTTCGGCACATAGTCCTGTATGGTGGGCAGCATAGACAGCTCCCAGGCGAGTTGCGGACATTTTCCTCCAAGCTGTCAGAATTCAGCGTGGAAGACGGCATCCTCTTGTGGGGGACGCATGTGATTGTCCCGGAAAAAGGCCAGGAGCTGATACTAACAGACTTGCACAATGGGCATCCGGGCGTGACCAAGATGAAAATGTTGGCCCGGAGTTATGTCTGGTGGCCAGGCCTCGACACCGACATTGAGAAGGTGGCCCAAAACTGCTCCATTTGCCAGGAGCATCAGAAGCTTCCGCCGGCCGCGCCCCTACATCACTGGGAATGGCCAGGGCGGCCTTGGGCACGCTTGCATGCAGATTTCGCAGGCCCTTTTCAAGGATCCATGTTCCTTCTATTAATTAACGCCCAGTCTAAATGGCTAGAGGTGCATAAGATGCAGGGGACAACGTCCTGCGCAACAATTGAAAAGATGCGTTTGTCGTTTAGTACGCATGGCCTCCCCGAGGTGCTGGTCACGGATAACGGCACTCCATTCACGAGTGAGGAGTTTGCGAGATTCACGAAGATGAACGGCATACGCCATATCCGCACTGCTCCTTACCACCCGGCTCGCGCAGTGCAGACATTCAAAAGAGGCCTAAAGAAGCAGTCTTCCAGAACAATGGACACAAGACTGGCTCGCTTTTTGTTTACGTATAGGACCACCCCCCCCATGCGGTGACTGGGGTAGCTCCCGCAGAACTCCTAATGGGTCGGAGACTTCGCACCCGCCTTAGTATGGTTTTCCCGGACATTGGCGCAAAAGTACGCCGCACACAAGAACGGCAGGGACAGGCATCTTCTCGGCATCGGCCGATTCGGCAGTTTGCGCCCGGTGACACAGTGTTCGTTCGGAATTTTGCTGGTGGTGCCCAGTGGGTTCCTGGCGTAATCTTTCGCCAAACGGGCCCTATATCTTACCAGGTGCAAGCCCAGGGTCGTCTCCAGTGCAAACATGTAGACCACGTTCGGTCCAGAAGACTATCCCCTCAAAAGATTCCCTGCCCCCGGTGCTCATTTCTACAGCCGCAGAGACCAGAGACAAGGGAAGGTAGTCCTCCCAATCTTCCACTGGTGCCTCACTCGAAGCCTGCGCAGGTCGTTACAGAACCGAATGGAGATAGAGATGATGGAGGCAGCAGACTCTAACTCCGAGATGGAGACACAGGACGCATCAGAGGGTGAATCCTCGGGTCCACGGCCCTTGGATGTACAACCGTTGCGCCGTTCATCACGGAAGCGCCGGTCTCCGTCTCGTTACACGCCACCTGATCCAGCGCCGCGTGCGAATGGTGTCCGGCCTGCGGCAAAACGAGTCTGATGCCCTCCTTCGCCAGGGTCTTCGGTGGATTCCTTGGACTTTGGGGGGGGGATGTTATAACCTGCCTGCTTACCATTGGCTGGGGACTAATGACAATCCCACAATCCTGTGGGAGTATGAGCTTCCCCAATGAGGGGGGCGGAGAAACCATTAGTAAACTCCAAGTATAAATAAAGCTGGCCAGTTTGGAACCAGCAGGAAGGAGTGTACAGCAAGGGAAGTTGCTGCTGCTGTTATATATATATGTTATTGTAAATAAATGTTATTACTTTGTATCCTTAAAACTCGTGCTGGATTCTTCATGGCCCTCACAAAAGTTAACAAACACAAGAATACTTGCCTGTATAAAGATGTCTTGAAGAGAGAGAGATCCTTCAGGATAAATCCTGTAGATTCTCGTCTGTGTCAATCCACTGTTTAACTTGGCAACTCTTTCCAGAAGCTGCTGTTCTGTTCACAGCCAAATATAAACTGACTGACTCAAAACCTGACTGCTTAAGGCCCTGGCTCCTCCCATTATTTACATCATCCTTATCCCATGACCTCATTACTTAAGTTTAATCGCAATATCTCTAATTATGTACTTCCCAGAAGTCATAACAAAAATCCATTAGGCTCATTCTTTTACACATAAGTATGGTTCAAAATAAGGATTAACTCATTTTTATGATATCTTAATTACCCTTTCTGTAGCCACAGTGTCTGCCTGTCTTCTAACCCAGGATTTTTAAAAACCTTACTGCAGCAGATACATACACCCCCTAATCCAGGCTTTTAAACATTGCTGTATCAGATACATACACACCCTAATCCAGGCTTTTAAACATTGCTGTATCAGATACATACACATCCTAATCCAGGCTTTTATCCATTGCTGTATCAGATACATACACACCCTAATCCAGGCTTTTAAACATTGCTGTATCAGATACATACACACCCTAATCCAGGCTTTTATCCATTATCACAGCAGATACATACGCACCCTAATCCAGGCTTTTAACCATTGCTGTATCAGATACATACACACCCTAATCCAGGCTTTTAACCATTGCTGTATCAGATACATACACACCCTAATCCAGGCTTTTAACCATTGCTGTTACATACACACCCTAATCCAGGCTTTTAACCAATGCTGTATCAGATACACACACACTCTAATCCAGGCTTTTAACCATTGCTGTATCAGATAGATACACACCCTAATCCAGGCTTTTAACCATTGCTGTATCAGATACATACACACCCTAATCCAGGCTTTTAACCATTGCTGTATCAGATACATACACACCCTAATCCAGGCTTTTAACCATTGCTGTATCAGATACATACATACCCTAATCCAGGCTTTTAACCTTTGCTGTATCAGATACATACACACCCTAATCCAGGCTTTTAACCATTGCTGTATCAGATACATACATACCCTAATCCAGGCTTTTAACCATTGCTGTATCAGATACATACATACCCTAATCCAGGCTTTTAACCATTGCTGTATCAGATACATACACACCCTAATCCAGGCTTTTAACCATTCCTGTATCAGATACATACACACCCTAATCCAGGCTTTTAACCATTATCGCAGCTGATACATACACACCCTAATCCAGGCTTTTAAACATTGCTGTATCAGATACATACACACCCTAATCCAGGCTTTTAACCATTGCTGTATCAGATACATACACACCCTAATCCAGGCTTTTAACCATTGCTGTATTAGATACATACACACCCTAATCCAGGCTTTTATCCATTATCGCAGCAGATATATACACACCCTAATCCAGGTGTTTAACCATTGCTGTAGCAGATACATACACACCCTAATCCAGGCTTTTAACCATTCCTGTATCAGATACATACACACCCTAATCCAGGCTTTTAACCATTGCTGTATCAGATACATACACACCCTAATCCAGGTGTTTAACCATTGCTGTATCAGATACACACACGCCCTAATCCAGGCTTTTAACCATTGCTGTATCAGATACACACACACCCTAATCCAGGCGTTTAACCATTGCTGTATCAGATACATACACACCCTAATCCAGGCTTTTAACCATTATCGCAGCAGATACATACACACCCTAATCCAGGCTTTTAACCATTGCTGTATCAGATACATACACACCCTAATCCAGGTTTTTAACCATTGCTGTATCAGATACATATGCACCCTAATCCAGGCGTTTAACCATTGCTGTATCAGATACATACACACCCTAATCCAGGTTTTTAACCATTGCTGTATCAGATACATACACACCCTAATCCAGGCTTTTAACCATTGCTGTATCAGATACATACACACCCTAATCCTGGCTTTTAACCATTATCGCAGCTGATACATACACACCCTAATCCAGGCTTTTAACCATTGCTGTATCAGATACATACACACCCTAATCCTGGCTTTTAACCATTATCGCAGCTGATACATACACACCCTAATCCAGGCTTTTAACCATTGCTGTATCAGATACATACGCACCCTAATCCTGGCTTTTAACCATTATCGCAGCTGATACATACACACCCTAATCCAGGCTTTTAACCATTGCTGTATCAGATACATACGCACCCTAATCCAGGCTTTTAACTATTGCTGTATCAGATACATACATACTCTAATCCAGGCTTTTAACCATTGCTGTATCAGATACATACGCACCCTAATCCAGGCTTTTAACCATTGCTGTATCAGATACATACACACCCTAATCCTGGCTTTTAACCATTATCGCAGCTGATACATACACACCCTAATCCAGGCTTTTAACCATTGCTGTATCAGATACATACACACCCTAATCCTGGCTTTTAACCATTGCTGTATCAGATACATACACACCCTAATCCAGGTTTTTAACCATTATCGCAGCAGATACATACACACCCTAATCCAGGCTTTTAACCATTGCTGTATCAGATACATACACACCCTAATCCAGGTTTTTAACCATATTCGCAGAAGATACATACACACCCTAATCCAGGCTTTTAACCATTGCTGTATCAGATACATATAACACAATATATATCTGAAATTCCTACATTCATCACACAGTATTCCAGATATGATCTAACATGCCTTATATAGTTTTAGCAAGACATCCCTATTTTTATATTCCATTCCCTTTGAAATAAAGGCTAACATTCCACTTGTCTCACTATTACCTGCTGCACTTGCACGCTAGATTTTTCTGATTTCGGCTTGAGGACCCCAAAATCCCTCTGTGCTGAAGTTTTTTGCAGTCTTTCTCTATTTCAATGATATTCATCTCCTTTAGTCTTCCTACCAGGGTGTATAACATTATCCTACATCATATTCCATCTGCCAAGTTTTTGCCCACTCATGTAAACTGTTGACTCTTTGAGCAGAATTTTACTCCCCCTCCGTGCTGTGTTCTGCAGTAGCAGAGGGTGGCTCACCAGTGGCCAGTGTCGGGATCTTCTGGTCCTGCTGTTGTCAACAGGGTTTCCCGTTGAACACACCCCTCGCCACAGTGAAATCCTCTGCAGGGGTACGCCATCTGGTAAGACCCCACCTGCGTGAACGGCCAGAAAACCTGTCCGCTGTGTCAGGCTCACCACTTGCCTTCCCACCTATTTTTGTGTTATCCACAAATTTGACAATAGTAGGTTCACTTCCCTTGTCCAAGTCATTAATTTACAAATTATTCTGGCTCCAGCACTGATCCTTGTGGTACCCCACTAGTTACAGGTTGCCATCCTGGGAATGGTCCACTTATCCCAATTATCTGCCTCCTATTAGTTAGTCAATCCTCATTCCCCCAATACCATGGGCTCTTATCTTAATAAGCAGACTTTTGTGCAGTACCTTATCAAATGCTTTTTCGAAATCCAAGTACACTTCATCTACTGGTTCCCCTTTATCTAGCCTGCTTATTACCACCTTAAAGAATTTGAATAAAGTTGTCGGGCCTGATTTCCCCATCATGAATCCATCTGACTCTGCTTGATTATATTACATATTTCTAAATTCATAGAATCATAGAATTTACAGTGCAGAAGGAAGCCATTCGGCCCATCGAGTCTGCACCGGCTCTTGGAAAGAGCACCCTACTTAAGCCCACGCCTCCAGCCTATCCCCGTAACCCCACCTAACCTTTTTGATACTAAGGGGTAAATTAGCATGGCCAAACCACCTAACCTGCACATCTTCGGACTGTGGGAGGAAACCGGCGCACCTGGCGGAAACCCACGCAGACACGGAGAACGTGCAAACTCCACACAGACAGTCACCTGAGGCCAGAATTGAACCCGAGTCCCTGGAGCTGTGAGGCAGCAGTGTTAACCACTGTGCTATCGTGCTGCTCGATTAATGCTGTACTATTACATCCTTTATAATGGAATCTAACATTTTCCCAATTACAGATGTTCAACTACCTGGCCTATGGTTATCTGGGTTTTGTCTCCCTCTCTTTTTGAATTTGCAGTTCTCCAATCCTCTGGGACTTTCAGAATTTAAGGATTCTTAAAAGGTTACTGCGAGTGCATTCACTGGACAGGATTTTCCTCACTTGTTATCCAGCAGCGGAGGATAGCCTGCCATTGGCCAGTGGTAGGATCTTCTGGTCGTGCTCACATACCACACTCCATCGTGAAACCCATGGCGCGGGTGTGCCACCGGCAGGCAGTAAGATCCCGGAAAATCACCCCCACTATCTCTGTAACTACCTCCTTTCGTATCCTAGGATGCAACCCATCCGGTCCAAGGGCTGATCGGTCTTTAGCCCCATTAGTTTCCCTAACATCCTTTCTCTAGTGATAGTTATTGTATTTATTTCCTCCCCCCTTTTGCCCCTTGATTATTTAGTGTACTTGGAATGCTATTAGTATCTTCCATCGTAAAGACTGGTGTAAAGTATGTATTTAACTCCTCTGCCATTTTCTGGTTCTCAATTATTATTTCCCCAGTCTAATTTCCTAAGGTTCACTTTGGCTTCTTTCTTGTTTTTTATATAGTTAAAGAAGATCTCACTGTCTTTTTTTATGTTACTTGCTCGTTTACCATCATTGTTTATCTTCTCCCTCTTTATATTATTTGGTCATCTTTTGTTTTTTTAATCCTCAATCCTCTATTTTACTACTATTTGCCACATTGTATGTTTTTTCTTTCAATTTAAAAATATCCTTGACTTTCTTGGTGAACCATGGTTGAATTATCCGCTTCCTAGAATCCTTCTTCCTCACTGGGATATATTTTTGTTTTGAATCCTGAACTATTTTCCTAAACGTCTGCCATTTCTGATCAACCGTCTTTTTTGCTCAACTCCTTTCTGCATTCACTCCAGCTAACTCTGCCCTTATTCCTTTGAAATTAGCCTTGTTTAAAGTTAGCACAAGCGTTTCTGACCCAAGTTTCTCACTCGCAGACTGAATACTACATTCTACCAATGTTATGGTCACTGTTTCCCAGGGGTTCTTTTAGCCTGAGATTGTTTCTTAAACCTGCCTCATTACACTTTATCAGATCCAAAATAGCCTGATCCCTGGTTGGATCCATAACACATTGTTCTCGGAAACTGTCCCGAATACACTCTATGAATTCTTCCTCATGGCTACCTGTGCCAATTCAATTTTGCCAATTCACATAAAGGTTAAAGTTACCCATGATTAAAATACTGCATTATTTACATGGCAATAGAGGGTACCTCCAAAGGCCATGAAGTGTCCATAAAGGATGCCCTTTCCAAACCCACAGAGCCCATTGTGAGGTTTTCAAGTTTCACTGGGGTTGTCTCCCCAAGCAGAGGCAGGCTCTTATGATGCAAACAAAATGCCTGGCCAAGGGAGGGGGAGGTGCTAGTGGCTATTAATTGGACACCCGGAAGGTATTCACACCATTGGCATGGTGGTTGGAAGATGACGGGTTCCTTCCCAACGTCTCCTCCTGCCATGTTGCCACCCCACACTGCCCTGCCAGTCCCCAAAGGGTCCAGAAAACTCCATCCATAGTATTTGTTAAATATCTCTGCAATTTCCTCGTTCCCATTATCATTTCTCCTGTCTGTCTTGAAGAGACCATTGTTTATCTTCCGTCATATTTTCCAGTTTGCATACCTATTGACATTTTTGCCATGTTTTTATGTCTCTTGCTAATTGACTCTCATATTCTGTTTTCTCTTTCTTTATCAATTTTGTGGTCATTCTTCGCTGAAATCTAAAATCCTCCCAACCTGCTGCTCTTGTCATTCTAGATGGTAGTAGTCGTGGGTTTGGTGAGTTACTGCAGTGCATCTTGTAGATGTTACACACGGCTGCCACTGTTCGTCGGTGGTGGAGGGTTTGAATATTTGTGGAAGGAGGAGCAATCAAGCAGACTGCTTTGTCCTAGATGGTATTGAGCTTCTTAAGTATTGTTGGAACTGCACTCATCCAGGCAAGTGGAGAGCATTCCATTACACTCCTGACTTGTGCCTTGTAGGTGGTGGGCAGGCTTTGGGGAGTCAGGAGGTGAGTTGCTCGCCGTAGGACTCCTCGCCTCTTACCTGCCCTGGTCGCCACAGCATTAATATGGATAGTCCAGTTCAGTTTCTGATCAATGGTAACCCCCAGGATGTTGTGAAATATAAAACAAGTATGTCAATATTTGCACTTGCTTATATAGTCTCACTTTGGTAGGAAGGATGAGGAGAGGGAATATAAATGTAATGGCAGAAGGGAGTGCAAGAACAGAGGGACCTGGGTTACAATTAAACTATTTTTTTGAAGGCGGCACAATTGGTTGCTGAAAAAGTCATATGGGATCCTTGGCTTTTCAATACAGTCCTTAAGTACAAAAATAAAAGGGTTATATTAAACATTTATAAATCACAGATTCAGCCCCAGCTGGAGCATTATGTGCAATTCTGGGCATCAGACTCGAATAGAAACAAAGCAGATTTTTTTTCGGGGCACAGGGATACAACAAGGTTTCAATTCATCAGCTTACAATGTTTTAGGATTTTTTCAGAGAAAATAAAGAAACAAAAAGAATTAAAAGCCACATTGCAATTTATTGACACCAGACGTTGCTGATTGGCAGCTTATAGCAGTTCACAACTTGATAAACCTGATCAAGGGTGTGAGCAACTATAAATCACTTGAGTCCTCAATTGAAGTGTTACTGACCTTTAATACGTAGAATGCATTGGACCATTTCACAATACCTCGTAAGAACTTTGTGCTGATAAACATTCAGCATAAAGGTACATTTTTTCAAATTTGTGGTTGGTAGCACAGGGCCAAAAGAAATGAAGTTCAAAATGTGGCTCAAATCCAAATAACATAAACTTCCGTAACATTTTAGATTGCCCTGTAGGGACCTTGCCAAAAGTTATCATTGCTTAAGGGTGGCACCGTGGCGAGGCGGTTAGTGCTGCTGCCTCACGGCACCAAGGACCCGGGTTTGATTCTGGCCCTGGATCACTGTCATAGAATCACAGAATTTACAGTGCAGAAGGAGACCACTCGGCCCATCAAGTCTGCACCAGCTCTTGGAATGAGCAGCCCACTTAAGCCCACACCTCAACCCTATCCTCTTAACTCAGTAATCCCGCCTAACTTTTTGGGACACGAAGAGCAATTTATCGTGGCTAATCCACCTAAACCGCACATCCTTGGACTGTGGGAGGAAACTGGAGCACCCGGAGGAAAGCCACACAGACACGGGGAGAATGTGCAGAACCGCACAGGCGGTGGCCCAAGCCGGGAATCAAAACTGTGACCACTGTGCTACCGTGGAGTTTGTACATTCTCCCCATGTCTGCGTGGGTCTCACTCCCACAACCCAAAGATATGAATTGGCCACGCTGAATTGCCCCTTGATTGGAAAAAAAATAATCGGATACTCTAAATATATATAATAAAAGATACCATTGCTTCATTGAAATGTAAATGAAGTATGGGGCGGGATTCTCTAATCCCGCAGCAGAGTGTCCACGCTGTCATAATATACACTAGTATATCATGGTGCAGACACACACACACTGATGGACATGCAGTGGGACCAATCAGCATACACAACACTGCAGCCAATCACCAGTGAGAGCGCGCACTATAAAGACAGGGGACAGGAGAGTTCCCGCTCATTCTAGTCGCAGCCAGCTCGGAGCACAGAGCTCACAGCCTGCAACACAGACATTCACCATGTGCTGAGTGCATCACCTGGTTAGGACTAGGCAATGGTCAACAGTTAAAGCTGGTATTGCATTTACCCATAGTTCAAGTATGTTAATATAGTTAACCTTATAATAAAATAGAGTTGCACCACTTCCAGTGTTGGTGACCTGTTTGTGATCCAGAACACCCAACACATCAAGGTACAAGAAGTGGTTGCATACTATCACTTCTGAGACCCACATGCAACTAATCAGCATTCCGGCATCCTGAAGTATGGAGAACATCAACCCGCTGCCGCCACTCCGCATCGCCGGCACCTCAGCGTACAGTGACAACCAGCAACGATATCCAGGCAAGATGTTCAAGAGCCGGGTTCCGCAGCAGCTCCAGTGCCACGGCGATATCCTCGAAAACTGGCGGGCATTCCGGCAAAAGTTTGAAATCTTCCTGCTGGCAGCCGAACTAGAAGACCTGGCCGATCCTGAAAAAACAGAGCTTCTCCTCACCATCGCCGGTGCCAGAGCAGAAGAAATCTTTTAAAAATTCAAGTTCTCCAAGGGGCAAAACAGGGGCGACTTCCAGGCAGTCCTGGACAAATTCAGCAAATACTGTGAGGAAAACACACTCCAACCAGCAAGAAAAGGTAAGAGAAGCGCCAGTACTCACCTCAAAGCCAAAATCCCTGGAGCAGAGAACGATTTTGGTCGGCGGCCATCTTTCTAAAGGGACTGCGCTTGCACAGTTGCGCGACACCGCGCATGCGCAATCACGAAAACGGCCATCAGTAAAGGAACCGCGATCTGCGCATGTGCAAACGCCTCCTACGTGCTTCGTCACGCGCGTCATGACATCAGAGGCCCCGAACGACGCCCATTTAAAGGGGAAAGGTTCCAAATCAAAAAAAAAATCTTTTAAAGCTGTAAAACAATCTTCCTTCACCTGGAATGACAGCACAATGCCTCAAATTGAACCAGGAAATGAAATAAACCTCCGAAGAACCCTGCAACAAGCAGTTACCCACGCCCAAACCGAGTCCGATTCCGACTTCCCGCAGACCAGTGACACCGAGGACCCGAGGGAGCCTTTTCGAGTCGCTGTTGTAACAAAGAACAGGCTGACCCCGAATCAAAACCACCAGCCGCTGTCGGTGCCACAGCATTGATCCAGACGAGTGGTGTGCCACCCTGACGGTCAACCGATCCCAGATACGATTCCGCCTGGACACTGGTGCTTCCGCTAATCTCCTAGCCTGGTCAGCCTTTCAGACCCTTGGGGTTAAACCAACCATTCTTCCGTCGACCTGCCAACTAGTGGACTATGGCAATGTCATTCCTGCTACCGGTTCATGCCAACTCGAAGTGATGCACAACTCGCAAAAAGCCATCCTTCCCTTCGAGATTGTGGGCTCCTCGAAGGACTCTCTGCTAGGCGCACAGGCATGCAACCGCCTAAACCTCATTCAACGAGTACACTCTCTCTCTCCAGAGGACACATCTGCCTTCAAGGATGCGGACTTCAGGGCGCAACTCAATGCCATCATCGACCAGCACCGCAACGTTTTCGAAGGCATGGGCATGCTTCCATACACTTACAAAATCCTGCTCAAACAAGACGCCACGCCTGTGGTTCATGCACCCCGCAGAGTCCCAGCACCCCTCAAGGACCCCCTCAAGCAGCAGCTGCAGGACCTCCAGGACCAAGGAGTGCTCTCCAGAGTATAGGAGGGAGATAGAGAACCTAGTGGAGTGGTGTAGCGACAACAATCTCTCCCTCAATGCCAGCAAAACTAAAGAGCTGGTAATTGACTTCAGGAAGCAAAGTACTGTACACACCCCTGTCAGCATCAACGGGGCCAAGGTGGAGATGGTTAGTAATTTCAAATTCCTAGGGGTGCACATCTCCAAAAATCTATCCTGGTCCACCCACGTCGACGCTACCACCAAGAAAGCACAACAGCACCTATACTTCCTCAGGAAACTAAGGAAATTCGGCATGTCCACATTGACTCTTACCAACTTTTACAGATGCACCATAGAAAGCATTCTATCGGGCTGCATCACAGCCTGGTATGGCAACTGCTCGGCCCAGGACCGCAAGAAACTTCAGAGAGTCGTGAACACCGCCCAGAACCTGCCTCCCATCCATTGACTCCATCTACACCTCCCGCTGCCTGGGGAAAGCGGGCAGTATAATCAAAGATCCCTCCCACCCAGCTTACTCACTCTTCCAACTTCTTCCATCGGGCAAGAGATACAGAAGTCTGAGAACACGCACGAACAGACTCAAAAACAGCTTCTTCCCCACTGTTACCAGACTCCTAAATGACCCTCTTTTGGATGACTTCATTAACACTACACCTTGTATGCTTCATCCGACGCCAGTGCTTATGTAGTTACATTGTAAATGTTGTGTTGCCCTATTATGTGTTTTCTTTTATTCCCTTTTCTTCTTATGTACTTAATGATCTGTTGAGCTGCTCGCAGAAAAATACTTTTCACTGTACCTCGGTACACGTGACAATAAACAAATCCAATCCAATCCAATCCAAATCCAATCCAGAGTGACGGAACCAACAGACTGGGTCAGTTCCATGATGTGCGTAAAGAAGCCCTCCAGTGAGCTCCGGATCTGCATTGACCCAAAGGATCTGAATCGCAACATAATGAGGGAGCCTTACCCTATCCCCAAGCACGAGGAGATCACGTGCGAGGTGGCTCGGGCCAACATCTTCACCAAACTTGATGCCTCGAAAGGATTCTGGCAAATTCAACTAGACAGGTCCAGCAGAAAGCTGTGTACCTTTAATACCCCGTTTGGCAGATACTGCTACACAAGGATGCCATTTGGGATTATATCGGCATCAGAAGTATTCCACCGGATCATGGAGCAAATGATGGAGGGCATTAAGGGTGTGCGCGTCTATGTTGACGACATCATCATTTGGCCATATCAGGAGCATATCAGTTGCCTCCAGCGCGTTTTCAAACGAATACGGGACCAAGGCCTTCGCCTCAACAGAGCCAAATGTTCCTTCGGCCAGACGGAACTCAAGTTCCTAGGGGACCACATCTCCCGGTTGGGAGTGCGGCTGGATGCGGACAAGGTGGCAGCCATCACGGCCATGCAGAAGCCAGTGGATAAGAAGGCGGTCCTCCGATTTTTGGGCATGGTTAACTTCCTGAGGAAGTTCATCCCCAACCTCGCCTCCCATACCACAGCTCTCCGGAACCTGGTCAGGAAGACGACAGACTCCCAATAGCTTCCCGCCCACGAGCGCGAATGGGAGGAGCTTAAGACCAGGCTTACCACGGCCCTGGTATTGGCATTTTTTGATCCCACGAAGGAAACAAAAATTTCAACGAATGCCAGCCAATCCGGCATTGGGGCGGTGATACTGCAACGCGATGAGGCCTCGGCATGGGCCCCCGTTGCATATGCATCACATGCCATGACCCCCACGGAACAGCGCTACGCGCAGATCGAAAAGGAGTGCCTGGGCCTGGGGTCGACAAATTTCATGATTCCATGTACGGCCTCCCCCAATTCACTGTCGAGACCGACGATCGCCCGCTGGTCAACATTATATAAAAAGACCTGAATTATATGACCCCTCGCCTCCAGCGCATTCTGCTTAAACTCCGGCGGTACGATTTCCAGCTCCTATACACCCCGGGCAAGGACCTGATCATAGCCGACGCTCTGTCCAGGGCAGTCAACACCCCATGTGACCCAGTGGGGTTCGTCTGCCAGGTTGACGCCCATTCACGGCCTCCAATCTGCCGGCCACGGATGAACGCCTTATCCACATTCGCCACGAGACTGCGGCTGACCCCGTACTACAGCGTGTCATGCGCCACATGACGGACGGGTGGCTCAAGGGCCAATGCCCGCAGTTCTACAATATCAGAGATGATCTGGCAGTAGTCGATGATGTCCTTCTGAAGTTGGACCGCATAGTGATCCCGCACAGCATGCGGCAGCTCATTTTGGAACAGCTACACGAGGGCCATCTTGGCGTGGAGAAGTGTCGACGGAGGGTCCGGGAGGCTGTGTACTGGCCCGGCATCAATGAGGACATCGCCAACACAGTGCTCAACTGCCCCACCTGTCAGCGGTTCCAGCCGGCCCAACCACGTGAGACCCTACAGCCCCATGAATTGGTCACATCCCCTTGGTCTATGGTAGGCGTTGACCTGTTCCATGCGCTCGGCAGGGACTATGTTCTGATTGTAGACTATTTTTCGAACTACCCGGAGGTTGTACGCCTGCAAGGCATCACATCATCGGCGGTCATCCGTGCCTGCAAGGAGACCTTTTCTCGTCACGGCATCCCACTCACTGTGATGTCGGACAATGGCCCCTGCTTCGCGAGCCAGGAATGGTCCAACTTTGCCAGCAGGTACAACTTTGTGCATGTGACATCCAGTCCCCTGCACCCCCAATCCAATGGCAAAGCGGAAAAGGGTGTCCACATCGTCAAACAGCTCCTCTGCAAGGCTGCCGATGCAGATCTGACTTCTACCTCGCCTTGCTGGCCTCTCGTTCGGCCCCACTCTCCACGGGCCTGTCGCCAGCCCAGCTGCTCATGTGTCGCACCCTCAGGACCACGGTGCCGTCCATTCACGCCCCAGACTTCGACCACGTTCCGGTCCTTCAGCGGATGCAACAGGCTCGTGCACAACACAAGGTGGCGCATGACGCTCGGGCGACTGATCTCCCTGCTCTGGCGCCGGATGACAACGTCCGCATCCATCTTCCGGAGGGTGGCTGGTCTGCAACTGCTGTGGTTCTTCGGCAGGTGTCTCCCCGCTCGTTCCTGGTTCGTCCGCCAAATGGTTCCATTCGCCGACGCAATCGGCGTGCCCTTCGTCTCGTTCCACGCTCGCTACGTGATCCTCCACCGGTGTCTCGCCCTCCTGTTGTCCCCAACCTGGACTATGTGGAGATTCCAAATACTCTGCATCCTCCTCACTTTGCCGTGGCCCAGCCCGTTCCTCAGCCGGTGGCTCCTGACTCACCCTTGAGGCGGTCATCCAGAATTCGTCGCCCACCTCAGAGACTTGACTTATGAGTTTTACAATGTTGGACTCTTTGATCTGTTCTGTTATCCTGTTTCATCGTTCCAGTGGTTTGTATATAATGTTCATTTCGTTGTCGGTGTGACACCCTATTTCTCGGCACCAGGCACCTTCCCGTGTAAATAGATTAGCCTCATGTACATAGTCATGTAAATAATACGCACACACATAGTCAGGTACATTCACTACACGATATTTATTGTCACGCAGGCACATATTCTTTATATAAAAGGGGGGATGTCATAATCTCCACAAGTATATCATGGTGCGGACACACACACACACTGATGGACATGCAGTGGGACCAATCAGCATACACAACACTGCAGCCAATCACCAGTGAGAGCACACGCACTATAAAGACAGGGGACAAGAGAGTTCCCGCTCATTCTAGTAGCAGCCAGCTCGGAACACAGAGCTCACAGCCTGCAACACAGACATTCACCATGTGCTGAGTGCATCACCTGGTTAGGACTAGGCAAGGGTCAACGGTTAAAGCTGGTATTGCATTTACCACAGTTCAAGTATGTTAATATAGTTAACCTTATAATAAAATAGAGTTACACCACTTCCAGTGTTGGTGACCTGTTTGCAATCCAGAACACCCAACACATCACACGCCATCGTAAACGCCATCGCGTTTTACGATGGCGTGAACGGGCCAACCCCACAACTAATTCTGGCCCCTGCAGGGGGCCAGCACGGCACTGGAGCGGTTCACTCCACTCCAGCTGCTGATCCTGGCGCAAATTGGGTGCCGTGGGATCCGCGCATGCGCAGTGGCGCCGGCGCCAACGTGCGCATGCACAGTGGCTTCCTTCAACGCGCCAGCTCCGAGGCAACATGGTGCAGGACTACAGGGGCCGGCGCGTAGGAAAGGAGGCCCCCAGCCAGAGAGGCCAGCCCGCCGATTGGTGGGCCCCGATCTCGGGCCAGGCCACATCGGAGGCACCCCCCGGGGTTGGACCCTGCCTACACCCCCAGAGGCCGCCCCCCGACCCTTCCACGCCGAGTTCCCGCCGGCTGAGAGCAGGTGTGGACGGCGGCGGTGGGACTCGGCGTTTTCACGACGGCGATCCCGGACTGAGAATCGGCGGGCCAGCCGTGTAGAGCGGCCCGCTACTGGCGCCGCGCCAACCACGCCGGCGCCAATGGTGACAATTCTCCGCACTGCAGAGAATTGCATGCCGGTGGCGTGGCGCGATTCGTGCCGGTCGCGGGATTCTCCGGCCCGGCCCCGGGATTTCCTATCTGCTCAGGAGGAGATTACCCATCTGTTGTTGGCCTGAGGGAGGCACCAAGGACAATGGAACTCTGAAGAGATGAACAGATTTTAATCTATTTTTGGTTTTGCAATATGATTTTGTTAATTCTTGCTGTTATTTTTATTCTAAAATTTTTGAGAATGCCTTTCTCCGAATGGTACTGTATATGTTTCTGTGGAGCCAAAATGAGCTGAATTGTCTATAGCTTCATCAGAAAGTTAATTGTAATTGGAGTATTGACAAGGAGTCAGCAGAACAGAAAGTGCTTAAAACAATAGGGGACAGAAAAATGCAGATCCTACAATGCAAATGTTCACTCCAGCTCAAGGAGAGATGAGGCATCTATGCAAAGTGTCCCATGACAATTGGCAAGTTGAGGTAAAATTAATGATGTGTTTGGTTTGAAGCATCATGCCTACTGTGTTTCAAGGTTGAAGAAAAATGGTACAAGATGAAGGAAGACATACACAGCAGGAGCAATCTTACCTGCAGTCCCTGACTCTCCGAGCTGGCAAAGACCATGGGGGAGCTGAGCAGTGATTTGACTTTGCCTAAAGTGAATGCATCACTCGATCTTTGAATGCTGGTATGAAATATAAACAATGGACAAATTGTCGTAAGCTGTAGCTGTGCTGTTTTGGAATCACATGCTCAGATCTGAAAACAAGCACCAACATCAAGGAGTTGGGAAATTTATAACATATTTCCCAAATTCTTCCAGTTTCTATATATTGTTTATTCTGTATTAGTGAAAGCGTTTGAAACCAGAATGACCCTGCAAAATCCTTCCAGACTTACGAGCTTTTATCACAGGTTTTTAAGAAGCAGCTTTAATAATGTTTGCTTTTAAAATAAGCATGTCACATGTCAATCTTGAATAGAGCAAATAAAAATTAAACACTACTTTCAACATTGTACTCTAATTAGTTGGATCATTTTTTGGCAAACTGTGGTGTACAGATAATTATGTACATTATGTATTTATGTGATAAAATGCTTGGAATTTATAAATAAAGCAACAATTACAGTACATAAATATGATTAAAATGATCATTCATCTTGTGCATTTCTAAATTTAATCAAATTCTTAAAACTAGGATCATTTTAATTTAGTGAGCAAAGCAGAATAAAGGAGAGTACAGTTCAAAGATCGAGCGATGCATACAACACAGAAACTGAACACTGAAGGTGCCAGAACAGCTCTCTGCAAATGGAGCCGCAATGGGCAGAACAATGATTTGTTTCCCAGCTCTCTCCCTACATACATTGTGGTCAAAAGTCCTGTAAAGTAAGGACATTCATGGATTCGGCAGCCTGGCCAGACATCCATTGACTTTCAGCGGGAGGGACCGGAATCTCCCAGAAGTGGGCAGGGCCAGATAGCCCCACCCGTGTACCGGCATAGCGACCATTTAGCTGATGGTTAGTCAGCACCTTGTTCGGATCCCAGTGTGGAAACTGTAAACATAACCAAATATACTGAATAACCGACCCCATACACCCACATATGAAGGAACTACCAAAAAAGATTCCACTCGTAATGTTTACTTCAACACAAATCAGATTCAACTTAAATTAAATATGAAATTTCACTTTAAATAGGCGATACAACAAAGATGCATCATTCAAAACCACAGGCAACCCGCATCACTCCTTTCAGACACGAGGCACGACGTAGCTATATAGTCCCATAATTTCCTGTTCTTTATTCTTACAGGATACTTCAGGAGTTCTATCTGATAACTGTTTTCACCACTGAGTTCCATGGCTATGATTTCATTAGCATGGCATTTCTCGAAGGGGAGTTTGCGAGTTTGGGGGAGTTGGGGGAGAAGTTTGGGATCCCGCGGAGGGAGGTTTTCACGCATATGCAGATGTGGGGTTTCGCGTGCGAAACTTTCCAACTTTTCCGGTGGCACCACCATTTTCGTTGTTGGAGGGGGTGCTGTCGGTGATGGGGCTCAAGGGGTGGGGTCATCTTGGCGATCTATGAGAGGATTTTGAAGGAGGTTATGGTGTCTGGAGGGAGTTAAGACTAAGTGGGAGAAGGAGCTGGGGATGGCGCTGGAGGAGGGATTGTGGTGTGAGGTGCTGCGGAGGGTGAATGACTCAACCTCCTGTGAGAGGCTGGGGTTGATACAGATAAAGGTAGGACATGGAACGCACCTGACAAAGTCAAGGATAAGCCGATTGTTTGAAGGTGTGGATGGTACTTGTGAGCGGTGTGGGAGGGGCCTGGCCAATCACGCACATATGTTCTGGTCCTGCCCTAAGTTGGAGAAATTTTGGAGGCCGTTCTTCAGCACCATGCTGGTGGTCATGCACATGGATTTGGAGCCCAGTCCACTGGGGGGCGTATTTAGGGTGTTGTACTTGCTGGAGCTACAGACTGGAACATTGGCAGATGTTTTAGCCTTCGCCTCGCTGATCATTCACAGGCGGGTCCTAGTCAGGTAGAGGTCAGTCTCTCCACTCTGTGCCTTGGTATGGCTGAGGGAATCTGGAAAAGGTGAAATTTGCTTTGAGGGGGGAGTGAGGGGCTCCACAAGCGATAGGGTTTGTTTGTATGAAGAAAGGACAAAGAACAATACAGCACAGGAACAGGCCCTTCGACCCTCCAAGCCTGTGCCGATCAAGCGTCCTATCTAGAACAACTGCCTGTATCCTAAAGAACAAAAGGGACATTTCAAGGAGCTGGTTACTGTCAGCTTTTATGGGGGTGGGGCGGGGGGGGGGGGGGCAAAATGAGGTGTTTGGTTGAGGTTACGGGGGGTTTGGGGGTTTGTGTTGTTTTTTTCCTTTGCTTTGCTGTGTGTTTAAAATGTTAAAATATCAAAACCTTGAAGAAAAATATTTTTTGAAAAACCATGAGCACGGCAGCTATATGAACCCTTTTTGCCTCAGGACAAAGCAGTCCTGATGGTGTAGCTTTCCAGAGTTCCTTTTCAACCGACCAACCAGTAACACCCTACTGCAGAGTTTGGCCACTTCTGAGGAAACACCCAGCTCTTTCGCATACTTAAGCTATTCACACAGCTTTCCAGGTTTTAGACACATTTAACCAACTTGCACAGTACCCCAAAGCATTCCGCTCTCCTTTTTTGCCAAACGGAAAAAACGACATCTTCCTGAGAGTGATTTGCTTCTTTTCCTCACATGATTTACCTGTGTTCCTCTTTCCTACCATGGCAGCATGGTAGCACAATGGCTAGTACTGTGGCTTCACAGCATCAGGGTCCCAGGTTCGATTCCCTGTTGGGTCACTGTCTGTGCGGAGTCTGCACGTTCTCCCCATGTCTGCGTGGGTTTCCTCCGGGTGCTCCAGTTTTCTCCCACTAGTCCTGAAAGACGTGCTGTTAGGTAATTTGGACATTCTGAATTCTTCCCTCTGTGTACCCGAACAGGTGCCGGAATGTGGTGACTAAGGGCTTTTCACAGTAACGTCATTGCAATGTAAGCATACTTGTGACAATAAAGCTTATTATTATTCAGTCTCTCGCTGCTTTCTCTGTGCACTGATAACCTTCACCCTCCAGCTCATCTGCTTGAAGCTCTCCTTGGTGTCGCAGCTGTTCATTGTGTCTGCCAGCTGCATGGCTTTTGTTTTAATGCCCTATTGCTTCCAGATAAAGGGTCACCAGTTCACATGGACCGTAATTTCATCATATCCTGGAAAATTACAATTGATCCCTTTACGATTGATGCAAACTCTTAAGAATCCTTTCCAAACATTCTTAAAAACAATTATAGATTTCAAAGATCTTTTAAGTTTTTCCTTCCAGTTCAACGGTCATCACACCTTCTGGAACTATCTCCCAGAAAAGACTTGTAGCTTCAAGGATAAAACAAGGAATGTTATGGTATGTGCTTCACTATTCTTTTCCCCTAGGGGCTGTTTAGCACAGGGCTAAATCGCTGGCTTTGAAAGCAGACCAAGGCAGGCCAGCAGCATGGTTCAATTCCTGTAACAGCCTCCCTGAACAGGTGTCGGAATGTGGCGACGAGGGGCTTTTCACAGTAACTTCATTTGAAGCCTACTTGTGACAATAAGTGATTTTCATTTCATTTTCTGTCACCCTCTTCAAACACTGACATGCATCGAGAGCATCCATTTTTTCCAACTCTGGGTTTTCTCACTTCTCGGGCGTCATTCTCCGACCCCCCAGCGGGTCGGAGAATGGCCGTTGGCCGCCGTGAATCCCGCCCCCGCCGGTTGCCGAAGTCTCCGGTACCGGATATTCGGCGGGGGCGGGAATCGGGCCGCGCCGTTTGGCGGGCCCCCCCCCCCGCTGGATTCTCCGGCCCGGATGGGCCGAAGTCCCGCCGATAAATTGCCTGTCTCGCCGGCGTGGATTAAACCACCTTTTGAACGGCGGGACAAGGCGGCGTGGGCGGGCTCCGGGGTCCTGGGGGGATGCGGGGGGATCTGGCCCCGGGGTGTGCCCCCACAGTGGCCTGGCCCGCGATCGGGGCCCACCGATCCGCGGGCGGGCCTGTGCCGTGGGGGCACTCTTTTCCTTCCGCCTCCGCCACGGTCTCCACCATGGCGGAGGCGGAAGAGACTCCCTCCACTGCGCATGCGCGGGAAACTGTCAGCGGTCGCTGACGCTCCCGTGCATGCGCCGCCCCGAGATGTCATTTCCGCGCCAGCTGGCGGGGCAACAAAGGCCGTTTCCGCCAGCTGGCGGGGCGGAAATTCCTCCGGCGTCGGCCTAGCCCCTCAATGTTGGGGCTCGGCCCCCAAGGCCCGATGCCCGTCTGATTGGCACCGTTTTGGGTGCCAGTCGGCGGACATCGCGCCGTTTCGGGAGAATTTCGCCCCTCATTACAATCCAGCTTCTCATTATTTTCCCTTTTTTGACAATGCTCTGTGGCAGATAATTTGCTTGCAATGCCTTTTACAAAGTAACTGTTGCACATTGTTCGATAAATATTCCAAAAGGCAATTATGGAGAATTGAGCATTCTGCCTGTTCTTCTTTTGATGCCATTTTCCACTCATTGTAGCACGAGAAAAGTTATTTGAAAAGTGATGCAGTTCCAGTAGTTAAGGCGGTCATTTTCTATCAGAAATAATTCTGGTCAGATTTTTGTTTCCTTACATTTCTCTTGTAGGAATGTTTTTGTTGAAGTGCTGGTTCATTGCAGATTAACAAATGGGTCTTACCACCTCTCAAAACAAGTATTGGAATCTCCATAGGCGCCAATAAATTTCAAAAAGAGAATCGGTTGTTAACTCACAGAAGGACAAAACAACATTTCATAATCCAAAACTTTCCCTGTAAATGCAAAACATGATTGACAAATCATAATTTCCTTATTGTAGGCAACTTATACTTTGAACTATTTCCCTTTGGAAACTTCTCACCCATTATTTCATTCACTCTCCAATAAGCTTCCCTGTCCCTTCTTCGGTGAGAAATCACTTTGAATAACAACTGTCTCCAGCACTTTACTTAGTTTGTGGAGAATTTTTAAAAATCCACCACCAGCTGTAAAGCCTGTTCCAATGATTCTCTTTCCCCATTGGATGTGGGCATTGCTGGCTAGCCCAGCATATATTGCTCAACCCTAATTGCCCTTGAACTTAATTTCAGAGGGCATTTAAGAGTCAGCCACATTGCTGAGGGTCTGGAGTCACATGGGCCATATAAGGATGGCACTGAACCAGGTGGGTTTTACAACAACCGACAATAGCTTTATAGCCATCGCCAGACGTTTAATTCCAGATTTTTATTGAATTCAAATTTCAACATTTGCCACGGTGAGATTTGCGACTGGGTCCCCAGAGCATTACATCGGTCACTAGCTTACTTGTCCAGTAATAAAAATAATCTTATAAACTTCATAATTATAACATTGGTCCAAAGTCTTGGGGCTGGATTCTCCGCACACCGACGGTGAAATCGGCTACAGGGCGGAGAATCCAGTTTCCCGCATGAAATCGGGCCCGGCGGCGGTTCAGCGATTTTCTGTCCCCTGAAAAGCGGCATACTCAGGGAGTACGCTGCGCCGATTTCCACCACCTGAGGCCATTTCCTGAGGCCCGCCCCGCTATTTTCCGTCTGGAGAATTCACAAGGGCGTGGACCACTCATGGTCCCACCGTCCGTGATACCCGCATGGCGGCTGTGGATTCAGTCCGGGGCCGCCACAGTGGGGGGAGGGCCGATCGGAGCGCAGGGGGGGCCGCATTCCGGAATGAGATTTCTTTGTGTGGGCGAAGACCCGGAAGTGCGGGGGGCTGTGTCAGCAGCTGGAGCTGCGGGCTCCACGACAGCAGCCTGCTAGCCCCCTGCAAGGCTGTGAATTGTCACAACAGCGTGGGGAAATAGTCCTGAAAACGGAGAATCCAGCCCCTGGTGTTATTTTATCGGAAACACGGATGAATTTTACACCTCCACCTCGTCAAACGTAAAAGACCCATAGTTGGCCTCAGTGCCTGATAGGATAAACAAAACTGTGATCCATTCACAAATTTCTGATATTTCTAAGCTTCGTGAGCCTAATATGTAATACTGTGCAAAAGCCAAATAATGCTCAAAACATTTGATTTTCCATTAAATTTTTATTGCTTTAAGTGGCACTGCCTTTGTTGGGCAAAAAGAAAATGGAGCCAAGATTGTTATTTTGAGATGGAGAAGAGTTAAAAGAACAATTATCATAATGGTGTGCACCTTATGCACCGATGCATTTACACTCATTTTATATGATTAGATCACAATCTTGTAAACAAAGAGGACATGGGCAGTACGGTAGCACAGTGGATGGCACTGTTGCTTCACAATGCCAGGGACCCGGGTTCGATTCCCGGCTTGGGTCACTGTCTGTGCGCAGTCTGCACGTTCTCCCTGGGTCTGCTTGGGTTTTCTCCAGGTGCTCCGGTTTCCCCCACAAGTCGCGAAAGACGTGCTTGTTAGGAGAATTGGACATTTTGAATTCTCCCTCTGTATACCCGAACAGGCTCCGGAGTGTGGAGACTAGGGGTTTTTCACGGTGGCTCCATTGCAGTGTTAATGTATACCTACTTGTGACACTAATAAAGATTATTATTACAACATAGGAATAGGAGTAGATCCTTTAGCCACTCAAGCTTGTTTTACCATTCAGTGAGCTCATGGTTGATCTGCAGTCTAATTCCACATACCAACCTTGGCCTCGTGGTTTTAATGGCCCAGATCGTGTGCTCTCAAGATAGTCAGAGACTGGATGTATCTCCCCAAGATAAGCTACAGGACCCCTCAGACGCAATGATTCCATGGGAATTGCCCGGGAAGTTTGAACTACTAATGGGAAATTCCCCTGCTCCCAGAACCCTCCAAAAAAGTTGCCAAATCTTAGTTAGAGTCAGAGACTTTGGATAGTTCCAATTTACTGGATAGTTACCCAGGACTGTGAGACAGAAAAATCCTAATCTAGAACGGACCATTCAATCTTTCACACTGAATCCCCTAACTCTCACCTCAAATCCCAACTCCATCCCTTACTCCCTCCGGGTCCCTGATCACATCCTAGCCCTCCAAAACCCCTGACCCCCAATTCTCCCTCGCCCTGACCTGACCTCATCACCTGACTACTTCCACAGTCTCTCCGTCTCCCACCCCCGACCCCATCCTGACCTGACCTGACATCATCACCTACCCAGCTGCCATCCTACCACTTTACCCAGTTACATTACACATTGTAACCCCTTATCCACCATACCAGCTTACTCACCTTATCCTTTTACCCACCTTACCCCCTTACCCACTTACCTTACCCACTCTACCCTTTCACCCACTTCCCTTATCCACGCTACCTCCTCATCCACCCACTTATCTTCTTTTTGTAGCGTTTCAAAGAAGCTTTGGGACAATTCAATGTCTTTACTTACAAAATACGGCAACGAGTGCTGTAAAAGGAGAGTGTGGTTTCTACATGGTTCTCTCCGCTGCTCCCACTGAAGTTTTCTGTTTTGACTGAGTTCCGGAGGACCCTCCATCAGAAGAATGCCCTGAAATATCGGAGGAAGTGTGTATTTATATGTCTGATCAGGGGCGGAAACTGGGGTTCTGACCCTGAACTGAAGGTTTGGATCAATACCTTTGATTAACAAAGATCCATCAATCTCAGAGTTAAAATGTACAATTAATCTAGCATTGCTGTTTTTCAGAAGGGAGCTTCAAATTTCTACCATCCCTCATATGGAGAATTTTAATGGCACTCCTGAAGGAAGTGACTCTAATTTTTATGCTGTGCCCCCCCCCCCCCCCCCCCCCCCCCCCAGTCCTTGACTCCCCAGACAGCAGTCCCCTTGACTTCCCGTAACAGCCTTCCCGAACAGGCGCTGGACTGTGGCGACTAGGGGCTTTTCACAGTAACTTCATTTGAAGCCTACTTGTGACAATAAGCGATTTTCATTCATTTCATTTTATTTCATTTTCATTTCATTTCAGCAGAAATAGTTTTTTCTCTATTTACCGTAATATCTCGAAAGATTTGATCAAGTCACCCCTGCACATTTTAGTCCCAGAATACAACTTTAATTTGTGTAATCGCTCCTTGTAACTTAACCTTTGATGTCGAGGTGTAATTCTGGTAAACCTACACTGCAATCCCCCAAAGGTTAATATACCTTTCTTACTATGGGGTGCCCAGATTGCTCAAACTTCTAACATTGATATTCAATTCTTTTAAATGTAAAAACTGGTATTGCATTCATTCTTTGGGTTATTTTCTGGACCTGTTGATATTTTAATTGATTATCTATGTACCTTGACCCCTAAGCCCCTTTGGACCCTCACTGTTTCTAGCTTTTCAGCATTTTAAACTTATCCTGTTCTCACTTTTGTAGGCACAAAGTGGATTACTTCACATCTTGGTCTCCATTAAAATCACTTGCCAAAGTTTTACCCATTCGCTTCCACTATTAATATCTCTTTGTGATTTTTGTCTTTCCTGCTACACTGTCCTTTACAAATCCATGCTGGTTCTTTTTAATTAATTTAGATTAATGATTTCGACCTTGGTGTGTAGGGGACAGTTTCAAATTTTGTGGATGTAAGTTTAGTAAACTGTGACAGGAACAGTTCCAAACTGTGCAGGGGCAGTGGCAGGGCACTGCCTGGGTGTGTTCCTCTCCCCCTAGGGGCTATACTCAGCTTGATGCCCCTCCGGCGGGTTCCCCCCACTGATTCCCATTCTCATATAATTTGTGAAAACCTCACCGCGTGACGTCACCTGATGGTATAAATATTTAGTGAGGGGGAATCTACAGGTGTGGGAAGCCCTTGTATGCTAATTTATCAAAATATATCAAAATGGCGTTCAGTTCTTTGTGGGCAGGAACCTCATATCATTGGCGGGGGGCGGTAAAAATTGGGAAACAAGGGGCGTCATTCTCCGACCCCCCAGCGGGTCGGAGAATGGCCGTTGGCCGCCGTGAATCCCGCCCCCGCCCCCGCCGAAGTATCCGGTACCGGAGATTGGGCGGGAATCAGGCCACGCCGGTTGGCGGGACCCCCCACTCAATTCTCCGGCCCGGATGGGCCGAAGTCCCGCCCAGAAATTGCCTGTCCCGCCGGCGTAAATCAAAGCTGGTATTTACCGGCAGGACCAGGCGGCGTGGACGGGCTCCGGGGTCCTGGGGGGGGCGCGGGGCGATCTGACCCGGGGGGTGCCCCCACGGTGGCCGGGCCCGCGATCGGGGCCCACCGATCCGCGGGAGGGCCTGTGCCGTGGGGGCACTCTTTCCCTTCCGGCTCCGCCATGGCCTCCACCATGGTGGAGGCGGAAGAGACTCTCCCGACTGCGCATGCGCGGGAAACTGTCGGCGGCCGCTGACGCACACGCACATGCGCCGCAATTCCGCGCCAGCTGGCGGGGCAACAAACGCCATTTCCGCCAGCTGGCGGGGCAACAAACACCATTTCCACCAGCTGGCTGGGCGGAAATTCCTCCGCCGTCGGCCTAGCCCCTCAATGTTGGGGCTCGGCCCCCAATTCCGCACCTTTGGGCCGGCGCGATGCCCATCTGATTGGCGCCATTTTTGGCGCCAGTCGGCGGACATCGCGCCGTTGGGGGAGAATTTCGCCCCAGATCTCGCCGGTGAGAATCTTGTTTCCCGACTCTCGGGGTTTATAGTCGTGGCAAGTGGGTGCAGAATCCCCCCAACGGTATGGGGAAAAGGCACTAAGTCTCAATGTTCTTTCAGAGAGCTGGTGCAGACGCAATGGGCCAAATGGCCTCCTACTGCACTGTAACAATCCTACGATTCTGATCAGCTGAACATTTTCATAGGTGTTCAGTCGCTCTATCCTTAATTCTAGACTGTAGAAGTGTCCAAACAGCAGATGTTCGGTTAATTCTATAATTATAATTCTATAATTCTATAATTCCCGGGTTTCTCTCTCTTGCTTTCCTAAAATAATTGAGTGAAATGCACAATTGTGCAATCTCAATGAGGAGTTTGTGGATTGAACATGTATGTTTCAAAGTACTTCATGTGTGATGCAGCACAGTGACTGTTAGTATGTAGACAAACGTAGTCGTCATGTCTGACCATCAGATCAAATAGGTGATTGGCCAGTTCATCTGCTTTTGACTGTCAGTTTGGGGATTTAGAAATGTTGACCAGGAAGTTGATATTGTCAACTGATTATCACAAGTGAACTAACTTTCTCATGAGATGCACAACATATATTTCTCCAGACCAGCGTAACAGCTGATTTATTATCAGGGTTTATGTCTTTACTTGAGCATTTAACAGTTTATTTCCTTACTACTTGCCAATCAGAGGAGCCAATAGCTCAATCAGTAACTTTTTGATTTTCATCCAATGTGATAAGTCCTGTGACCCAATGTTCTCAGCAAATTCAATGCTCCGTGCGTCCTATTAACAAAACTATCACTTGCCAGCAGATTGAAGAATTAATTCTGATGGTAGCCTGCTCATTTTGCAGATGCGGACTTCCAAATAAGATCACTTTAGATGAGATTGATTTTTAGAAATAAATGAATAGATATTTTTTGACAAACACAATGCTTGATTGCTCAGACCAGGTGAATTCAAATATGTATTCTAGTCTCTCAAAGCAATTTTCTGTATGTAAAATCATTGAGGTGGTTTAACTTTTTTAACCCAACAACGGACATCATTTGGACTAATGCCACCAGTGACAAATGCCTCTTACTACTGAGTGCCAGCAAAGGTGATCACATTTTTGCTGCTGATTAAAGTACTCATGAGTTTTCAGCCTCTCCATTCTGGATAATGGATTTGTTTTATTACTGTTGACTGGTATAAGGCCAGATAGCTTCCCTGCAGGAAATGTTGGCAAATAGCAGACTTTGAAACAACGGTGCAGAACCATTACTAGTAATTACAATTCGCTTTGCAAAAATACAACCAATTTCTAATCTACTTCAATAATTAATTCCACAGGACACTTGCTGATCGATTAGCCTGTGGTGGTTTGCCACAAGCTTTTTGAAATTCCAAAAATATTAAGTTGACTGAGTCCCCTTCATCCACAAACCCAGTAACCTGCATAAAGCATTCCAAGTTGGGTAGACATAACTTTATCTTCCAGAGACTGTGTTGAAATTCTCTAAACCGTGTCTGCGTGTGTTTACTTCGGGTGCTCCGGTTTCCTCCCACAAGTCCCGAAAGACATGCTTGTTAGGTGAATTGGACATTCTGAATTCCCCCTCAGTGGACTCGAACAGGCGCCAGAGTGTGGCAACTAGGAGATTTTCACAGTAACATCATTGCAGTCTTAATGTAAGCCTATTTGTGACACGAATAAACATTATTACTATTTTTTCCATCCCTTTTCCATCCAGGTGATCATACAATGTGAAATGAAATGAAATGAAAATCGCTTATTGTCACAAATAGGCTTCAAATGAAGTTACTGTGAAAAGCCCCTAGTCGCCACATTCCGGCACCTGTTCGGGGAGACTGTTACAGGAATCGAACCGTGCTGCTGGCCTGCCTTGGTCTGCTTTCAAAGCCAGCGACTTAGCTCTGTGCTAATGTGGTCGCAATCCAATGGCCACACTGCGTCAGAAAAGCAGCTCGCCGCGGTGTGGCCGGTGAAAGCCGTGAGACCCCGCTCCCGGGATCAACCCAGCTTGCCACACCTTGCGAGATCCAACACGATCTCGTCAGACATTGCGATGTAAACCCCGCTCGCAATGGGTGGGATCACTTTTTTAGCAAATCTTCATATAAGGGCGAGGCAGTTCTCGCTCTAATGTGCAGATTCCACAGGTACCTGAGATTTTGGGATTCAACCCCTTCGCCTCAGAGACCTCTGGCGAGTACCGTTCAGCACTGGTCCCACAAATGGGGGAGGGGCGCTCGAGGGGGTCTCCAATGGAATCAGAGACCCCCAGCTGCTTGCCCTTTGGACAGGGTGGTGCTGTGGCACTGCTGGTGCCACCTGGGCACCCTGTCAGTGCCAGACTGGAACTTTGGCAACGCCACCTGGGTGCCAGCCTGGCACTGCCAAGGCTCCCTAATGGCACTGCCAGGGTGCCAGGTTGGCACTGCCAAGGTGCCAAGCTGGCACATTTTGCACGCATGTGATCAGGCTGGGGTTGCCTAGCTTGGTTGTTGGGGGTGCGGTTGGGGGGGGGGGGGGGCAGGAGCCCCTCCCATTTTGCATTTGGGCTGGGGAGAGAGGTGGGGGAACGTTTTGGGAGTCTCGGAGATCGGGACGCCATTTAAAAATGGGAGCACCCCACTGTACAAAACAGGGCTAGGGCGGCCTTGGCCGCACGTGCCCCGTCCAGGCTTCTTATTCAACGCAAATCAGGTTGAATAAGCATTTGAAACAATGCTGTTTCTCAGCACTGCGAGCACCGGGAAACACGCTCATTAGGGGACTTGCTTCCCTTTTGGGAGAATCACGCCCTGCATCTCTAGTGATTCCTTCTGGTATCTAGTGTATAACTCAAATCAAGCTAGTGATACTCTAATTTTCTGGTTCCATCTTGTTACCCATTTTAAAGATTGATAAATTAGCTTCTTTCTAGTCCATGGGAACAATCCTTAATTCTAGATCCTAGCAAACAAGCGCAGTAAACTTGCACGGGCAGAATTTTACTGTGTTCCCCCCATACTGCACCCCCCCCCCCCCCCCCCCCCCCCCCCACACCCCTGGCAGGTTTGAAGGTGGGGAGAATGTTATGTATCTGGGAATGCATCCTTGCTGGTTGACTGTCACACGATCTGTAGTCGCATTAGCAGAGTGTATGCGTGGGCTTCCAGTTCTCCATCTTACTTTGAAGCCAAGCCATAACAAAAGCAAATCAAGCACTAGGATTTATTTTGTGAGGGGTAGAATTGAAAAGGAGAGCAGTTATACTCTATTTGCGTAGACCTTTGGTTAAACCACACCTAGACTGTGCTGTGCAGATCTGGGGCAGGATTCCCCGTTTGGGAGACTAAGGCCGGAATTATCCGGCAGTTAGTATTCTCCGACAGTTAGGATTTTCTGTTCCCATGGGAAGCACACCCCTGCCCGTGGGTTTCCCGGTGGCGTGGGGTGGTTTCAATGAACAGATGTTTATAAATATTGCGGCTAGTTTCACAGCTGACTACTATAAATCCACTCAAGCTTGACGGAAGCTGAATTAAACAGAGAATCCCGCCACCAGTGACCGGCGCAGCACTGAGAAACACGAGACTAGGGCACCTGGAGAATTCTGTTCTCCAGTCGAAGATGAACCACTACTAATTTACGCTTGCGCATGGCGTGGATTGCGAGGGAATCACCAGCGAATCCTATTATTGGGCCGCCATTTTGAGTGGGTGGCAGGATAGTGAAATCCAGTGGTTGGGCCCCTCTTGCCCCGCAATTCAATTCCGCTGCCCACTATGGGATTTTCTGGGTCACCCCACCTCACAGTACAAGGGTATCTGACCACCCCACCGACTCCCACACCAGAGAACCCCATTAGAGTGACCCCCATCAGAGACCCCTATAAGGGAGACCTCCACCAGAGATCCCCATTACAGACACCCACCTCTCAGTTCCTCTTTTTCTCTGCAGAAAGCATTTAGCTGTCTTAGATGTGGTCTAGGAGCTGTCAATCATAGCTAGATATTTTTAAACAGCCCATTAATGGGATGCAAATGGGTCCAATTGGCACGGGGCATGGAGCTCGATGACGTTGTCAACCTGGAACCGGAGCAATGGAATGCACCAATCCCAATTTTGGCCGACGCTGGATTCTCCGCCGCCTTGGGAACTCCGCTACCGGCGGCAGACAATGGAGAATCCAGCTCCTGGGTCACCATATAAAGGGTGCACAAAAGATCTACAAGGATGCTGTTAGAACTGCAAGGTTATACCTAACAAAGGATGAACAACCTGGGTCTCCACTCTCTTGAAAAGAGGAGTGACCTAATTGAGATCTTTAAAATTGTGAAAGGTTTTGATAAAGTAGATACAGAGAGAGCATTTTCCCTTTTGAGGAGGAGCAAAACTTAGAGGTCATCAATATAAAATAGTCACCATGAAATCAAATAGGGAATTCAGAAGAAACCTTTTTACCCAGAGAATAGTGAAAGTGTGGAGCCACTGAGGTGAATAGTAGAGATGCTTTTAAGGAGAAATTGGACAAGGGAATGGGGGAGAAGATAATAGAAGGTAATTCTGATAGAATTAAATCAGGAAGGATGGTAGGAGGTTCAAGTAGAGAGCATAACATGGACTCGTTGAGCAAAATGGCCGCTTTCTGTGCTGTCTGTTCTATATAATTCTAGTTAGTCATAGTGAGCCTTGAAAGTAATGAAGTTACCAAAATTTGAAAAGAGAAACTCTGAACTGTTTTGAATTAATATTTCAAATGCTAGCACTTTATGTATGCAAATCCTTTCAGACTTTTCCTCTGTCCAGCTGTGACTGATTCTTTCGAGAATCACGAGTGCCAATGTTTCTCAATGATTGACAACAGACATCAGAGAAAGGCCACATTCCCATCTCTATTCAATATTTTCCTTTCCTTTGACAGTGGGGGTTTAGTGTTAATATTCCTCAGCTATCTGCTTTATTTTCTAGTTTCTGTTCAGCATCCCGTGCTCCCCTACTGCGTTCTTCTTCTGTTTCATCCTAATCGCTAACACATTCTTCTATCTAATCAGAATAAGGTCTCTGTCTCAATAAAGTATGGACCCCCCAGGGCAGAACTGTCCCAAATTCGGCATAAATTGAAAATTCTCACCCGAAGCAGGCACAGACTGACTAGTTGTGGGGAAATGCAAAATTGCAGACTGCTGTGCTGCGGCGCAACACAAGGAGTTTTGTTTCGCATTTAACTGTGCTATGTGTAACTTGAGGCTGTTATATATTGATATGGGGGGGAGGGTGTAATTTTCGTCTTTGGAAAGAAGAAAGCAGTCAGGGCCAAGCTGCCCTTGTTGAAGAAGGAGCGATACAGCTTGTTGTTGATTTTTCCTCAGGGTTTAGCTGGTGTAAGGGATATGACAGCCCCTAGGGGCCGACAGACAAAGACAGCAGCCAGCTCATATATGTATTTCTTCCTTACACACTGTTTTAGATCACATATCCCTATTGACTTCTTTCAATTACCTGAACGAGTTTCTTTTCACGAGTTATGATAGCGTTGTAATTCCGGTTCCTGTGCAAATTAGTGCGAACGCCACATTTTCGTCTTTGGAAAGAAGAAAGCAGTCAGGGACAATCTCAATAGTCATAATTTACATGCAAGTCAACCTCATGTTTCCCAAGTGGGAAGTACAGAAATTGAATTGGTACGGCCCATTGAACTGTCTTGTGCAGGCATTTAAACTGCTGCATTCTCACCTGGAAAGGCAAGGAGTGTATTGAAAATAACAAGCAAATGGGGGCAGATGCTGCAGGAGTGAGGGAAGTGAGTGTGTCTATGAGATCGAACGGCACATGCTTCAAAAACTAGTCTGGCAGCAGATTGTTGATGGGGTCAATTCTATCTGCAGCACCCAGAAAAGCTGGATCCAAACACGAGAGAAAGCAACAGACTCGAAGGAAACTGGCAAAGCAAAGCTATGGAACAACATGACAAGCAGCTGGTCCGTGTGCAAACGTGTTTCTTGATAACATGATACTTATTTCCTGTTGCCTGATACAAAGACTTCACACAATCAAAATGTTTACCATGAAGAATCGTACTGCAGGATGGTACAAGTTGCAATTTAAATGTAAAAAGTCATCCTTCTAGTTGCATATTCATTAATGGACAAACAAGATAGGTTGCAGGCTATACTCCTTTAAACTGTCTTCTCCCAGGACTCCTTCTCTGTTTGCAGTGCAAGATGGCATTAAAAGGAAATATACCCAAACTGAAGGAGGCCCTGCACACGACAAGCATATGAGGGTATCACCCTGGATATAAATCATGACTGAAATGGGTGAGAGAAAAGCCAGAGTTCTCTTTTCCCCTCACACCTCCATCTCCACGCCACCTCCTAAACGTCCAGACCATCCTGTGCTTGTCAAGCCTTATATCCTTAATAATAACTGCACAGAAATGCAATCAACCATAATAATATCACACATAATATATTGTGACATAACCATTGTCAAAGTGACTGTTTTAAGCAACAGTATGATATAAATATTCCTATTTTGCTATAGGCCTGAAAGAATTGTCTGCTAGTGCAAGCCAACACCTTATGGCACCTTCCATCACTTCTATCAAACTTTTGTAAGCAACAACACAGGTACAGATACACAGAGGATGTAAACAGTAAGCTCAAAGAAGTCACATCAGCTGAGAAACAGCACGTAAGTAAAAAGGAAGTAGTGGTGATGAGAGAAGAGGAGCAGGCACCTGCTGTCTCAGCTGTACGTCTGGAAATATTGGCCTCACAGATACTGCAGTTACAGTGAGTTTGCTCCCTTTTGAAGAATTTGTTCTGAGGGTAGTGAAACTGGAAAAGCCACGTTAATATATCTGCTAGCCAGCAGATGGGGTTGTTTGTGCTGCAGTCTACTATAGGCTCCATGACAACTCTAAGGGCATCTTCAGCAGAGCCCAACTGGCAAAAGTCCTAAGCATGTCAGAATGTTTGAACTTTTGTGATGCTGCTGGGCTCCAGTATCCCTTGAATGTGTCAATGCTATCAGCGTCAAAAACTCTGTCTGGCAGTATATTAAAATTCTCAACACTTTCTGCGTAAAGTAATTCCTCTTAAATTCTTTATTCAACCAATTAGTGGCTGTCTTGTGTTTGTGCCTCCTTGTTCTGGACTCACCTATGTGTCAAAACAGTTTCACTGCATCTACTATACTGAACTGCTTCATAATTTCTAAGACCTCTATCAGGGCTCCACTTAATTACTATTCCAGTGAAAAGATTCCCAGTCAGATCAATTTTTTCTGATAATTGTGTTCTCTCAATTCTGGTGATATTTTTGGTAATCTTTTCTACACTTTTTCCAAAGTTTCAATACGCAATGAAGAGCAGAATCACACCCCATACTACAGGTTCAATGTAAATTTCACATTACTCCCTTGCTTTTATATTTCATTGCTCTAGAAATGACCTCCAGTGTTTTGCTGGCACCATTTATCAACCTTGTGAAGTGAAACTTCTTCCTAAGCCATACATTGAGTGTTTATGTTCATATTTACCAGGCATGAAACCCAATAACAATAATGCTCCTTACAGACTGGGATCCAATGGTAACACAAACAATAGTCCAATAATGCGCAACTCTGCTGCCACCTTTTCTTTAGCTGCGGTTTAGTGAATGTCAATTTGCAATTGTTAATGTAAAAGTTCCACAGTGAAATGATGACAAATACCATATATTTAAATGACAAAATACATCAATGCTGAAGCCATTTTATCTGAACTTAAATTTATAATGGAACCATTGAAAGAATATTAAATACCTGGCCTTCATCACAAGGAATTTTAAATGCCTGACCTTCATCACAAACTGATCAAATCACCTGACGTTGCTTGTTATTCATGGGTGCTGAATGAGGTGAATCTACTTACTGTTCATGAAATAGTTAACATTTTCTTGAAGGAATTTAACTAGAGCCCTAAAACCTGTATTGTAGAGGGATTTTAATCAATTACTTTTCAATAGTTGTGTTAATGCAACAGGAGCCAAGCTAGCATCCCTGTTATCACAGGGTCCTGAGGAAGGGTTTGCAGTTTCTATTGCTGTGGAATTTTTCCTCTATGTCTACTCACATGCAATGGGTACTTTACAATGAGTATTCAGCAGGTAACACACTGCTACATACGTCTAGTTCCCATTCTGTACTCAACCACCAATAACGTATTTTTCTGGCTCAGGTACCCCAGATCAAAATAGCAGCCAATAACAGTGACCATTGTATCGTAAGGTTTAGGATGATATAGAAAAGGACAATGGTCAATGCCCATTAATTAACTTAGGGAGAACCAACTTCAATAGGGCAAGAACAGAGCTGATTTGGATAAACTGGAATGAAAGGTTAGTGGGCAAAACTGTAGCTAACAATGGGCTCCCTTCAACAATGGCAAATAAATGGTTCAGGGGCAGTCAAGGTATATTCCCTTAAAAGGCAATGGTAAGGCTAAGAAATCCAGAGCTCCCTGGATTAAAAAGGAGATTGAAATTAAAATAAAGAAGAAAAATTGTGCCTGTGACAAGTGTCAGGTAGAAATACAGAAGTTTCAGTGGGGAGGTGAAAAGGCTTATCAGAGAAGCAAAAAATGATTATGAGAAAAGACTGGCAGCCAACATAAAGGGGAATCCTGAAGTTTTCTATTGGCATATAAATTGCAAAAAGGGTGATAAAAGGAGGAATACAGCTAATTAGTGACCTAAAAGTGAATTTACACATGGAGGCAGGGGACATGGCTGAGGTATTAAATGAATACTTTACATCTGTTTTTACCAAGAGGATAGATGCTATCCAGGACATGGGGCGAGATTCTCCGACCCCCCGCCGGGTCGGAGAATCGCCGGGGGCTGGCGTGAATCCCGCCCCCACCGGTTGCCGAATTCTCCGGCACCGGATATTTGGCAGGGGCGGGAATCGCGCCGCGCCGGTTGGCGGGCCCCCCCCCCCGCGATTCTCCGGCCCGGATGGGCCGAAGTCCCGCTGCTAGGATGCCTGTTCCACCGGCGTGGATTAAACCACCTCTCTTACCGGCGGGACAAGGCGGCGCGGGCGGGCTCCGGGGTCCTGGGGGAGGGGGGGGCGCGGGGCAATCTGGCCCCGGGGGGTGCCCCCACGGTGGCCTGGCCCGCGATTGGGGCCCATGGCGGAGGCGGAAGAGTCTCCCTCCACTGCGCATGTACGGGGAGCCGAGAGCAACCGCTAACTCTCCCGCGCATGCGCCGCCCGTCAATGTCATTTCCGCGCCAGCTGGCGGGGCGGAAATCAGTCCGGCGCGGGCCTAGCCCCTCAACGTTAGGACTCGGCCCCCAAGATGCGGAGGATTCCGCACCTTTGGGGCGGCGCGATGCCCGACTGATTTGCGCTGTTTTTGGCACCGGTCGGCGGACATCGCGCCGATACCGGAGAATTTCGCCCAAGGTGACAAACAAGGTTCAAAATTGACAAGGAGGAAACGCTGAATAGACTGTTGGTATTTAAAGTTGACAAGGCACTGGGACCAGATGAGATGCATCCAAGTATATTGTTGGAAGTGAGAATGGAAATTGCAGGGACCATAATCTTCTAGTCTTCCTTAGGTTCAGTGGAAATGCCCGAGGACTGGAGAATTGCAAACATTAGCCGTTGTTCAAAAATAGGTTGTAGGGATAAGCCCAGTAATTACAGACCAGTCAATTTAATTTCAGTGGTGAGGAAACTTTGAGAAATAATTAATCAGAATAAAATTAGTAGTCACATAATAAAATGTGGGTTGATTAGGAAGAGCCAGCATGGATTTCTAAAGGGGAAATTATGTTCAACTAACTTGCAGGAGTTGAATGAAATGAAATGAAAATCGCTTATTGTCACAAGTAGGCTTCAATGAAGTTACTGTGAAAAACCCCTAGTTGCCACATTCCGGCGCCTGTTCGGGGGGGCTGGTACGGGAGTTCTTTGAAGAGGTAACAGAAATGGGTCAGTGAGGGCTGTTGATGTGGTGTACATGGACCTTCAAAAGGCATTTGATACAGTGCCACACAACAGACCTGGAAGAAAAGATATAGCTCATAGAATAAAAGGGACAGAAGATAAGTGGATACAAAATTGGCTGAATAGTAGGAGGTAGAGAGTAATGGCCAATGGGGATTTTTCAGGCTGGAGGAAGATTTTTAGTGGAGTTTCCCAGGGCACGCTTGCTTTTCCTGATATGTATTAATGATCTAGATCTTGAGGTACAGGGGACAGTTTCAAAGTTTGCAGATGATACAATACTTGGAAATATTGCAAACTGTGAGGAGGACCGTTTAGAATTTCGAAAGCACATCGATAAGTTGGTGGAATGGGTAAATAGGTGCTTATTGCAGTTCAATGTTAAGACGCCTAAGATTATGCATTTTGATAAGAAGGACATAGTCAGATAATATAAAATAAAGGGTACAATTCTTAAGCGGGTGCAGGAGCTGAGGGACCTGGGTATATACGCACATCGATCATTGAGGTTGCAGAACAGGTGGGGAGAGCTGTCAATAGAGCATACAGTATCCTGGGCTTTATTAATAGGGGCATAGAAAACAAGAGCACGGAGGTTATGTTGAATTTATACAAAACACTAGTTAGCCCTCAGCTGGAATATTGTGTATAGTTCTGGATGGCACACTACAGGAAGATGTGAATGCATTGAGGAGATTTGATAGATGTGTTCAAAATCATGAGAGAGCTGGGTAGAGTAGATAGGGAGAACCTATTCCTGCTTGTAAATGGATCGAGAAGGAGAGGACACAGGTTTAAAGTGATTTGCAAAAGAAGTAAATGTGAAGTGAGAAAATGCTTTTTATACACGAGCTGTTCAGGTCTGGAAAGCACTCCCTGGAAGTGTGGTGGAAACGGGTTTAACTGAGGCATTCAAGAGGGCATTAGATGATTATTTAAAAAGAAATAATGAACAAGGGTACAGGGAAAAGGCAGGAGAATGACACTAAGTCATGATGCTCGTTTGGAGAGCCGGTGTCGGCACGATGGACCACATGGCCTCCTTTTGTGCTGCAACAACACTGTGATTCTGTGAATGACAAAGGAGTAAATAGCTTTGCATCACAATATAGTATTGATCAATGGTACAAAAATGCCAGCATCACTTAAACTGGTCACATCAAAATGATCTCTAAAACTATGGAAAGAGACATTAAGCTTCACTTCATTGTACATGTTGAAAGATGGTATGGGGCTGGATTCTCCGTCGGCGGGATGCTCCGTTTTGCCGGCAGCCCGGGGGTTTCTCGACGGCATGGGACTGCGCCACATTGGGTAACCCCATTGACCAGCCGGCGTAATGGAGCATCACGCCAGCGGGCTGAAACAAAAATGTGGAGCGGCGGGATGGAGAATCCAGCCCATGGTATCTTAAATCTATCGAAGGTGGCTCCTTACCTCCTCAGATCCCCACAGCAGCCATTCCACTAGCTTCACATTTTTTAAAAGGTTAACTAATCGGCGTTACACGACCACTTGCTGGGAGGCGGTTAGATCACGGGAGGCCGTTAGATAGGGGGTCGTTCCCGTTAATGATATGGAGCTTGGCTTTAATTGGTGATTATTGGTTTCTCGCCACACTGCAGTGGGATTGAGTTCTCACAAACGGGGATGGGCCGGTTAGATGGCAAACCAATCGCCGCCTGGCACGGTTCTCGATATTGGCCTCTCTCACAATCTAACAGCCGAGTCACGCTCTCGCTCAAGCACAATGCGGCCGTTAAATTGTGTCCTCAGTCGTTTTTTGGGAGGCTTAATAGGTTGATCTCATCCTTTATGTGGGGAGGGGGCAAGACCTTGAGATTCCACAGGGCAGTTCTTCAAAGGGACACACAGTCGGAGGGGCCTAGCATTGCCGAATTTGCTTTTTTATTATTGGGCAACCAGTGCTAAGAAAGTGCTGGGGTGGTGCAGTGACCCGGGTTGCATATGGAGACAGAGAGAGGCGAGGTCATATAGGGGATCTAGTCGTAGTGCACTGCTGATAGCCTCGCTTCCGTTTTCTCCAGCAAGGTACTCCTTGAACCCACTGATCATGTCCATTTTAAGGATATGGGGACAATTCAGGCAGCACTTTAAGTTTGGATCCATATCATTGATGGCCCCTATTTGTGCCAATCATCTATTTGAGCTGTCGAGACTGGATGCCACATTTGGGGTGTGGGGAGGAAAGGGGCTTGGGAAATTCGGGAATTTGTTCGTTGAGGGGCAGTTTGCCAGCTTGGAGGAATTGTCGGCGAAGCTTGGGCTTTCAGAACTGAACTCATTCAGGTAACTCCGGATAAGGAATTTTGTACGACGGGCCATCCCAACATTCCCCATGGTACCGCCAACATCTCTGATGTAGAGGATTCTTTCATTGGATAGGTCGTAGAAGGGTAGCACATCCGGCATTTATAGGTGGGTTCTGTTGGAGGATCCGGACCCAGGGCATGAGGTGAAGGCGAAGTGGGAGAGGGAGTTGGGCCCATAACGGATGATGAGGTGTGGAGTGAGTCCTTTCATAGAGTGAAGTCCATGTCTTCATGTGTGCGCTTGGTCTGATCCAACGTAAGGTGCATAGGGTGCACCTGACCAAAGCTAAAATAAGAGGCTTCTTTCCGGAGATGGAGGACAGGTGCGAGTGGTGTTCCGAGGGGCCGGCCGACCACACACATGTTCTCATCTTATCCCAAACTGGTAAGATTTTGGGTCTCTTTCATCAGCGATTCTGAAAGTTGATCAGGAACCTTGTCCTCTGGTGGGCATTTTTGGGTGTGTGGGACTCACCGGGGCTGCAGAAGGGAGTGAAGGCAGCGTTTGCCTCGTTGACTGCCCGGAGGCGGGTTTTGCTGGGGAGGCTGTCTCCTATATTGCCCAATGCCTCAGTATAGTTGGGCATCCTAATGGAATTCTTGCACCATTAGGGGGTTGGTTGAGGGGTTCTATCAGAGGTGCCAGCCATTCATTACCTATTTTAAAGAAGTAGTGTTCAGGGTTTGGATGGGGCAGGATTTGTCAGGTGATTCCAGGAAGGCTTCTTGATGCAATATGTAGCTAGTCCAACTAGGGAAGGGGCAGTACTGGATCTGGTATTAGGGAATGAGCCTGGATAGGTGGTTGAGGTTTCAGTAGGGGAACATTGTGGGAATAGTGACCACAATTCCGTATGTTTTAGGGTATTTTTGAACTGGGATGAGTGTAACTCTCGCGTTAAGGTGCTAAACTGGGGAAAGGCAAATTACGATAACATTAGACAGGAATTGAAGAGTTTGGATTGGGTGCAACTGTTGGATAATAAATCAACATTGGATATGTGGGAGTCTTTCAAGCGCCAGTTGATTAGGATTCAGGAAAGTCACCTTCCTGAGAGAATGAAGGATAAGTATGGGAAGTTTAGGGAACCTTGGATAACGAAGGATATTGTGAACGTCGTCAAAAAGAAAAAGGAGACTTTTGTACGGTCTAGAAGTGTGGGAACAGTCGAAACCCTTGAGGAGTATAAAGAAAGTAGGAAGGAACTGATGTGGGAAATTAGGCTTCTGGGTTCTTCTGCTTGAGTTAATGACACAGGCTGCATGCCTTAAAGACACACATCCAATAATCATCCATGTACAAAAATGTAATGGAAAAAAATAAAAGAAAGGGGAAATCAGGAAATACACAGGGAATAAATAGGAAGGACAGATGGTACTGTTTCCCTGGTTTCATATTAGCCACAAGTCTTTTAAAATAAATTTAGAGTACCCAATTATTTATTTTCCAATTAAGGGGCAATTTAGCATGGCCAATCCACCTAACCTGCACATCTTTTGGGCTGTGGGGGTGAAACCCACGCAGACACGGGAGGAATGTGCAAACTCCACACGGACAATGACCCAGGGCCGGGATTCGAACCCGGGTCCTCAGTGCCATAATCCCAGTGTTAACCACTGCACCACCGTGCTGCCCTGACCCTTACAGTCTTGATAACCTAATAGTACACAGTCCTACTCAGAAAGGTGTTGGGAGCAGAATTACATGGTCAAATGTGTTAAAGTTTCCAGACAGGTTGTGTAGGGCAGGGGTGGATAGTTTACCTTTTCAACAGTCACATAGTATGTCATTTGTGACATTGAGAAGAGCCATTTCATTATTATGCAGGAGGTAGAAACATTATTGGAGAGATTGAAGCATGAAGTTCTGGGAATTTGGGGCATCAATCTGTGAAGTGACAACATGTTCAGGGACTTTGGAGAGGCGAAGGAGGTTCAAGATGGGGCAGTAGTTTGCAAGGATGGAGGGCAAAGGGTTGATGTTTTGAGGAAAGGTGTCTGACAAAGATTTTACTCAGTCAGCATGTACCAGGATTTCAACAGGAGGTGGACTACTGCTGGGGTGTCTGGGAATGTTGGATTTGAATGCAAGGGGGTCAGTACCTGAGGAAACAGGACCATTAATAATGTCAGCTAACATAGGAGTCAGGGAGATAAGTTGAATGATCATCAGCAATAATGTTTAGAGAGCAGGAGATTATTCTCATCAACAAAATGAACTCAGAGAGGGCATGGTCAGGTGTGTGCGGGGATATATAAGAGAAACTAAAGAAAGATGTAAAGTCACTGTTAGGGCGAAGGGATCGTTCAATGAAATTCGGTTTGGGGGCGAGAGGAAACGATGCAAGTGGCAGAATCAACTGATAGGATGATGTCAATCTTTGAAACAAAGCAAGAACACATTGCACAGAGGTGAGGGTGGAGGGGATAGGGTGCTTTAAGTATTTGAAATGAAATGAAGTAAAATGAAAATGAAAATCGCTTATTGTCACAAGTAGGCTTCAAATGAAGTTACTGTGAAAAGCCCCTAGTCGCCACATTCCGGCGCCTGTTCGGGGAGGCTGGTAGGGGATATGAGAAGCTGAGGGTTTACATTTTCCTTCCTGGATGATTTTTGAATAGTGAACAATTTTAGTGCTTGATAGCTTTGTCTGATAATGCCTTAAGCGGTCCAGTCAAATGTGGTGATGAATTTGCTTGCCAAGGATATTCAAATTAGTGTCCCTTGGATTTAAGGGAGCAGAGATGAGGGGTATACCAAAGTCGATAGGGAGATAGGCATCCAAGGAAATATCAGGGATGGCCTCATCAGTGAATAGTCAAGATAGGATAGCGAAGCCATATGAGATAACAGGATTGAGAAGTATACCAGTTCTGCTCACCTCTGTACAAAAAATAATTATGCAGGGATTGAGAAGAAATAGAGAGAAGAACCAAAATATTTGAGGGGATAAAGCGATTAGGTTATGAGGAGCAATTACATAAATTGGCACGGCTCTCACTGAAATGGTGATGGCTGAGGGGTGACGGTGATGGCTGAGGGGTGATGGTGATGGCTGAGGGGTGACGGTGATGGCTGAGGGGTGATGGTGATGGCTGAGGGGTGATGGTGATGGCTGAGGGGTGATGGTGATGGCTGAGGGGTGATGGTGATGGCTGAGGGGTGACGGTGATGGCTGAGGGGTGATATGATTGTTGCTCTAAAGATCATAAAGGGACTAGATAATGTACATTATTGCATGCTGTTTCATTTTGTCCAGAACAATAGAAGCAGGGGACACAGCCTAAAATCAAAAGGGAATGAATTCAGAACTAATTTAGAGAATATTAGTCAGTGAATGGATGGTAAATCTATGGGGCAGGTTCAACTGGGAGACGATGGAAGCAAAAAGTGTTGATTCATTCACAGCGAACAAAGAACAGTACAGAACAGGAACAGGCCCTTCGACCCTCCAAGCCTGTGCCATTCATGATGCCCGAACTTTTAAAAAACCTTACTCGGTCCGTATCCCTCTATTTCCTCCCTATTCATGGATGCCATTTTTTTCAGAAAATAGTATTTTGGGATGCAGTATATAAATAATTTAAGGTGGGACTTATATGTTTTGTAATAATCCCAGTGGTAGCGTGAACAGCATTGTGATCATAGTGTGTGTGTGTGTCTGTTGTTCCCTTAATAGTATCATTAGGCACAGCTGTTTAAGTAGCTTTTATCTCCCAGGAGCTGTGCGTCCTCTCTTCATTCCATTTCAAATAAGTCTGTCACAGATAATTTGTGTGAAATGAAAGCATGGGACAGGGGGTGAGGATGTCCTAGAAAAGGAGGCATTGGAATCATGGTCCAGCACTAATGTAAGCCCAACAACCTTGGTACAAAGAGACAGTTTCTTCTGTTGTATGATCGAATGACTAATGCATCTGTCAGCTCGTGATGCATCCACGGAAAGTAAACTGATGATTGCTACAATTATCTCACGCACTTATGGAAAGAGTCAGACAAGAAGAAATGAAGGCCATGGTGGTTCTGACACTGTGATTGGAAGGGCAGAACAAATTGCAAATGTCAGAGGTGACTCTTCAAATGGATTGTCACAGTGAAACGTGATGAGTAGCAAGTACATTTTGGGAAATCACCATTGCACAGTCTGTAATTTGCTATTCATTAACTTAATTGGTTGAAAAAAGTCACGGGCGAATCCCTGGACCTTTCTGAGGTATGCGTCCTGTTAGTGCCTCTCCTTACTGATGGCATCAACCCTTGGAATTACACCTCGTATCTGGAGTTCGTCCTGTAGGAGTGACATACCTGTATCACTGGCTCCCTGTGAAACCTTAGCCTCCTAAGGCACTAATCTCCTGTGATTCATTGTTGTTTATGCCTGAGGTGGAAGGTGTAGCAGGGAGTCCAAGCTGTTTGTCTTTGTCATCACATTCTGTCAACCTTTCCTACTTCCTTGTTGGTCTTCCTTAAGTCAAATGCCAGGGGAACACTGAAGGCTGGAGTGAAAATGTTGTGTTCTAAACTTGAAAGTTCATTTGTTTCCTCATTAATTCATGGCAAGCAATGTGCTCAGCTATAATACCTGATTGACATGGCCAATAGGAACATAATACAGATGCAAAGCAACAGTATTACTTGGGCACTTTCTTCACTGATGCTAAATTATGCTGGTAACAATCAGCAAAACCACATTAATGCAATAGTAGTGCGCATTTACCCTCAGTTCATTTAGTTTAGTGTAATTGGTTATTGATTTTTTTTAAATAGGTGTCGTGCGTACTTCTGGATAGAAGGCTCTTCCTCTTTAAAACAATTTGGGAACGATCCCAATTTTACTGTGTCACCATTACCCTTAAAGTTAGCAGTAATTTCAGGGCTGCTGCTATATACTGGAATGAATGTTGATGCCAGATAAAATCTATGCACGAAAAATTAAAAGAAGCTAAAGGTAACAGGAGTAGGTAATGGATAGGGCTGGTTTAGCACAGTGGGCTAAATAGCTGACTTGCAAAGCAGAACAATGCCAGCAGCGCAGGTTCAATTCCTGTACCGGCCTCCCTGAACAGGCGCCGGAATGTGGCAACTAGGGGTTTTTCACAGTAACTTAATTGAAGCCTACTTGTGACAATAAGCGATTATTATTATAAGATACTTCCCAAAAATGAATGTGATAACTTCAAACAATACGAACAGTTCAGTGTCAAAGGATAAAACTATTTGCTGAGTCGAATAATTATTATCTTGTTACCTAAATCTAATAGAATTGACCCTACACGTTGGTTTAAAATCAATTAGGAAATTTGTTTCCCTATCCTACATTGTCTGGATTGCAGAGTTGTTTCCGATCCTTTACTACCATTCAAAAATGTGCCTGTGTTTACATAAAATAGTTTTCCATGCACAACAGAAACTGCCATTCCTTTCATAGTTATATCACTTACACTTTCTGTCATCCATGTATTCTTCAAATTCTTTACAAATACTTTTTTCATAAATTCTAACTTTTTTTAATACAGATTTCGTCGCAATGGGATGCTGTGCCATTCATTACTGGAGACCTAACCGTGGGATGTTTCGTTTTTTGACTTGGTAAAAGTTGGCTGCAGAATTATACGTATTTAAATATGGCGGCCAGAATTTTAGCTGGTGTGGTACTATGTACGAAGTGTGCCTTGTTTATTCTGAATAAATTGGAAACTTTTCTCACATAAGTAACTGCACTCTGAAACCACTTAATCAGAGCTATCGAAAACATGGCCATCTTTTCATTTTAGTTAAGGAAAGTTCAGGAAATAGTCCATGGTGATAGTTCAGCTTTGCACTGCTATTAATAGCAATATAATCTTCCATAGTTACCCACCCATAACCATAAACTCAAAGTGTTGCACAAGCACATTCTTGCAACAGTAAAACCAAGGAAACTTCTCATGTGGCTAAATAATATTATATTAGACGTTATTGAATAAAAGCAGGTAATTAAATTTCGTAAGAGACAAAGGGTAATTTTATTTTATTAGTTCTCACTAAACTTTTGCTGGCATTCCTAGGAGAGGTGGTGGCATAGTGGTGTTGTCACTAGACTAGTAATCCAGCAATCTAGTATAATGCTCTCAGAACCCAGGTTCAAATTCCACCACAGCAGATGGTATAACTTGAATTCAATACAATCCTAAAATTAATAGTCTAAGGGTGACCATGAAACCATTGTTGTAAAATCCCATCCGAATAACTAATATCCTTTAGGGAAGGAAATCTGCCATCCTTACCTGGTCTGACCTACCGTTGACTCCAGACCCCAGCAACGTGGTTGACTCTTAACTGCTCTCTGAAATGGCCGAGCTATCCAGTAATTTAATGTATTAACCTGTCTATTAACCAATGGGGTTGAAATTCAAAAAGAGACTTCCGGTTGCGGCTATGCCTAGGTAGGTCGCACGTTTGGCAGCTCCCGCCGGGAATGGACTTTTGGGCTCTCTAGAGGGGCCCCAACGGCAATTGTTCGACGGCTTCTAGTGTGGGGAGGTGACAGCAGGGTCCCCCCGACATTATATCGATTAGACCAGGAGTGGAGCGGTTAAAAAAGTGATCTTGGGGCAGCGAAAAGTGAGAGGGAGAAAAAACAAGATGGCGGCAGGTGGAGACCAAGCAGCATGGGCGCAGTGGTCGCAGGAGCAGCAGGGGTTTCCGAGACGCTGCTTTGAGGAGCTGAAAACTGAAATGCTGGCTCCAATGAAGGCGGCAATTGAGAAGCTAGTGGAGACCCAGAAGGCCCAAGAGGCAGCGATCCGGGAGGTGCGGCAAAAAGCCTCGGAGAACGAGGACGAGATCTTGGGCCTGGCGGTGAAGGTGGAGGCGCATGAGGCACTGCACAAGAGGTGGGCGGAAAGATTTGAGGACCTGGAGAATAGGTCGAGGAGGCAGAATCTTCGGATTCTGGGACTCCCCGAAGGAGTGGAGGGGCCCGATGCTGGGGCACATGTGAGCACGATGCTCAATTCGCTGATGGGCGCCGGAGCCTTCATGAGGCCTCTGGAGCTAGATGGGGCTCACCGGGTCCTAGCAAGGAGACCCAAGGCCAACGAGCCGCCAAGGGCTGGAGTGGTGAGGTTTCACCGCTTTATGGATAGAGAGTGTGTCCTGAGATGGGCCAAGAAAGAGCGGAGCAGCAGGTGGGAGAACACGGAGATCCAAATTTACCAGGACTGGAGTGCGGAGGTGGCTAAGAAGAGAGCTGGTTTCAATCGGGCTAAGGCGGTGCTCCATGGAAAGGGGGTGAAGTTCGGTATGCTGCAGCCAGCGGGATTGTGGGTCACGTTCCAGGACCGGCACCACTATTTCAAAACGCCTGATGAGGCATGGAGCTTTATACGGACTGAAAAGTTGGACTCAAATTGAGTGTTTGTTGTGGGGGATATTTACTGTGTATATGGTGTTTATTACGTTTAGGGAATGTTCCTTTGGTTTGGGTGCTGGATGAGGTTGGGTGAAGGGATTTGATGGGGAGACTGTGGGAGAGTGTGGGCGTCGGTGTTGGAGGGGCAGACCCCCACGAAGGAAGAGGGGGAGTGGAGGCCCGGGGATGGGGAATTGGGGTAAGGCCGCAAAAGGAGCTGCGCCAGAGGGGGCGGGGCAGGCTCAGGAAAGCGCGGGCTTTTTCCCGCGCTAGGGAAGGACGGGGGTGGGGGCCGGGGGGGGGGGGGGGGGGGGGGGGGATGAGCGGTGCTGGAGAGGAGCGCACACTGACTGCCAGGGAGGGGGGATTCTCACACTGGGGGGGTCGATGGAATGGCGGGAGAGGCCGGGGTCAGCAGGAGTCAGCTGACTTACGGGAGTATTATGGGGGGAGCAAAAGGGCTAGATGTGGATCTAGCGGTGGGAGGGGGAGGAAGAGGGGGGGTATAGGGTTGCTGCTGCATTGGCCAAAGGAGAGGTGGCAGTAGGAGAGGTGGTCAGGGCGGGGGTCCGCCGTCTGGGGGACTGGAGGGTGCGGGAGGTGCGGGCACGTGGCTGGCCTAGAAAAGGAGATGGCTAGTCGGCGGGTGGGGGGGGGGGGGGGGGGGTGAGCAGCCCCCCAATCCGGCTGATAACTTGGAATGTGAGGGGCCTGAACGGGCCGATCAAGAGGGCCCGGGTGTTCGCGCACTTAAAGGGACTGAAGGCAGACGTGGTTATGCTCCAGGAGATACATTTGAAGGTGGCAGATCAGGTTAGGCTGAGAAAGGGATGGGTAGGACAGGTATTCCATTCAGGGCTGGATGCGAAGAACAGAGGGGTTGCAATACTGGTGGGGAAGCGGGTGTCGTATGAGGCAATGAATATTGTAGTGGATAATGGAGGTCGATATGTGATGGTGAGCGGTAGGTTGCAGGGGGTGCGGGTGGTACTGGTAAACATATATGCCCCGAACTGGGATGATGCCGGGTTTATGAAACGCATGCTTGGTCGGATTCCGGACCTGGAGGTAGGAAGCTTGATAATGGGGGGGGATTTCAACATGGTGCTGGACCCAGCACTGGACCGTTCTAGGTCCAGGACGGGTAAGAGGCCGGCTGCGGCCAAAGTGCTCAGGGGGTTTATGGACCAGATGGGGGGAGTGGATCCATGGAGGTTTGTCAGGCCACTGGCCAGGGAATTTTCATTCTTTTCCCATGTACATAGAGCCTACTCCCGGATAGATTTTTTTGTTTTGAGTAGGGCGCTAATCCCGAAAGTGGAGGGAACGGAGTATTTGGCCATAGCCATCTCGGACCCCCCCTAGCATTGGGTGGAGCTGGAGTTAGGAGAGGAGAGGGACCAGCGCCCGCTGTGGCGTCTAGATGTGGGATTATTGGCGGATGAGGATGTGTGCGGGCGGGTGCGGGGGTGCATTGAAAGATATTTGGAGGCCAATGACAACGGGGAGGTGCAGGTGGGGGTAGTCTGGGAGGTGCTGAAGGCGGTGGTCAGGGGAGAGTTAATCCCCATCAGGGCCCACAGGGAGAAGAGAGAGGGCAGGGAGAGGGAGAGGTTGGTGGGGGAGATCTTAAGGGTGGACAGGAGATATGCAGAGGCCCCCGAGGAGGGACTACTCAGGGAGCGGCGGAACCTCCAGACGGAGTTCGACCTGTTGACCACAGGGAAAGCAGAGGCACAGTGGAGGAAAGCGCAGGGGGCGACGTATGAGTATGGGGAGAAGGTGAGTCAGATGCTGGCACACCAGCTTCGTAAGAGGAAGGCAGCGAGGGAGAGAGGTGGAGTTAAGGATAGAGGGGGGAATATGGTGTGGAGTGCGGTGAGAATAAACAAGGTATTTAGGGACTTCTATGGGGATCTGTACAGATCTGAGCCCCAGCGGGGGAAGAGGGGATGCGACGATTTTTGGATCAGCTGAGGTTCCCGAGGGTGGAGAAGCAGGAGGTGGCTGGTTTAGGGGCGCCAATTGGGCTGGAGGAGCTGGTTAAAGGATTGGGGAGCATGCAGGCGGGGAAGGCCCCGGGGCCAGATGGGTTCACGGTCGAGTTTTACAGGAAATACGTGGACCTGCTAGGCCCGTTGCTAGTGAGGACTTTCAATAAGGCAAGGGAGGTGGCGGGCGCTGATCTCTCTGATCCTGAAGCGGGACAAGGACCCACTGCAATGTGGGTCGTATAGACCGATCTCGCTCCTCAATGTGGATGCTAAGTTGCTGGCAAAAGTGCTGGCTACGAGAATTGAGGACTGTGTCCCGGGGGTGATTCATGAGGACCAGACGGGATTTGTGAAGGGTAGGCAGCTAAACACTAATGTGCGAAGGATCCTCAATGTGATTATGATGCCATCGGTGGAGGGAGAGGCGGAGGTAGTGGCAGCTATGGATGCGGAGAAGGCCTTCGACCGGGTGGAGTGGGAGTATCTTTGGGAAGTGCTGCGGAGGTTTGGGTTCGGGGAAGAGTTCATCAGCTGGGTCAGGTTGCTATATAGAGCCCCGGTGGCGAGTGTGGCTACGAATCGGCGGATTTCGGAGTACTTTCGGCTGTACCGAGGGACGAGGCAGGGGTGCCCCCTGTCCCCCTTGTTGTTTGCATTGGCAATTGAGCCTCTGGCCATGGCATTAAGGGAGTCCAGGAAATGGAGGGGACTGGTCCGAGGGGGAGAGGAACATCGGGTGTCGCTGTATGCAGACGACCTGTTGCTGTATGTGGCAGATCCAGTGGAGGGGATGGCGGAGGTCATGCGGATCCTTAGGGAGTTAGGAGACTTTGCGGGGTATAAGCTCAATGTAGGGAAAAGTGAGCTCTTTGTGGTGCATCCAGGGGACCAGCGAAGGGGGATAGACGACCTGCCGTTGAAGAGGGCGGAAAGGAGCTTTCAGTACTTAGGGATCTAGGTGGCTGGGAGTTGGGGGGCCCTGCATGAGCTCAATTTCACGCGGTTGGTGGAGCAGATGGAGGAGGATTTCAAAAGATGGGATGTGCTGCCACTCTCGCTAGCGGGCAGGGTGCAGTCGGTTAAAATGATGGTCCTCCCGAGGTTTCTCTTTGTGTTCCAGTGCCTTCCCATTATGATTCCCAAGGCCTTTTTCAAATGGGTAGGTAGGAGCATCATGGGTTTTGTGTGGGCAAATAAGACCCCGAGAGTAAAGAGGGTGTTTCTGGAGCGTAGTAGGGACAGGGGAGGGCTGGCTCTGCCAAATTTGTACGGCTATTATTGGGCTGCTAATGTGGGGATGATCTGTAAGTGGGTAATGGAGGGAGAGGGGGTGGCGTGGAAGAGGTTGGAGATGGCGTCCTGTGTGGGCACGAGCCTGAGGGCGCTGGCGACGGCACTGCTGCCAGTCTCGACGACAAGGTACACCACGAGTCCGGTGGTGGCGGCGACGTTGAAGATCTGGGGGCAGTGGAGACGACACAGGGGCGAGGTGGGAGCCTCGGTTTGGTCCCCGATTCGGGAGAACCATCGGTTCATCCCGGGAAGGATGGATGGGGGGTTTCGGAGCTGCCATCGGGCAGGGATTAGAAGAATGGGGGACCTGTTTATAGATGGGACGTTTGCGAGCCTAGGGGCGCTGGAGGAGAAGTTTGGGTTACCCCCGGGAAATGCTTTCAGGTATATGCAAGTGAGGGCGTTTGTGAGGTGGCAGGTGAGGGAGTTCCCGCTGCTCCCGGCACAGGGGACTCAGGACAGGGTAATTTCTGGTGTATGGGTTGGAGAAGGCAGTGTTTCGGCGATCTATCAGGAGCTGAAAGAAGAGGAGGAGGCCTCGGTAGAGGAGCTAAAGGGCAAGTGGGAGGAGGAGCTTGGGGAGGAGATAGATGAGGGTCTGTGGGCTGATGCCCTGAGTAGGGTTAATTCTTCCTCCTCTTGCGCCAGGCTCAGCCTAATACAATTTAAGGTTACTCACAGACGCATATGATAGGGGCGAGGTTGAGTAGGTTCTTTGGGGTGGAGGATAGATGTGGGAGGTGCTCGGGAAGCCCGGCGAATCACGTCCACATGTTCTGGTCGTGCCCGGCACTGGATGGGTTTTGGAGGGGTCTTGCGCGGACTATGTCTAAGGTGGTGAAAGTCCAGGTCAAGCCGAGTTGGGCGTTGGCACTATTTGGGGTAACGGATGAGCCGGGAGTGCAGGAGGCGAAAGAGGCCGGTATCCTGGCCTTTGCGTTCCTGGTAGCCCGGCAGAGGATCTTGCTACTATGGAAGGACGCGAAGCCCCCCAGTGTGGAAGCCTGGATAAACGACATGGCAGAGTTCATCAAGCTGGAGAGGATAAAATTTGCCTTACGAGGGTCTGTGCAGGGGTTCTTCAGGCGGTGCCAACCGTTCCTAGACTATCTCGCGGAGCGTTAGGAGGAGGTCAGCAGCAGCAGCAACCCAAGGGTGGGGGGGGGGAGTGGGGGGTCTCTTTCGGGGGGGGAATTTGGGTGGGTGGGGGGGGGGGGCTTCCCTACGGGTACCTTTGAATGTCATATGGGGGGATTACTGTATATGGGGAAACCCAATGTATAGGTTCTGTATAATTTTGACTGTTGTGTTTGTGTTTCTTTCCTTTTGTTATTGGGGGGGGGGGGTTTGTTAAACAATTTGTTGGAAAATTTGAATAAACATATTTTATGAAAGAAATTCAAATATATTTTAATTAGATATGGGGCGTGATCCAACGCTCACTCTGCGCCAGAAAAGCAGCTCGCCACGGCTCCCGCGATCTACCCGACTCGCCGCGTCTTGCAAGATTCAATGAAATCTCGCGAGATGTTGCGACGTGAATACCGCCCACAATGGGCAGGATCACTTTTTGGCAAATCTGCATATTAGAGCGAGATAGTTAGTTTCACTCTAATGTGCAGATTACCGAGGTACCTGAGGCTTTGGGATTCAATCCCTTCACCTCAGAGATCTTGGGTGAGCGCTTTTTGGTGCTGGTCCCCATAAACGGGAACCAGAAAGAACGGCATTTTGGGGGTCTCCCAGGGGATTGGAGGCCCCCAGCTGCATACCCTTTGGGCATGGTGGTACCCTGACACTGCTAGTGCTGGCCTGGCACTTTGGCCCAGGTGGCACAGCCAGTTGGCATAGGCCCTGCCAAGTTGGCACAGCCAAGGTGCCAAGCTGGCACTTTTTGCATGCGTGCAATCGGGCTGCGGGTTTCCCAGCGTGGGTGTTGGTGGTGTTGCATTTGGGTGGAGGGGGAGGTCTGGATCATTTTGGGTGCCTCGGAGATTGGGACGCCATTTAAAAATGGTGATCTCTTGTTACAATGGGGAGTTCAGGTGAGCGGAGCTCCCCACTGTACAAAATAGGGCTATGTGCGGCCTTGGCCGCGGGTTCCCAGTTCAGGCCCCTTATTCAATGCGAGTCGCGTTGAATAGTCATGTGTTTCTCGGCACTGCGAGTGTTGGGAGACACATGGCTAAACGTGCTCGCCCAGGGATTTTGTTCTCTTTTGGGAAAATCACGCCCATAGCCTGCGTGACAGACATATGGCTAGCCAGTGATGCTGCCATCCTATAAAAAAGATTTATATTTAAATGGTTGCTGATGGCTGTCTTTCTGCAACTGTATAGAACCTTGGTGAGACTACACTTGGAATACTGTGTGCAATTGTTCTGCATACCTCAGGAAAGATATACTTGCCATAGAGGGAGTAAAAATCACCCTCATTTAATTAATTCCTGAGATGGAGGGATTGTCCTATGAGGAACGATTAAATAGGCTGGGCATATATTCTCTGGGGTTTAGAAGAATAGGATGTGATCTCAAAGAACAAAGAAATGTACAGCACAGGAACAGGCCCTTCAGCCCTCCAAGCCCGTGCCGACCATGCTGCCCGACTAAACTACAATCTTCTACACTTCCTGGGTCCGTATCCCTCTATTCCCATCCTATTCATGTATTTGTCAAGATGCCCCTTAAATGTCACTATCGTCCCTGCTTCCACTACCTCCTCCGGTAGCGAGTTCCAGGCACCCACTACCCTCTGCGTAAAAAACTTGCCTCGTACATCTACTCTAAACCTTGCCCCTCTCACCTTAAACCTATGCCCCCTAGTAATTGACCCCTCTACTCCGGGAAAAAGCCTCTGACTATCCACTCTGTCTATGCCCCTCATAATTTTGCAGACCTCTATCAGGTCGCCCCTCAACCTCCTTCGTTCCAGTGAGAACAAACCGAGTTTATTCAACCGCTCCTCATAGCTAATGCCCTCCATACCAGGCAACATTCTGGTAAATCTCTTCTGCACCCTCTCTAAAGCCTCCACATCCTTCTGGTAGTGTGGCAACCAGAATTGAACACTATACTCCAAGTGTGGCCTAACTAAGGTTCTATACAGCTGCAACATGACTTGCCAATTCTTATACTCAATGCCCCGGCCAATGAAGGCAAGCATGCCGTATGCCTTCTTGACTACCTTCTCCACCTGTGTTGCCCCTTTCAGTGACCTGTGGACCTGTACTCTTAGATCTCTTTGACTTTCAATACTCTTGAGGGTTCTACCATTCACTGTATATTCCCTACCTGCATTAGACCTTCCAAAATGCATTACCTCACATTTGTCCAGATTAAACTCCATCTGCCATCTCTCCGCCCAAGTCTCCAAACAATCTAAATCCTGCTGTATCCTCTGACAGTCCTCATCGCTATCCGCAATTCCACCAACCTCTGTGTCATCTGCAAACTTACTAATCAGACCAATTACATTTTCCTCCAAATCATTTATATATCCTACAAACAGCAAAGGTCCCAGCACTGATCCCTGTGGAACACCACTGGTCACAGCCCTCCAATTAGAAAAGCATCCTTCCATTGCTACTCTCTGCCTTCTATGACCTAGCCAGTTCTGTATCCACCTTGCCAACTCACCCCTGATCCCGTGTGACTTCACCTTTTGTACTAGTCTACCATGAGGGACCTTGTCAAAGGCCTTACTGAAGTCCATATAGACAACATCCACTGCCGTGCCTGCATCAATCATCTTAGTGACCTCCTCGAAAAACTCTATCAAGTTAGTGAGACACGACCTCCCCTTCACAAAACCATGCTGCCTCTCACTAAAACGTCCATTTGCTTCCAAATGGGAGTAGATCCTGTCTCGAAGAATTCTCTCCAGTAATTTCCCTACCACTGAAGTAAGGCTCACCGGCCTGTAGTTCCCTTGATTATCCTTGCTACCCTTCTTAAACAGAGGAACAACACTGGCTATTCTCCAGTCCTCCGGGACATCCCCTGGAGACAGTGAGGGTCCAAAGATTTCTGTCAAGGCCTCAGCAATTTCCTCTCCAGCCTCCTTCAGTATTCTGGGGTAGATCCCATCAGGCCCTGGGGACTTATCTACCTTAATATTTTTTAAGACACCCAACACCTCGTCTTTTTGGATCTCAATGTGACCCAGGTTATCTACACACCCTTCTCCAGACTCAACATCTACCAATTTCTTCTCTTTGGTGAATACTGATGCAAAGTATTCATTTAGTACCGCGCCCATTTCCTCTGGCTCCACACATAGATTCCCTTGCCTATCCTTCAGTGGGCCAACCCTTTCCCTGGCTACCCTCTTGCTTTTTATGTACATGTAAAAAGCCTTGGGATTTTCCTTAACCCTATTTGCCAATGACTTTTCGTGACCCCTTCTAGCCCTCCTGACTCCTTGCTTAAGTTCCTTCCTACTTTCCTTATATTCCACGCAGGCTTTGACTGTTCCCAGCCTTTTAGCCCTGACAAATGCCTCCTTTTTCTTTTTGACGAGGCCTACAATATCTCTCGTTATCCAAGGTTCCCAAAAATTGCCATATTTATCCTTCTTCCTCACAGGAACATGCCGGTCCTGAATTCCTTTCAACTGACACTTGAAAGCCTCCCACATGTCAGATGTTGATTTGCCCTCAAACATCCGCCCCCAATCTATGTTCTTCAGTTCCCGCCTAATATTGTTATAATTAGCCTTCCCCCAATTTAGCACATTCATCCTAGGACCACTCTTATCCTTGCCCACCAGTACTTTAAAACTTACTGAATTGTGGTCACTGTTACCGAAATGCTCCCCTACTGAAACATCTACCGCCTGGCCGGGCTCATTCCCCAATACCAGGTCCAGTACCGCCCCTTCCCTAGTTGGACTGTCTACATATTGTTTTAAGAAGCCCTCCTGGATGCTCTTTACAAACTCCGCCCCGTCTAAGCCCCTGGCACTAAGTGAGTCCCAGTCAATATTGGGGAAGTTAAAGTCTCCCATCACCACAACCCTGTTGTTTTTACTCTTTTCCAAAATCTGTCTACCTATCTGCTCCTCTATCTCCCGCTGGCTGTTGGGAGGCCTGTAGTAAACCCCCAACATTGTGACTGCACCCTTCTTATTCCTGATCTCTACCCATATAGCCTCACTGCCCTCTGAGGTGTCCTCCCTCATTCCACCATCCAAAATTCTTACAAGGTTCGACAGGGTAGATACACGAAGGATGGTTCCTCTGGCCTCCAACCAGGGGACAGTCTCAGAATTTGGGGAAAGTGATTTAGGATTGAGAGGGGGAGGAATTTCTTCACTCAGGGGATGGTGAATCTTTGGAATTCTCTGTCCAAGAGGGTGCAGAGGGTGCGTTCTTGAGTATGTTCAAGATTCCGATTGATAAAATTCTTCATATTAAAAACATCCAGCGATATGAGGATAAGTGCAGGAAAATGGTGTTGAAATAGAGATCAGACATGATGCCCCACAACTTCCGTTGAATCTTTTGGCGTTTGGAGAGCTGAGCTCAAACTAGATTTTTGGAAAGTCTTTTGAAACAGCTGAATGTGGGCAGCATGGTTAGCCCTGCTACCTCACCGCGTCGAGGTTCCAGGTTCGATCCCGGTTCTGGGTCACTGTCCGTGTGGAGTTTGCACATTCTCCCCGTGTTTGCGTGGGTTTCGCCCCCACAACCCAAAGGTGTGCAGGGTAGGTGAATTGACCACGCTAAATTGCCCCTTAATTGGAAAAAATGAATTGAGTATTCTAAGTTTACAAGAAAAAAAGAAATAGCTGAATTTGGAATTTCGGGGCAGCTCTTACTTGCCCGGTTTACCCTGATGTTAGGGAAGTTTTTACACTTGTTTATTGCACTTTCATTTCTCGTCCAGAATCAGCAAGCAAAGACAGGCGACATCGGAGAGGATTTTTTAGGTGGGTTAACATTTTATAATAGTGTTATGGGCGAGGCGTTTTCAGAACCCCAAAATGTATCATGGAGTTCAACCAACCTCTCCCTTTAATGTATTTATTGTTTTTCCTAGCACACGGCTTGTTCCCTAGGTGTGGGATTACAATTATGGACACGTGGGTTTTTAACACAAAACACTGTTTATTCCATGAACTCAACTTAACATCTTAAATAAACAATGGATCTCTTAACACCCCTAACTTCAAAGATAACTCAGAAAATATTGCAACAGTAAATAATTCCTCAAAATGTTCCTTCAAACTTCCAAGAGACTTAACACCTTTAAACAGAATCACATCAGGTTAAAGGCTTTACTATTATGAGTTTGAATCACCCAAATGATCCAGAGATAGTCTTACATGGCAGACATCACAGCAAATCCAGCTCACTGCAAAACACAGCCACTCACAAGCTCTTTTCGAACTGCAAAACTCTGGAAACACACAGACACACACCAGCTCTTTTTCAAAACTGAAACTAAAAACTGCCAAAATGGCCGATCTAAAGCCCACCTCCACCCACTCTCTGACATCACTGTTTTCTTAAAGGTACATTGCTTAAACATCCATGTCTTAAAGGTACTCTCACATGACACCTCCCCCCAAGAAAAATAACTAAACCATCAACTTCCAGATGGTTTCATTTTTCACTTTTGCACCATCCACTAAGAAATGTACACAGTAAATATACCTTTTCGTTTTAAAAAAACAACAACACATGCAAACAAGTATAATAATATAGTCCATTTTTCTTTGTTCTTCTTCCTCCAACCGAAATCCTTCTCGATTGACAGTCTCTTTGAACAAAGTCTCTGCACGATCCATCCATTCCTCTACTCCTCGGCATTTCTCTTCAGAATCAGATACTTTAGTTCAATCTGACCACAGAGCCCCTTGCAATTCTCCAATACAGGAGCATTGGTTACCACATCTTTCAGGCAGTCAAATGCCTGTTGAAAGTCCGCTGTCCATTGAAATTTTTTACGTTTCTTCAGCAATTCCATCAGTGGAGTAATCACGCCACAAAACGTTTGCACAACTGTTCGATCAAATTCATTCATGCCAGGAGATCGCATTATTTCCCTTTGTCTTGAGGATAACGGAAACTCCGCAAGGAAAGTGATTCGGGCTTCTCCAAATTCACTTTCGGCTAGATTCATCACCAAACCCGCCTCCTGAAGTCGATCGAAGAACTCCATACGATGTTTTAAATGTTCTTTCCATGTCTGGCTGAAAACTACCAGATCGTCGATGTATACCGCACAATTAGGTTATCCTGAAACGACAGTATTAGTTAACCGTTGAAATGTTGCTGGGGTGTTTTTCATTCCAAATGGCATAACTTTGAACTGGTATATACCATCTGGAGTCACAAAAGCTGAAATCTCCTTCGCCCTCTCAGATAAAGGTACTTGGAAGTAACTGTTCAGTAAATCCAATTTGGAAATAAAAGCAGATTGTCCCACTTTCTCAATGCAATCCTCCAAACGTGGGATAGGATAAGAGTCCGTTCTTGTAACTGCATTCACCTTTCGATAATCCACACACCACCATTGGGTACCGTCTGGTTTAGGTAGCATCACTATGGGTGAGCTCCATTGGCTGCAACCCACGCCAATTATGCCATGCTTTAGCATACTCTCAATCTCTCTGTTAACCTGTGCCAATTTTAAAGGATTAAGTCTATATGGATGTTGTTTGATAGGAACAGCATTTCCCACATCTACACCATGTATAGCCATTTTAGTACTTCCCAATTTATCTCTACAAACTTGCCCATGTGATATCAATAACTCTTTCAGGTCAGTTCGTTTTTCCTCTGGAAGGTAACTTAACAATTCATCCCAATTCTTAAGAACATCCTCATTTTCCAATTTAATTTGAGGTATGTCAAATTCACAGTTATCTGGATTTGGTTCGTCACTTTGAGTGAGAATCATTAAAACCTTCTTTTTCTCTCCTTCCCTTTCAAAGTACCTTTTAAGCATATCCACATGACACACTCGGTGAGTCTTCCTTCTATCTGGTGTTTTTACCACATAATTCACCTCACTTGCTTTCCTTTCAATCTGATATGGTCCACAAAACCTAGCTTTTAAAGGCTCCCCTACCACTGGTAACAACACTAAAACTTTATCCCCACTGGCAGAACTACGAACTTTGGATTTCTTGTCCGCTACCCGTTTCATCACATTTTGTGCAACATTCAAATGTTGTCTAGCCAATTCACCTGCTCTATTTAATCATTCCCTAAAATTTGACACGTAATCCAATAGTGTAATTTCCGATTTCGCACCCACCAATTTTTCCTTAATCAATTTAAGTGATCCTCTTACCTCATGACCAAAAATGAGTTCAAAAGGACTAAATTTGGTAGACTCATTAGGTGCATCGCTAATTGCAAACAATACAAATGGGATTCCTTTATCCCAATCCTCTGGATAATCTTGACAATACACCCTCAACATTGTCTTTAATGTCTGATGCCACCTTTCTAATGCTCCCAGCGATTCTGGATGGTACGCAGTTGATTTAAATTGTTTTATTGCTGAGCTAGCCATAACTTCTGTGAATAACTTTGAAGTAAAATTTGTTCCTTGATCCGATTGAATTTCTGTGTTGGTCCATATCTAGTAAAGAATTTAAGTAACTCCTCCACAATCCTTTTAGCTGTAATATTACGTACTGGAATGGCCTCTGGAAACCTAGTAGACACATCCATTACAGTCAAAAGATATTGATTCCCACTTTTTGTTTTAGGAAGCGGTCCTACAAAATCGATTAGGACCCTTGTAAAAAGTTCCCCAAATGCTGGAATGGGTATTAAGGGTGTTGGTCCCACCACTGCCCGAGGCCTCCCCACCACTCGACATGTGTGACACGACCGACAAAATCCAACCACATCCCCATGCAGTCCAGGCCAACAAGAATGCCTCCGGATCTCAGCCTGAGCCCTCCCCATTCCCAAATGACCTCCTACTGGCACCCATGTGCAACTCGCAACACCTCCCCTCTACACCCCACCGGCAACACCACCCGATGAACCTCCGCCTGCACACGCACAGGTCTCCACCCTCTCATCAAGACACCAGCCCTACGGCAACAACACTCTGGCACACTCTCAGACTCCCCCTCCGTATATGCTCTCCGACACACCCGTTCCACCTCCACATCTTTCCGTTGTAACTCCACCAATCTTACCGAACCAAAAATATCTGCCTCATCCTCCACCCTTTCCCGCTCCCCTCCAACCATCCGATCAAAAATAATTTCCGACAACTGCACCTCAACTCCATCTCCACTCCCAGACCCCTCCTCCCGACCCAACCGCGACTCCACGACCCTGCCACCACACAATCCGGAAAAATCCCAGGACACCCGCCCCTCAACACCTCAGCTGACCGACCCCCCAATGGCCCATCAATCACAGTAGGCATCACTCACACCCGCAATCCAGCCACACCACCACCCAAGAAAAACTGCACTCCTGGATAAGACAGTCCATCCACCACTCCCACCACCACCCCACCACTCTTCACTGGACTTTCCAACCCCACCCCACACAATGGAATGCCACTCCTCTCACCCTGAACCCCACACATCACCACCCCCCTGGCAACATTCCTCCCAAACCACACAACTCCCCATCTCCCACCACCAAAGATTGACTAGCCCCTGCACCCCCCAATATCGTGACCTCTTCACCTGCTCCTCCCGATACACACGAGCAAACTCCACCCCCACAAGCAAATCCTTCAAAGACAACTGGCACCCTCCTAACAACCACCTCTTGAACAGGCTGCACAATCGTCTGCACCTCCCTGCCTTCCCCCGGGCCCTCCCCCACCACTCCAACAAACCCCACTCTCCCATCCTGCCCCACCACATCAGCCTTCCCAGTGCCCCTCCTCAACCACCAACACCGCAACTCTACATGGCCCAGTCCACCACAGTGAAAACATCTGAAACCTCGCACCTCCCCTCCACCCTCCTGGACCTCCCCTTCAATCTGAGGTACACTCTCCCCACTGTTTCCCATCAGATCACCTTTACCTTTACCACTTGAGTATTTCTCATGTCCCCAGTTTCTATCCCTCACCGGCTGAAACTGATGTTGGAAACCAAGCTTTGATTTATGAACTAATTCACAATCCTCTGCCATTTCCGCTGCTAATCTCGCAGTTTTAACCCTCTGTTCTTCCACATGAGTTCTCACTACATCAGGAATTGAATTTTTAAACTCCTCCAAAAGTATAATTTCTCTGAGAGCTTCATACGTTTGGTCTATCTTCAAAGCCCTTATCCACCTATCAAAATTACTCTGTTTGAGCCTTTCAAACTCCATGTATGTTTGACCAAATTCTTTACTTAAATTTCTAAACCTTTGTCTGTAAGCTTCAGGCACTAGCTCTTATGCACTTAAGATGGATTTCTTCACCTCCTCATACGTTCCAGATACCTCCTCCGGTAGTGATGCAAACACTTCACTAGCTCTACCTACCAGCTTTGTTTGAATCAGTAACACCCACATGTCCTGTGGCCATTTCATTTGTTTAGCTATCTTCTCAAATGAAATGAAAAAGGCTTCCACTTACTTCTCGTCAAACCTTGGTAATGCTTGGACATATTTAAATAGATTCCCACCAAGCCTTTGACTATGACGCTCTTTCTCACTATCCTCATCACTATCATCCAACTGTACGTTTCCCTTTATGTCTGCCAATTTTAACTGATTGTCATGTTTCATGGCCATTTTCTGAAGTTCAAACTCCCACTCTTTATCTTTTTCCCTGAGCTGTATCTCCCTTTCATTTTCTTTTTGTTCTGCTAGGGCTATTCTTTCTTTTCTCCTTTCTACTCTCTTCTTTTCTTTTTCCTCTCTCTCTCTTTCTTTTTCTTCTCTCTCTTTCTCTTTCTTTTTCCTCTCTCTCTCACTCTCGTATTCAAGCCGCTTTAATTCTTTCTCATGTTCCATTTGTTTAATTTGCAACTGAATTTTTGCCATTTCCAATGAGTCAAACTCTATCTCAGGCAACTTTAAATGCTTAACCACCGCCATAATTACCTCATCTTTTCGCATTTTGTCAGGTAATGTTAACTGCAATGTTCTTGCCAAATCTAACAGTCTACTTTTCGTTTCTGTCCGTAAAGTACTACATGCGACATTCTCCACCCCCAAAAACTTCTGAGCCTCTGAAAGAGCCAGTGTTCACAACACTCTCGACACTTAAACTAAAATACCACACCGGGAAAGCAACAATCCTTCACTGTCTTTAAGTTCACAAAAGTCAATCCAATAGATAGACTTTTATCCCCCTCGAGCCCCCAATTGTTATGGGCGAGGCATTTTCAGAAGCCCAAAATGTATCATGGAGTTCAACCAACCTCTTCCTTTAATGTATTTGTTGCTTTTCCGTGCACACGGCTTGTTCCCTAGGTGTGGGATTACAATTATGGGCACGTGGGTTTTTAAACACAAAACACTGTTTATTCCATGAACTCAACTTAACATCTTAAATAAGCATTGGATTTCTTAACATCCCTTACTTCAAAGATAACTCAGAAAATATTGCAACAGTAAATAATTCCTCAAAATGTTCCTTCAAACTTCCAAGAGACTTAACACCTTTAAACAGAATCACATCAGGTTAAAGGCTTTACTATTATGAGTTTAAATCACCCAAATGATCCAGAGATAGTCTTACATGGCAGACATCACAGCAAATCCAGCTCACTGCAAAGCACAGTCACTCACAAGCTCTTTTCAAACTGCAAAACTCTGGGAACACACAGACACACACCAGCTCTTTTTCAAAACTGAAACTAAAAACTGCCAAAATGGCTCCACCCACTCTCTGACATCACTGTTTTCTTAAAGGTACATTGCTTAAACATCCATGTCTTAAAGGTACTCTCACATGACAATAGTGTTTATAAGATGTTTAAAATGCACAAAAAAAGAAAGATATATATATATTTTTGAACTTTGGTTTGTCATGAGGCTGTTAATTCCATTAAAGGAACTATAATGGCTGGAAAGAGTGGGTATGTATTAAGCTTCAGCCAAAGTACATTTGGATTTTGCAATGTATTTTAAGCTGTGTTGTTGAAGAGTCTCCCTGATATAGGGCTCGATTCAGCGACCCCGTTGCACCAACCGCAGATCCGAGCATGGCAGGTGGATTGTACGGGAGCCCCAGATTGGGTTCCACGCCGGGTGCAAAAACTTGTGCAAGTCACCTGGTTCGCTCTGCCCACCGCGATCTCGATCTCTCCCTCGCTGGGCGAGATCCAAACCTGAATATTTAAATGAGCCTTACGCAGCTCATTTAAACACCAGGACACCGGATCCACCCAGCGCTTGAGACTCACCAGCCGTGCCTGGGAGTCCTCGCCAGGGCACCGTTTAGGACTGGTTCACAAAGCGTGCACCAGCCCTAACGGCACCTAGGGGGGTGGAGACCCCCGGGTGGTTGTGGACAGGAGGATGGCACCTGGCACTGCCCCTGGCACCTCAGTACCTTGGCAGTGCCAACTGGGCACCATGGCAGTAATACCAGGCACCCTGGAAGTGGGAGGGTCACTGCCAGAATAGCTGTGCCAGATTAGCACTGACATGGGTTAGGCCCTGGGGGCGGCCTTGCCAGGTAGAGGGAGGGTTCCCAGGGGCCTGTAAAAGGGAGGGATTCAGGCTGGTGTGCAAGCAACGTCTGTGTTTGAAAAATGCAAAATGGTAGCTCTACCCAATTGAAGTAATTAGTTTGTTACTTTTTTTTCCATAGCCTGAAATCCCGCCATTGAAGCAAAGGACTCCTAAAACTGAGTAAAATAGAACATGTCAGAAAAGTTACAAATGCAGGAAATAAGAAATGAAAACGGGAAATATTGGAAATACATTCAGTCAGTCAGCATTTGTGAAGATCGATATTCCCTGTAAGCTAGCACAGAAACCCAAACATTGTCACGCAGACAACTAACAGGTCAGCCTCTTTAAGTTACTGCACAAAAAAAATGTATAGGTATGTGTATAATTTAACCAAACAGGTCTGATGCCCACCTTATTTTCACAATTCTGACTGACCCATTGTTCATTTCCATATTGTCTGGTTCTGTCCTTCGAATTGATACTGCAATTGCTTCAAAGTCACTTTAATTATAGCTACAACGAATGCAAAAGTGCATAACAAATAACAAGCAACATGTTTTTAACATTTTAAATGCGATTGTAGTTACGGCTGAAATATTTGGAGCCTATCTCGACTAAATTCTGGAATCTGTCACTCATAACTGCTTTTGAAATATTTTTCAGGGTCCTGAAGAAAAACGTGCTTTGTCACTCTCTGTGTATTTGATGGGACTCTCCACTCTCTTACAGGAGATGTCTCTTCTGAGAAACACTTCAGCAGACACCAGCACTCCTCCAGGTCGCCATTCCTCCTGAGAGAATCTGGATCTTCAGTGGCCGTCAATTATTCGACACAGTGGTTGTTTGCTGCTTCTCAAATTTTCACTCTCACACCTGAAATATCAATGTGAAATTATCAACGTGCTTAATGGGAAATTCAAAGCAGGTCAGCGACATGCATGCATGGCACAGACAGATAGGTTTGTTCCAATTTTCCTTTTGCATACCTACAGAAGCAAATGATTGACCAAAAAAAATGCAATGCACTGGAGAATGAGATTAAACACTGCATTCAACTAATCTCCCCTGGTGGAAAGAATTTTTCTAGTAAGCAGTGTTTTGAGTGGAAAATTTTAAGCGACTGCATTCAGGATGCTGTGCCAGATTTAATGGCAGAATTCTCACCTCTGTGCCGGTATAACGTGAACCCAACTTTCCCCATCCAGAGACTTGGGTCCAACATCTAGATTTATGATTTAGTGAATCACAAAGGCAGCACAACAAAAGTGTGGGAGTTGCCCTTCGGATGAAATGTTAGAATAAGGCCCAACCTCCCTCTCTGGGGGGCATAAACAAACAAATGCACTATTCAAATACATAAAAGGGAGTTTAAGGTCCTGATCAACACTTTTGGCTATTCATACCAAAGGTAATTGTGGGATTTTGCTATGTTCAAACTGGCTGCCATATTTTCCGATATTCTAATCGTGGCTACAGGTCAAAAGTGCTTTTGAACATACTGAGGATATAAAGGCACTGACGTATGTCCTTTTCTTTCTAAATTATCCTACACGGTGATGGTTGTTGTGACCACAATTACATGTTTGTCAATTAATAATGGAATAGAAATTTCATCATTAATCGGTAATCTCATATTTCCCGGTCAGATACAGTTTCGCAGCCAGTGCTGCTCACCTTTCTTCGATCAGTTGTTTGATGGGATGTGTCCTGACTTGTTACTTGCATTTCTTTGATTGGCTCGTTGCACCCACCAATCAAGGTGGGTGGTCTGATCCACCTTTCTTTCCACCTGCTTGTTAATGTCCCAGCAAAATGATCAGTGTTCTCAGCCAATTATCCTTGGGTTGTAAAGTTATTGTCCAGTGAGGTTGTTCATTCAGAGAGCCGGTGCAGACACGATGGAGCGAATGGCCTCCCTGTGCTTTATAACAATTCTGTGACTGAAATCACAGGTCATCTGGAACAGTCGTTAAAAACTGATCCTGAAGTGTAAGTTTACTTTTTTTTCTCTCTACACTGTAGTCCTCCTCCAATCATAGTTTTCACCCTGCATTTCCAGTGTTGGTATTGTGTGCGGATGGCTCGCGCTTCTTTTTTTTTCTTTTTTTCTATTTTAAAAATAAATTTAGAATACCCAATTATTGTTTTCCAATTAAAGGGCAATTTAGCATGGCCAATCCATCTACCCTGCGCATCTTTGGGTTGTGGGGGCAAAACCCACGCAGACACAGGGAGAATGTGCAAACTCCACACAAATAGTGACCCAGGGCTGGGATCGAACCCGGATCCTCAATGCTGTGAGGCAGCAGTGCTAACCACTGTGCCACCGTGCCTCCCTTGGCTCGACACTTCACACAAAATTATTAATTCAGTTTTGAGCTTCATGTGTGTTCCTAAAACTGTTAAGAATTGCGCTTTTTGCAATTTTACAGCCATTGCTGAGTGGTGCCACAATTTTCTCTGTCAATTTCTTTTAGAGTACCCAATTATTTTTTTCCAATTAAGAGGCAATTTAGTGTAACAAATCCACCTAACCTGCACATCTTTGGGTTGTGGGGGTGAAATCCACGCAGACACGGGGAGAATGTGCAAACTCCACACAGGCAGTGAGCTATGGTCGGGATCGAACCTGGGTCCTCAGCTAACCACTGTGCTGCCCCTCAGTTTTCTCTGTCAATGTTGCTGATCCTATTTTTCCGCTCTGCTAACAATTAAAATTTACACAAAAATATTAATGCGTCGAGATCATTACATCTTGGGTAAAAAAAGCAAAATACTACGCATGCTGGAAATATGAAATAAAACAGAAAATGCTGAAAATACTCAGTACATCTGGTGGCATTAGTGGAGAGACAAACGCAGTTAATGTTTTGAGTCTCTGTTACTCTTCTTCCTCTTCACAGATGCTGCCAGACCTGCTGAGTATTCCAAAATTCTCTACTTTTATTTCACATATGTCTTGGGATTTGATTAGATTAACTATTTTTATCATGTAGCAGATTATGGGCCCAGTTCAATGTATCCTACTCACTGGATCTCGATTTGTTTCAATTTGATAGGGCAAATTCAGAGTAAGTGATCATGAGTTCAGTTTCTCACTACTTCCCTTTTCTGTGGTGTTTTATTCGAGCAGAGGCTTTCCGTGCTTTCGCTGTTCCCTTTTTCTTGCTGTTTCGAACGTGAAGTTCTTTCCACTCTTCCGTTGTGAACTAAGTTTAAGTATTTCTAATTGGTAGACCCATTCTTTCTCCTTTGCCAGCAATCTTAGTTGTCAGTTCAGGTTCATAGTCTTTGCTCCTTGTAATCATTTTAATGGTGCTGTTATTTATTACATTGAAATTAAAGTGGGGACAATCTGGATTGCAAAGTGATATTCTTATCCCATTCTTTTGGTCTTTGGCCCCTTATCATCTAATTGCTCAACTCCAAGGAACACTTATTTGCTGTGAATTGAAGAACGTCCTTATACGGGCACGATATAGCATTGTGCAGGATCAAAAGGAGCTTTATTTTATCACAGTACATTGGTCCCAGTGGATAGGTTCTTTGGCTAGCTAAATAAATATCACAAAAACAAAACACAGTGGCTGCTGGAAATCTGAATTAAAAACAGAAAATGCTGGAAATACTTACCAGTACTGGCAGTATCGATGATCCCACTTCCTCGTACCGGGTGAATCACAGGACATCCCCAATTCGAATCTGCACTGGGCGCGAAACCCCACCTGAGTCACCCAATCCGCACCTTCTGGCTGTGTGTGATCCAGATCATGATATTTAAATGAGCCACAAGGCGCATTTAAATATCCCGATGCCTTATTCACCTGATGCCCGGGTGTCAGTGGGCCTGTGAGGCCTCAACAAGGCACCCTTTCGCACTGGTTTCAACAATTGTGGACTAGGCACCTTGGGGGATCGCAAAGGGTAGTACCTGGTAGTGCCCGGGTGCCCGGTGCCAGGTTGGCCGCATCAAGATGACTGGATGCCACATTGGCACTGCCAAAGGTTGGGGCCTGGGGGCCATGCCCATGAAAGGGGGAGGGTTGAGGGGAAGTTTGAGGGGGCCGTAGAAAGGTTGTGGGGTGAAGAGCGCTCCTGAAAAGGGGGTGTGTAAAGATAAGGGCAGCCTTTCAAGGGCAGCACTCGTTTTGTGAGGAGCCTGTCCTGCTGGTGAGCTCAGCTCCCCAGTGCAGGAAAACTCTCTCAGTCGAACTCTCTGTCAGTGGAATCGTCCGATCTGCCGGCAGTGCACCTACTCCTGCGGGTTTCCCGACAGCGTGAGGTCGCCACAATGGGAAACCCCTTTGCCCGACTGCAGGAACGGAGAATTCTGCTGCCGGTGGGGGCTCGCTGCGCCGGGAAACACGGCTGGCGGACCAGAGAATCCTGCCCTCTAAGTGTGGCCTCGATTTGCCCCAAAAATGGCTAAGCGCCTTGAATAGTGGTGTCAATCTCGGCACTGCAGCCGCCGAGAAACACCCAGCCAACACGCCTGAAACCGGACTTGGTAATGTTTCTGGTGAATCGCACCCAAAGAGAGAGAAAAGGCAGGATTACAATCGCCTCTTGGAGTGAGAATGGGTGTGGGTATGATATGAAAAGTACACCTGGATGGTGTGGTGACGTACATCAATGTAAATGCATGTAGGCTAGCTAGACACCAGGGAGCACCAGAAACATCACACACACACACTCAGCCAATAGATCAGTTAGATAGGACATGACCAATGGACATTCACGATACACACAGAGGTGACACCACCACAGGAGGGCATTACACCAACCCATATATAAAGGACACCACACACATGATCTGCCTCTTTCCAGTGGAGACAGTCAGTGAGAACAGACACAGGGTTGATTCAATATTACACCCACCACGTGGATTGCAGCAACTGGTTAGTCAGTCTGGGTAGCTATAGTAGTATTAGCAGTAGTGTCGAGCCCGAGTAATAGAATTGTAAATAGTTTAATAAACGTGTTGAAGTTATCTACACGTCTGAACCTTCCTTTGTCAAGTGCACCACAAGGAAGCCGCTTATGTTACACCTACAACATAACAAATCAGATGGTGTGTCAGTCTTTCATGCCCCACAACCATTGGAAGTTTTAAAGTGAGGTTATACCATTGGAGGGGGGCAGTGTCCCTGAAAAACCATTGGCTGGATTCTCCACCCCATTGTGCCACTTTTCTGCCTCACCCTGCTGGCGGGATGCTCCGTTTCTCTGGCCGGTCAATGGGGTTTCCCATTGTGGGGCAGCCCCAGCCATCTGGAAACCCCCGGGCTGCCGGCAAAATGGAGCATCCCGCCGGCAGAGAATCCCGCCCCATATGCCTCCAATTAACTTGTTGATTAAGCTCAATGAAGAGCTTGATGAGAGGCTGGAGAGAGACATAATCACATTTTCAAAACTAATAATGGGAAGACTGAATAGTCTGGGACATGTTCATGCACAGCTGTCAGGCGCAAAGTGGGGAGCCAATATTGATTGTGGTTGCTGTTGTAAAAATGGATGGTTGAACTGAGTTGTTTGTGCAGTTACACAAAGTTGTCATCGCTTTAGTACTTGAGGACCGAGTGAGCATTTGGGTACTTGACTGGACCATGAGGTTGTTGGCCCCTCCCCTGCTCCAATCCTCCAGTCCAGTGACGGCTCATATTTGCCTTTTAAAATTGCCCTTCATCATTGCCTTCAGCCCTCACTTGGAGGCACTAATTGGGTGCCAAATCTGCCTCTGCCCTAACTAGGGCCTTTGCCTCTAAAAATCATGCCATGTCACTGATGCTGATGTAGTGCAGGATCGGAACCCTGAAATAATCCAGCCATTGGTTCCCAAACCTGTTTGAAAATCCAGTCCAAAAGTTCAAGTCAATGACCTCTTAGCAAAGTGGTCAAATAGTGCGGTAGCTCTCAAATTTGCTTCACACCTGTAAAGTCGCTGGTTCAAACCTGGCAGAAACATTACATGGGAAAGGAATATCACTCTTTGGTTACAACAACCAAATTGAGGTTAATTACCATCTCCTCAGTTTATGATATAGTGAGAGGCGTCGATCATCATTAACTCTCCTAATTATCCTGAAACTGAAGAGGATCAGTGGCAGACCAGTGGCTGAAGGCAAAACCTATGCATGAAGTTAGGTTTATCCTCAT